>NC_060148.1:146322853-146634959 GCF_021461385.2 Schistocerca piceifrons
AAAACAATAAAAACAGGTAATTGTAAAGTAGAAATGATGTAAAGAATACAGAACATAATCAACTGCAACATGCATAATGGTAGACAAACATGTTCTTAATTTTTTTCCAACTTAACAGACTTGCAATACACACATTCTGACAACTGGTTAACATGCTCAGTAAAGGGTGTGACCACTTCTGGCAGCAGTACAGGCATGGCAATGGTGGAGTGCACTGTGAATGATGTCATCACTCTTATGTTGATGCAATAATGCTCATTCTTCCTGCATAGCTGCTTGTAAGTCTTGGTGAGTGGTTGGTGGATGCTGATGTGATGCAACCCATCTCCCTAATGCATCCTAGACATGCTCTAATAAGATTCAAATTGGGAGAGTGAACAGGCCATGGCATGTCTGCAGTATGTTCCATTTCCAGAAAAACATCAGCCACCCATGCTCTATAATATCAAGCAATATTGTCCATCAATATGAGGTCTTGGCCCACAGTGCTGCCCAACAACCATGCATTAGATCCCAAGATTTCCTCACTGTACTTGACAGCAGTTAAATCCTGCTGATTCACCTGTACAATTTCATGAAGAAGTATCTGAGTGATCAACATAATCCCTGCCTACACATTAGGAATCTTCCTTGATATTGGCCTCTTTACACAATGTTTCAGTCCCAAAATCGTATTCCACATTCCCTCCAGATGCAAGTCTATTGAAAATCACTCTCCAGAGCAAATTGGGGCTCATTTGTGAGAAGAACAGTAGCCCATCGTTCAACCATCCAGGTGGCATGTTGACAGCTCCACTCTAGAGGTTCCCTTCTATGAAGGCATACCAGAGGTAAACAGACAGCAGGTCTCCAACAATAAAGGCCACTCTGCTGAAGGCTTCTGTAAATCATTTGCCTTCAAACAACATGTCCATGGGATACTGCAAGGTCAGATCTCAGTTGCAAAGCAGATTAAAGTGGTACCATCACGCCCTTACAGCCAAATAACAGTTCACTCTTTCAAATGTCACACATACTTGGCCCTATCCTCGTCTCCAGGACATTGTTTTGGTCTCTATAGCCTGTCACCTCATCCAAGAAACAACAGAACGATTCACATTGAGCCATCGGGCCACATCAGTTTGCGACTCTCCTGCTTCCATTCTTCCTATGGCCCTTCACAGCACAGTGTCTGTAGAGGTCTTCTCTGTGTCATACTGCACCATCTATGACCGTGTACACAGTAATTGTGTATGTGGGACTACCTTGCAGACACCACCCTGCTTCACAGGTGACTTGATGTCATTGCTGAAATGGTTGTCTGTTGATTGGAATGCCATCTTCCATGCAGAACATGATTGTCCTGGCATCTATTGACGGTCTGCATGATTATGTCATGAATTAGACACAGTATGGGGAAGTAGCAGTTGTTGCTTTAAGTTAGGACACCAGTGTAAATACATCAGCATAGGTTCAACATATCCAGCAGGAATTTGAGCATGCTAGTGTTTCGCCAGTGCATGCAACTGGCTGTTATGTGATTTTACTTATGTGATTAAAAAATAAAGTAAAAATAGGCACAGTGCAGCTAAGACAGCTAGTCAATATCAATGTGGACAAACAACGAAATGAATGTATCTGAGAGGTTGTAAAGAACCTCCAGTATGGATCATCCTTCATTATGATGCCATGATAAACAACGCTCTGTAAATGTTGGTGGTCTGTTGGAATGACTGTAGCTACATGTGCTTAAGGTCTGGGCTCAATTCCTACATCAGACAACCATTTTTAGCAAGCAGAGACAGACCCTCTACACATCTGGTAATGCAAGCTGAACAACAGAGTTGCACAGTGGTTGCAAATCCACATTAAACATGATGTCCCTTCGCTACCTACTTCAGGACGGTCAGTATACATTGGGACTTGACAGAGGCACAACCCACACCAGGTAACAGCTGATGCCAGTTTGGTTTCTTACATGTGAAATTTCTTTCTATTAATGAGCCAATCATCATCTGAAGTAACAAGACACTTACCTCTTATTATATAGTAATATTAGATGTTGATGCTGGACTGGGATCTGTTGGGTGAGATGATGCAGTTACACTGTTTCATAGTTTCCCCAAGATTCCGAACTCCCAAATGTCTCGACAAAGAGTGTGTTTGTCAGTTCAAATCCTAATCTGGCACAAAACTTTCCATCATGTCATTTTAAGTTGAAGCATGTGCACACGAAACTACAAGTCACGAATGGTTTAGATTTTTATTAATATCTCGCCATGCGTTTTCAACTTTAAGGACTGGTACCGGTTTCAACTCCCAGACAGACATACAGATTTTGTCATATAATTTCATGTTCAAACAGGCCAATAGTACATACTGGTTACAAAGAACTTTATAATCAATATCTCTTAATGAGTGGTCAAGAACGATGTGCAAGTTTCAACTCCCACCCAGCACAGAAATTTTTCTCACATTATTTTCAGTTGAAACATGTGCGCATCATAAAGAAATAAATAGATTTTTAAAGACTACTGATGGCTAGAAAATTATCATGATAGGTACCTTGTTCAAAGTTTTTCATCTCAGCATTTCAGTTTTTCATCTCTCAATTTTTTATACCTAACATTTGATTGTGCTTGGTTAACAATCTGATTAGATGCTTGGTTTGAATCCCCATCCAACACACAACCCTATGCTCTGTCACTTCAAGTTTAAACCAGTGCACAGTTGGGTACTTGTGACTGAAACCTTTCTTAATACTTTTCTCTGTTAGTTAACACAAACAATAGTTGCTGGATGCAGTCCTTGGTTCCAGTTCAGTGTAAAAATGTTCGTAACATGATTTCATGTTGAAACTTTCCTTTTAAAATATCATTTATTGTTATATGTTTTATTTTAGAAGTGAAATGGCTGTATCATCTCTAGTCACGTATTTTCTGATAACTGCATTACTGCAACAATAATTTTCATATGAATAGATAACCATACAGACCAGTTATATCTTGTGGTCTCTTGTAGTACCAATTTTGTATAGTCAAATGACTGTAAAACAGAATGAGAGCGGAGAACTTTTAGTAGAGTTGCACTATGTAGGTTGCACACAAATTATGCGAAATGCAATTCAGATTATTCCAATACTTTTGAGCATGGTAGTACCTGCAAAAATCCACATACACTAGTGCAATCATCCGGTGCCAGACTGTACTCCAAAGCTATAAAGTTTTGTTTACATAATCGAAAATGAGTGTACAGGAAATGTTCTATAAACATAAACTAGGCTCAGAAAACTTATCACATACTGGCCACCTAGTTAACAATATTTCTAAATTCTACTGCTTCATGAAAAAATAATGTAATATGCACAATAATCCATCTAACATTATAAAACTTAGCTATTCTAATAGGCCTTTTTTAAGAAGTCAGTCATTGAGGTTACATTTGTCTGTACAATAGTCATTTTTAGTCATTTTACACAGCACAGCTCAAGTAAGATATATGTCATAAGTTAACAGCCTTGTTTAGAGGAGTTTGGGTGCATTCCACTGATTTGCAAATTAGTCTAAATCAATCCACATATGCTGAACAACTTAAGTGATACTTGTCTATTTCTGTGTATGAACCTATCAAGATTATACTATTTCTACAATAGTAGCTCTGCACAGAACACCAGCTTTCTAAGCTAACACACACAATTTATTTACTACCTGTTTCTGTTATTATGTCAGTGACTTCATGATGATGACTTTGTCAAAACTGGTTTTTGATAAATAAATACAGTGTGTGGTGCAAGGTACTTCGTGCACCAATCACTTATCCCCCTTCCCTGCTCCAATCGTGAATGGCGTGTGGGAAGAATGACCATCAGTAAGCCTCCGCATTGACTCTAATACCTCAAATTTTCTCAATGTCGTCATTCTGTGAGATGTATGTGGGAGGAAGTAAAATGTTGTCACTCTCTTCCCAAAAACACTCTCACAAAATATCAATAGCAAACCTCTCTGTTATGAACAACAGCTCTCTTGTGGTGTGTGCCACTCAACTTTGTTGAGAATCTCTGTAACACTGTAGTGCCAACCAAATGATCCTGTGATGAAATGTGATACTTTTCATTGGATGTTCTCTATCTCTTCTATTGCTCCTACCTTCTTTCATGGATAAGTTACATTAAGATTTTTTCCTATCAATCTCAGTCTGGCATCTGTTTTCCCCACTATTTGTTTTATGTGCTCATTCCACTTACGATCACTCTGGATAGTTACTTCTAGGGAATTTATGGTATATGCAGTTTCCTGCAGAATGAGATTTTCACTCTGCAGCAGAGTGTGTGCTGATATGAAACTTCCTGGCAGATTAAAACTGTGTGCCAGACCGAGACTCGAACTCGGGATCTTTGCCTTTCATGGGCAAGTGCTCTACCATCTGAGCTACCCAAGCACGACTCATGCCCCGTGTGAAGTTTGGAAGGTAGGAGACAAGATACTGCCAGAAGTAAAGCTGTGAGGAAGGGGTGTGAGTTGTGCTTGGGTAGCTCAGACGATAGAGCACTTGCCCACAAAAGGCAAAGGTCCCAAGTTCAAGTCTCAGTCCAGCACACAGTTTTAATCTGCCAGGAAGTTTCATATCAGCGCACAGTCCACTGCAGAGTGAAAATCTCATTCTGGAAACATTCCCCAGGCTGTGGCTAAGCCATGTCTCCACAACACCCTTTCTTGCAGGAGTGCCAGATCTGCATGGTTCGCAGGAGAGCTTCTGTGAAGTTTGGAAGGTAGGAGATGAGATACTGGCAGAAGTAAAGCTGTGAGGTCAGGGCATGAGTCATGCTTGGGAAGCTCAGACAGTAGAGCAGTTGCCCGCGAAAGGCATAGGTCCGGAACACAGTTTTAATCTGCCACGAAGTTTCACTGTTTCCAGCAGTTCGTTACCAATAGTGTAGTTTTACAGTGGTGGATTTCTTTTCCTACTTATGTACAATATGTTACATTTTTTCATGTTCAGGGTTGATTACCATAACCTGCGTCATTCATCAATCCTCTGTTGGCTGTATTGCAAATTGTTACTATCTTCTGGCATAAACAACTGCATCATCTGCAAACACACTAACACTCCCAACACTTTCTGCTATATCATTTATATACATTGTAAACAGCAATAGTTCTATCACACTTCATTCTCAGTCATAATTATTTACTGCTTTGATATGTTCACTTTAGATGCAAGGTTAAACAATAATTTGAATATATATTACAAGAAGATTAACAAAGTTATTTACTTACACAGTATTCACAAATGGGAAATTCACTGCCCATGTTGTTGTTGTTGTCATGGTCTTCAGTCCTGAGACTGGTTTGATGCAGCTCTCCATGCTACTCTATCCTGTGCAAGCTTCTTCATCTCCCAGTACCTACTGCAACCTACATCCTTCTGAATCTGCTTAGTGTATTCATCTCTTGGTCCCCTTCTACGATTTTTACCCTCCACGCTGCCCTCCAATGCTAAATTTGTGATCCCTTGATGCCTCAAAACATGTCCTACCAACCGATCCCTTCTTCTAGTCAAGTTGTGCCACAAACTTCTCTTCTCCCCAATCCTATTCAATACCTCCCCATTAGTTACATGATTTACCCACCTTATCTTCAGCATTCTTCTGTAGCACCACATTTCGAAAGCTTCTATTCTCTTCTTGTCCAAACTGGTTATCGTCCATGTTTCACTTCCATACATGGCTACACTCCATACAAATACTTTCAGAAACGACTTCCTGACACTTAAATCTATACTCGATGTTAACAAATTTCTCTTCTTCAGAAACGATTTCCTTGCCATTGCCAGTCTACATTTTATATCCTCTCTACTTCGAACATCATCAGTTATTTTACTCCCTAAATAGCAAAACTCCTTTACTACTTTAAGTGTCTCATTTCCTAATCTAATCCCCTCAGCATCACCCGATTTAATTTGACTACATTCCATTATCCTTGTTTTGCTGTTGTTGATGTTCATCTTATATCTTCCTTTCAAGACACTGTCCATTCCGTTCAACTGCTCTTCCAAGTCCTTTGCTGTCTCTGACAGAATTACAATGTCATCGGCGAACCTCAAAGTTTTTACTTCTTCTCCATGAATTTTAATACCTACTCCGAATTTTTCTTTTGTTTCCTTTACTGGTTGCTCAATATACAGATTGAATAACATCGGGGAGAGGCTACAACCCTGTCTCACTCCTTTCCCAACCACTGCTTCCCTTTCATGCCCCTCGACTCTTATAACTGCCATCTGGTTTCTGTACAAATTGTAAATAGCCTTTCGCTCCCTGTATTTTACCCCTGCCACCTTCAGAATTTGAAAGAGAGTATTCCAGTTAACGTTGTCAAAAGCTTTCTCTAAGTCTACAAATGCTAGAAACGTAGGTTTGCCTTTTCTTAATCTTTCTTCTAAGATAAGTCGTAAGGTTAGTATTGCCTCAAGTGTTCCAACATTTCTATGGAATCCAAACTGATCTTCCCCGAGGTCCGCTTCTACCAGTTTTTCCATTCGTCTGTAAAGAATTCGCGTTAGTATTTTGCAGCTGTGACTTATTAAACTGATAGTTCGGTAATTTTCACACCTGTCAACACCTGCTTTCTTTGGAATTGGAATTATTATATTCTTCTTGAAGTCTGTGGGTATTTCGCCTGTCTCATACATCTTGCTCACCAGATGGTAGAGTTTTGTCATGACTGGCTCTCCCAAGGCCATCAGTAGTTCTAATGGAATGTTGTCTACTCCCGGGGCCTTGTTTCGACTCAGGTCTTTCAGTGCTCTGTCAAACTCTTCACGCAGTATCTTATCTCCCATTTCATCTTCATCCAAATCCTCTTCCATTTTCATAATATTGTCCTCAAGTACATCACCCTTGTATAAACCCTCTATATACTCCTTCCACCTTCCTGCCTTCCCTTCTTTGCTTAGAACTGGGTTGCCATCTGAGCTCTTGATATTCATACAAGTGGTTCTCTTCTCTCCAAAGGTCTCTTTAATTTTCCTGTAGGCAGTATCTATCTTACCCCTAGTGAGACAAGCCTCTACATCCTTATATTTGTCCTCTAACCATCCCTGCTTAGCCATTTTGCACTTCCTGTCGATCTCATTTTTGAGACGTTTGTATTCCTTTTTGCCTGCTTCATTTACTGCATTTTTATATTTTCTACTTTCATCAATTAAATTCAATATTTCCTCTGTCACCCAAGGATTTCTACTAGCCCTCGTCTTTTTACCTACTTGATTCTCTGCTGCCTTCACTACTTCATTCCTCAAAGCTACCCATTCTTCTTCTACTGTATTTCTTTCCCCCATTCCTGTCAATTGTTCCCTTATGTTCTCCCTTAAACTCTCTACAACCTCTGGTTCTTTCAGTTTATCCAGATCCCATCTCCTCAAATTCCCACCTTTTTGCAGTTTCTTCAGTTTCAATCTGCAGTTCATAACCAATAGATTGTGGTCAGAATCCACATCTGACCCTGGAAATGTCTTACAATTTAAAACCTGGTTCCTAAATCTGTCTTACCATTATATAATCTATCTGATACCTACTAGTATCTCCAGGATATTTCCAGGTATACAACCTTCTTTTATGATTCTTGAACCAAGTGTTAGCTATGATTAAGTTATGCTCTGTGCAAAATTCTACAAGGCGGCTCCCTGTTTCATTTCTTCCCCCCCCATCCATATTCACCTACTATGTTTCCTTCTCTCCCTTTTCCTACTGACGAATTCCAGTCACCCATGGCTATTAAATTTCCGTCTCCCTTCACTACCTGAATAATTTCTTTTATCTCGTCATACATTTCATCAATTTCTTCATCATCTGCAGAGCTAGTTGGCATATAAACTTGTACTACTGTAGTAGGCATGGGCTTTGTGTCTATCTTGGCCACAATAATGTGTTCACTATGCTGTTTGTAGTAGCTAACCCGCACTCCTATTTTTTATTCATTATTAAACCTACTCCTGCATTACCCCTATTTGATTTTGTATTTATAACCCTGTAATCACCTGACCAAAAGTCTTGTTCCTCCTGCCACCGAACTTCACTAATTCCCACTATTTCTAACTTTAACCTATCCATTTCCATTTTTAAATTTTCTAACCTACCTGCCCATAAAAACTTATATTTTCTGCGAGCTCTACCAGCACACACATCACAAGTACATTTGAGGTTTCCACAGTGTCAAATAATGTCACTCAGTCATCATCAACTGTTTCATATTTCTCCTCTTTAATATAATATTCACTATGTAGAGAACTATCTGGTAGCATAAAGTTGTAATAAAAGAAAGATGATATACTCAGTTCAAATAGCTAAAAGTGATGAATGGCTTACCTGATAATCTGCCATGCTCAGTGGGTCACATTCATCGAGACAATCATTCTCAGATGCCGAATCCTACACCAATTGAAGAACAGTAATAGAAAAATAAAAATACAATGAATTAAGTATACTGAATTACCTACAATGGTTTTCAACACAAAAGAGAGAAGGAAGCTAGCCTCACTATTAGTTTGTTTGTAACTGCTCCATAGTCTACATGGGAAATTAATGGTGTAATATTGTATAAACTATGATTTGAAGAAGCATCTCAATTAACTGTGGATGGTATGTTACAGACAGATTACATTGCTGCAAGCACATATTGACATATCATAACCATGTGTTTTGCAATAAATAACATTAGTTCCAGCAAAAGGTGGCTTGTCCACGCAAGACTTCCAAGAGGACCTCAGTAAGCATCACAAATTCATTCCAATCCTAATATACTTGTCTTGTCCTGCAATTCATTGATCTTTCGATCAAGTTGCTCGAGTATGTCCTGTTCCCTATTCAAGGAGAATGTCTCCATATCACGAATACATGTGGACCAGTGGCATAACTGGGCCTGCAGCCACCCCCTCTGTTTAGGAGTCACATTGCTCCCCTGGAGAAACATAACATTTCGGAGCAAGTCCTCAACTCCCCCACTAATCAAACTTATGGTGTCACTAACTTGCCCTATGACCTCCCCAGAACTTGCAAGCAGGTTATGCGATGCCCCACACAATTTAGCAATTAATTCGGACACCCCACCCTGTATGTGTTGCTTCCGAATCCAGAGTTCATAAATCAATTGATCATTTTTAACAGACCGAGCCCCAGGCAATCACGTTGCCCTATGATGATGGAAGTCACCGAAATATAACAATCAGGAATTATCACAAACAGCAACACTTGGCAAATAGAGGGATCAACAGCAAATGCAAAAGAGTGAAGCAGTTAGTTTAAAGTCCCCCCACTGATCAAAGGGGAACAATCAGTCTCTGCTACCATCTGATTGTACTCTTTCTACGAGGTCAAACTATTCTCCCAACCAGTTTCAATAACAAGTGACAAACAAACAGTTATCTTTAACGGTAATGATAAGGGAAAGGATTAATTTGCCCCAATGCTTCATTTTAGATTTTGCATTTATTGTCACACCTTTCAGTGTAAACCACAGAACAAGCACTTGTATCAATGAGAGAATATTTGCACTTGTAATATTTGCTATATAACTTAAGAATGCATAAACAATAGGAATCTAAAATTAGTCCTTTTTAACAAATATTTTTAAGACCCTAAACAATAAAGATCAACAGTTAATGCAGTCCCATAAACTTGAGCAAGGATCACCTTTTCAGTCTCTGAATGAAGTCAGTAGGTGATATAGGGGACAATCAGACATACATTAAATGTTACACTATTAAGGACGATCACTCATTAAGAATTACAACCACAAATTAAAGAAGATTCGTTTAAAGCAATTAACATCAATAGCAAATAATTAAGTCATGTCTCAGCAAATTTATCAAAACCAAATCTTTCAGTTCTATAACAATGTTGGATCATGGAATACGCTGGATTGCCGACACAGAAGCTTAAATTTTACCAAACAGCAATTTCTCCAGGCCTAGAACTATCTTAATAGTGTACAAGACTTACGTTATCCAGAACCATTCTAATATGCCTTTCTTGGGCATAACGGTGGAGTAGATAATTAACCTCTTATTTCATTCTCCTGGAACATTGAGCTGCAATAGACACTAGGGCAACTCTTACCCCAGTGTGGCTCGGGAAAGAGGATGGCTCCACCAGGAGGAGGAAACATTTGCCCGAACTGGAAAGGGAACTCATCTAACACAAGCCACTAGGTTGGAAAAAGACCAGTTGGCGATTTTTAATCATTAACAAAAGCTTGCTGGCCAGCAAACAAAATTTACAGACGCAAAGGAAGCTTTATTGGTGCTCACAAGAGCTGATAACTTCTGCAAATGAGATTCCAGCAGAACTACCACTGTAGTATCAATATGGGACTTTGGAGCTGAGGAGAGCAAGTCAATAATGGTCTCTACCCAACAGGCCCAACATTTCAGACAGACCGAGCAACTGACATCAGTCATGGCTAGGCAGATTACCAAATAGAAACTCTAGCACTGCTTTAAATATAATTCAATAGAACACTTAAATGACACCAGGACTAAGCTCCGTAACACAAGAATATATACACAATAACAACCAAAGTTAAATATGCCTACATACTAAACACAACAGATATTGGCAAACATCAACATAATCTAGCTTTTCAGACATCCATAAAATTAATTGACTTTATCTCTCCGCCAGACAGTACAAGGATATTTAACATTTTACAATTTGCTTATCCAAACAGTGACCTATGCCGTCCATGGGAAAACAACGGTTTGCAGAAGGACCATAGCCAAAAATTTTTTTCTTTTTTATTCTATTTTATTTATTTATGTACTTATTTATTGTTCCGTGGGACCAAATTAAGGAGAAGTCTCCATGGTCATGGAACGAGTCAATACATGAAATTATAACACGATATAAGAAACAGATAAAATGAAATATAAAAAAAAACATATTCAGGTGACAAGTCGTTAAGTTTAAATAAAGAAAATCAACAATGTAATACTGGAATTTGTTTAATTTTTTAGCTCTTCCAGGAGCTCCTCGACAGAATAGAAAGAGTGAGCCATGAGGAAAATCTTCAGTTTAGACTTAAAAGAGTTTGGGCTGCTGCTAAGATTTTTGAGTTCTTGTCATAGCTTATTGAAAATGGATGCAGCAGAATACTGCACTCTTTTCTGCACAAGAGTCAAGGAAGTGCATTCCACATGCAGACTGTTTCTTTACAATGTGTGCCTTAAGTCAGTATGGTGTACAAATGCACGATCATGTAAGGGGGCAGTAACACACGCGCAAGGTAATTTCCGATTACAAACTCAAAGCAGAGAAACGTTGCCCCACAATTATTAATAGCTCCCACAACACTGGGAGATTGGCCCTGCCAGACGATGACCATTGCACTAACTAGAAGAAAAATCTTACTTTCAGTGACGACACCACCTTCTGGAGGTTATTGGCAGCAGCAGATAGACTTCATAGCTTCCCCAACCCATGAATGGAAACCAAATGTTCTCCACAGATATACGGACTCTTGTTTCCTCATGCCCCAGGTTTTTGGACCCATCCAGACTTAGTATAGAGGGACCGAGTGTCCCACTGCAGAACGGTCGTCCAGGGCTGAACACTCATC
Organism: Schistocerca piceifrons; assembly: GCF_021461385.2. NCBI lineage: Eukaryota > Metazoa > Arthropoda > Insecta > Orthoptera > Acrididae > Schistocerca > Schistocerca piceifrons. The sequence continues at coordinate 146,334,442 of NC_060148.1, forward strand.
TCAACTGCCTCCTCTGCCCTGGGCACAGCACACAGCGCCTCCTCCCAGTGGGCGCACTCGCAGAGGCTCCACAACGCCCTCTAGGAAAGCACGGAAACTCCAAACAGGAGTAAACCAAGGGAGAAACAGGAACTGTGGTAAATGACACGGTTCACATACCCACCAAGGTATAAGAAGACAAAGAGCTGAATGTGGCCTCCAAACAACACTGCACTTGCCATTTCTCATCTATACAAATCATTCCCCAAGCTTAAAGCAGAAATATGTTGAAAAGAAAACACAGGATTAAATGAGGATTGAAGCACAGACCTTTGGATTTGTAGTGTGACACCTTCGAACAATGTGACATGTCTATTCATCATCAATTTTTGATGTATGCAGGGCTTGGCCAGAAATGAAAGTTACAGAAGTAGGAGTTGTGGATCGCCAAGAGCTTAGAAAAAATAGTATTTTTCGCATAGGCTGAGCAAGGCATTAGCCATTTATGTTAGTTTGGTTTCCAGGCATTGGTTGGCACTTTGAAAAGAGTACGGAATGGTAATCTGAAAGTCATGGGGTCAAGATCCTATGTGGAAATTTATTTCTTTTTGTTTTTAATTTTATGCCAAGCTCTATATCTCCCACAAATTTTGACAAACTTGATGATGATGAGTAGGCGCTGCCCTGCACCCCACTGTTCATTGAGTCTGACTGTAATTGGCTCTGTAGGTGAGTTGAGAGTTTCTTTTGTCTCAAAAAAGTTTGGACTATTTCACAAAAGAACTTCAAAGCTAAGGGTACAGTGAGGGCACACATATGGTCAGAACTTGGGTTCAGTTGTTCCAGAAAGCAAAAATTTAAATTTCACCTAAAGATCTTAAGTGTAATAAGCCTGCCCATTTATCTGTGATCTGTCATGTACATAATATAAGAATATGCCACATGCAGTTGAATGTGTGTTTCTCTATAAATACTACTACTTCCCTTTCACAAATTCCAAGATCCACTATGTGCAATCAGCCTAAAACTAGACCACAGATAGTTATATTTCTGAGAAAATAAATATTTACTAGACCTTAATGTATACAAGCAACTTACCTCCTCTTTCTTAACTCTGATAGGATCATATTCAGTACTGATGAACTCTTCATATACTTCAATCTGTAACAAACAAAGAACATACAAGCTGAGTATCATTGCTCATGTGGCATATGCACACACTAAATTCATGAAGCGAGGAAACTTTTAGATAGAGTATAAAATATGACTCAAGATTAAAGATTTTTGTCAATGTAAAGAAATTTGTTTTTTCATTTATTCATTCATTTACTCATTCACATACAACATTTTGTAAAGCCTTACACGAAGGTAAGTTTTGAGAGGTGAGAAAAATGGCAAGACACACACTAACAGCATGAACAGGCCAGGACAGGTGATATCTGTAAAGTACACTAACAACCTAATATCACTTGTGCTAGTCCACACACACTGATAACAATAGATATTACTTTTACATTACCTGATTTGTATATGCATATTATGTACGTAAAAATATTCCACCTAGCATGTAAGAAATGTGAGACACGTGAAATACTCTAACAATTCAGGAAGAATGTAATAACTCCAACTCCCAAGAAGGCAGGTGCTGACAGATGGGAATATTACTGAACTGTAAGTTTAATAAGTTGTGACTGCAAAATACTAACATGAATTATTTACACAAGAGTGGAGTAACTTGTAGAAGTCAACTAAGAGTTCATTTTGAGATCTGAAAAAATGTAGGAGCATGTGAAGAAATGATGACCTTACAATTGATCTCAGTAGATAACTGAAGAAAGACAAGCGTCTTTTTACAGTATTTGTAAATTTAGATTAAATAGACTGGGAAACTTTGAAGGTGGACTTATCGACATTGAGTCTAGAAAGTTGACTGCTGTTATAAGAGTTGAAGGACATGAACCCAACGCAGTAGTTGAGAAGGGAATGTGACTGAGTTGTACCCTATCTTCCCATTTTTTTCAGTCTGAACACCGGACAGGTAGTAAAAGAAACCAAGGAAAAAGTTAGAACAGAATTAATGTTCAAGAAGACGAAATAAAAACCAGTGTTTACTGATAAAACTGTAATTCTGTCAGACAGAAAAAGGCTGGAAAGAATAATTGCACAGAAATGATGGAGTCTTCAAAAGGGCTTATAAGATGTAAATAAATATCCACAAAAGGACAACAGGGATGATGGAATGAAGTGAAATTAAATAACGTGATGCTGAGAGAACCAGATTAGGAGTAGCAGATGATTTTCGCTATTTGAAGAAAAAATACCTGATGATGGCCAAAGTAGAGAGGATGCTACATGAAGACAAGCAATAGAAAAAACATATCTCCACAAAGAAGTTAACATCAAACACATATTTAAGTTAGGAAAACTTTTTTGAAGGTGTTTGTCTGAAGTGTAGTCTCATACAGATGTCAAATGTGAATGATAAGCACTTCAGAAAAGAATAGAGGCATTTGAAACATGATACATGATGCTACACAAGAAGGCTGATGGAAGGTGCTAAATCAATCTGGGTACCAACTGACTACAAGAAGCTATCATTTTGTAGGATACATCACAAGGAATTAAGAAACTGTCAACTGGGTAATGGTGAGAAGTGTGGGGGTTGGTTTAGAAACTGTTGAGAAAGGAGGCTTACTACAGTAATCAGATTCAAATGGACATAGCTAGCAGTAGTAAGTAAGTAAGTGTCATGTGACTAGGGTCTCCCATCAGGTGGACCGTTCGCCGGGTGCAAGTCTTTTGATTTGAGCCACTTCGGTGACTTGTGTGAAACTCAGCTCGCCCTATTTGCCCAAGAAATTCACAGTGCCGTAGACACTGGCGAGCAGATTGATGCCGTATTCCTGGACTTCAGGAAGGCATTTGATACGGTTCCGCACTTACGTTTAGTGAAAAAAATACGAGCTTACGGAATATCGGACCAGGTTTGTGATTGGATTCAGGATTTCCTAGAAGAAAGAACACAACATGTCATTCTTAACGGTTCAAAATCTGCAGATGTAGAGGTAATTTCGGGAGTACCGCAGGGAAGCGTGATAGGACCTTTATTGTTTACAATATACATAAATGACTTAGTTGAGAACATCGGTAGCTCCGTGAGGCTATTTGCAGATGACACGGTTGTCTACAAGAAAGTAGCAACATCAGAAGACTCGTACGTACTCCAGGAGGACCTGCAGAGAATTAATGCATGGTGCGACAGCTGGCAGCTTTCCCTAAACGTAGATAAATGTAATATAATGCGCATACATAGGGGCAGAAATCCATTCCAGTACGATTATGCCATAGGTGGTAAATCATTGGAAGCGGTAACGACCGTAAAATACTTAGGAGTTACTATCCGGAGCGATCTGAAGTGGAATGATTACATAAAACAAATAGTAGGAAAAGCAGGCGCCAGGTTGAGATTCATAGGAAGAATTCTAAGAAAATGTGACTCATCGACGAAAGAAGTAGCTTACAAAACGCTTGTTCGTCCGATTCTTGAGTATTGCTCATCAGTATGGGACCCTTACCAGGTTGGATTAATAGAAGAGATAGACATGATCCAGCGAAAAGCAGCGCGATTCATCATGGGGACATTTAGTCAGCGCGAGAGCGTTACGGAGATGCTGAACAAGCTCCAGTGGCGGACACTTCAAGAAAGGCGTTACGCAATACGGAGAGGTTTATTATCGAAATTACGAGAGAGCACATTCCGGGAAGAGATGGGCAACATATTACTACCACCCACATATATCTCGCGTAATGATCACAACGAAAAGATCCGAGAAATTAGAGCAAATACGGAGACTTACAAGCAGTCGTTCTTCCCACGCACAATTCGTGAATGGAACAGGGAAGGGGGGATCAGATAGTGGTACAATAAGTACCCTCCGCCACACACTGTAAGGTGGCTCGCGGAGTATAGATGTAGATATGTAGATATGACTAATGATTAGGACAACACAGCTTCCAGTCCGTGAGCAGAGAAAATCTCCAACCCAGCCGGGAATCGAACCCGGGCCCTTAGGATTGACATTCTGTCATGTTGACCACTGAGCTACCAGGGGTGAACGCTAGCGGTAGTTATCCTAATATTTTGTTTCTGAATGAAGCACTGCTTATAAATCAAGGGCAAATCCATTTCTGCATCATGCAAACTGGTTAGTTGAAAATCCACACTGACAGAGAGAAAAGGATAAACAACTGTGTTCTGTCAACATGTGGTACATGCTTTGGAGGGACTGCATCATTTGTCCTTGTTTTATTGATGGAGTTTCTACAGTTTGTAACATATGTCGCGTCCGTTTTAGAGTCCACTAGATACAAAACAATCCACGTGACAAATCTTCTATCCACGCAGCACAGATGACTACAGATCTTCATGTCACAACACTTTGAGACCATTCGACTGATTGCTTGTAAAATACGAAATGGCCTGCCCACTCACCAGCCATAACACCTTTGGTCTTTTACTGGTTTAGAATATTAAAACGGGCAACTTACAATGCAAAATCAATGAATCCTGTGGTCATGAAGCACCATGCAACACATTTTGTACACTAGAACAGAGATTAGTGGGACCTCTTCACCTGACAGTGGGACAGAGGCGGAGCAACATAAACTATCGCTAAGACCAATAGTAGCTTTTATTTGATGGCAAAAGAATGGCAATTGCTGCTAAGATAAACATTGTTCGATTCACTAGAAAGTCTTTCATGACTACCTGACTTGTCTGTCTGTGCTAGATTAAGGGTTAACCTGTTACCTGTGAACCAATTTCATGCTGCTTCTGTTATCCTCCAGAAATGTGTAGTATTATGAGTCTTGACCCTTTTTCAGAACATGTATTATTAGCAAATGTCACTGAAGTGTTTTCTATCAATACATTGAAGTCTTATCAGATCTGTGTTACATCGCTCAACACCCACAAATTCCCTCCATAGCAAACTGTCTGTTTATCAAACATTTCATCTTCGCTGTAGTGCAGTGCTGTGGAGGAAGAAGAGAACATGAGCTGGTCAATGTAGGCAATTGGGATGGGATCGTATTCAAAAAGTATCTACCCTTCTCCACCTCCAAACACACAACCCACTACACATTATATTGCTTAGAAGTGGTTTGCAGCAATCTCATCATGTATTACTATCTGATCATGTTCCACCATTATACACTTTGTCGGACTCTCTTTAGGATATCAGAGAAAAAAGTAAACAATACTGTGTTTTTTTAAAGTCTTCAGCAACTAGAAGCGTTAAAAATTACCTAAAAAAGTTAGAAAATTCGTCACATTGTTGGCTATAGCTTAGGGAAAACTGCACCTTTCCATATTTACTCATTGTGAATATCTCTATTGTGGACTGTCTCATCCTGCATACAGGCGAAATGAGCATCAAGAGTTAAGCATAATTAACATAACTGGAGCCAAATATTTGGGTAAATTACAGAATGAGTGGCTAAAAAGGTACATTTTTAAAATCCTGCCTGATGTCAACTGCTAAACTGTAATAGACTTTGAACCAGACTCCCAAACTAATTAACTGTAAACAGATATGCTTAGTCCATATGGAAATTACTTTTAATTCCAGTACTGTGATTTTGACTCACATTTCAGACTACTTTCATCATTACTACTAACAACAAATAGACATAGTATCCAAGGCCCTGGCAAAATCACAATATTAAGAGGATAAGTCTTAACTTTTAGTTCTAGTAGACATTACATACTGATATAACATATTCTGTCCACTGTAGAGAAGTCTTTATGGAAGACTTACAGCTGTTATTCAATATTATGTTACCAATAACCTTCTGAAGAAAAGGGGAAAAAAATGAGAACATGGGAAGGGAGATACGGATCTATGGTCACAGCTCACTTGCATACATCCACTTTTATAAATGTGTTTTACCACAGCATATTGCACTCTTTCAGCAAATACACCTCAACTCACTGGCCAACTGCAAAGATAACCAAACGAGGTGGGGTACTATAAAGTTGACACTATATTTCAGTATTTTGGCTGAAATAACATCATAAATCACAAATTTTACTTCTTTTTGATCTGAAGATTTTGTAATCCCTTCTATAGTTTATAAGGCAAAACTAAAGTCTAATGGAGGAATGGGTAATACCTGTATAAGTGTATTGCATCTCCTTTCAACAATTCATTTCTTACCCCCTTTGTTTACAGCTAATGTTTGGCTTATAAATTCAATGAATTGTTCCAATGACTTGAATTTAATTTCATCTGTTTCACTGCTACACTCCTCAGGAAGTTCATCATCATTTGTTTTACAGAGTTAAGAAAATTTCTTTCGAATAATGCCCAAACTTCTTTTGTCTTGTTCTTGTAATTTTGAATTTTTTAGGCATAGTGCATAGTTTTGTCTTTCTCACAATTCTGTAATTCTACTTGAAGTGCACATTGCTTTGATAAGAGTTAGTCCTCTGAATTATGTACAGCTCTAAAGCTCACTCTTCCTGAAAAGACACTTTGATCTCTGTTGTTAACCATCCTCTCTAATGGGTGGGAAACATACGTTGCACGTACACCAGGGGTGGTACTGACGATCACCACCATTCCAACCTTGGATTTTCCTCAAATAGGTTATTCTTTATTTATAGGCTATAAACTGTAAACACAGATAGAATAGAATTCTGAAATGAATGTCATGACACAGGGAGGTGTAACTCTTCCAGGTACCAGGAGTCTCACTTTCCTCATTTGCACACAGAAGCCATTTTGTTCCATGGGTCTGTAGGGGATATTTTATTACATAGACATTGTTTCTCATTTGGGACTTTGTAATAGGTGCAGTCTTGAATAAGTAACTGGAAGGTAATTTCAGGTTCACTGCATAGACCACAAAATCAGCAGTAAAAAAAGAAATGATTGCTTTCAACACTTTGATGGCACATTTCTTGTGTGTTTTTTGTTTCTGTTTCTGACTGCACTTTTTCATTTTATAATGGTGGAAATTTTACAGCTAGTAACACATGAACACATGACTACGGCTGTTGGATCTGCAGCAGATTCCATTATTGCTTGTAGTACAATTTTCAGAGTTTCACTTCTGGGGAATCAGCTAACAACATATTTCATTGTTTTGCACGCAGCAGTACTTCATCTGAAGTGATGGAGTGTGAAAAGCTGGGCCCATTTCATAAAATCTGAAAGAATTGTTTAAAAGGAAGAAAGAAATATGCACCAAAATGAAAGTTGGTGAAGCCCCCTTACAACTTATATAACTACTCATGAGAGAGAACATACCATTACCTATGAAGATCTACGCATTTGGGCTCCTTAATTGCAAACGAGATGAACAATGGTAATTTCTGCTTATTCAAGGTGGTTAAGCAGAATCAAGCAGTCATAAAATTACATAGTTTACATTTTGTGGATGTTTCAAGGTGGTGTCTTTATTAGGATATACGATAGGGAAATTCAAAGCTAATGAGAAGACAAAGCTTATTGTTATCTAAGCAACTGCAGCATGTACCACTGATTAATCAAAGGTTCAAGTGAGAACTGTGTGCACGCCATAACCCACTACTTCATAGTAAAACATGGCGTTTTCTAATCTCCAATGCTATGACACATTTGTACACAAATGATACAAGTCTTGTGTCAGTCTTCAGGAGCCTCAGGGAAATTAAGACCAAAAAGAAAGATAACATGCAAGGATCTTGTAATTCACAGTGTAGAAAAAGACATGCTACTTACCGTCAAGAAGACAAGTTATGTTGCAGACAGGCACAATTAAAAGAACTCACATAAATCTGTCAGTCACAGTCTTCACCAGTAAAAGACACAAACCATTCACACACACAAGCAAGCACACTTCATCCACACATGACAGCTAACTCCAGCATCTAAGGCCAGAATGCAACTATCACATCGTATGCAAGCAGCAGTCTGGAGGGGGTGGGGAAAGGGGAAGGGGTAGTAGTGTAGGAGTGGGGAGAGAGGCTGATGCTGTCTGGAGTGTTAAGGGACTAATCTTGTAATTAATTTATCAAAGTATGGAGAAATATGAAACACCAGGTTACAACATTTTGTTCAAAACTTCTTGCTGTCTGGATAAAATAATTCACTGCTTTTGTTGGACTACTGGGCTGTACATATCAGCTATGTCTTTCTGGAAGATGACAAAATGACTTGATATTATATGAATTCCTTAGGAATAATTAATGTGATTCAATCCTTGACAAAAAATTTCTCAACAGTAGTAAGTAGTTTTCAGAAAATTGTTGGACAATCTGAGACAGCTAGATCTCCATCATTTCACATTTATCAGCAGAAAATTATCTTTCAACTTTAGTTATTTGTGTTGTAAGTTTTCAAATTTGATCAAATATGTCTAGTAAACAAAACAATATGCAGAACAGAGATCATCTCAATTTTATCTAAATAAAACTAGCAATTACTGAGAAGTGCTTACTGCAGTAACTTCCATTTTTGTTAAGTGTGCCTAGTGCAAGGAAAATGTTTCTTTCTGTCACTCTGTGAACATTTCTTATTTTTGTGACAACTATAAGGAATAACAAAGGAATTATTTCATTGTGAGTAAAATGTGCAAATTTCAGAATTCATTACTATAACTGTTCTATATGGATTATTTTAAATTATGTATGTGTATGTACTATTCCAGTTTAAAACAAAGAATTCCTAATTGAAGTGATGGAAGAAATGTAATGTAAAGTCAAAATGTGCCACAAATTTCATTCTCTGTTAGTCATCTTTGCAATAATACATATAAAACAGTTTAGGTGTATGTCATATTTGGTAAAACTTAAGTGCTTGTAATTTCCATGTCTGTGTGTAGCCCTGGGTTGTAACACTATTCTCTCTTGTCACAATTACTTCTGCTCATTCACTGTTCCACACACTAGTCAAAAAGTGCCATCAATAGTAGATCAACATGTGACAAAAAATATTAACTTCCACCATTTTTCAAAAATATTTAAAATTTGTCCTAGCAGCTAAAATTTTCATGGTTCATTTCTCCTGAATAATTTCCACATGGGTTCTGAACTGTCAGAGTGGATCATTCCCTTGTGAGTTTTTTAATTTCCATGCAAAAGTCTATCAATGGACCATTGGCTTTTGTTTCACACAAGAGAGAATATTGATACGAAAGAATTTTAGTTTATCAAGAATAATTTTGTTCTCCACACACGCAAAACCTTAGCAACCCAAAAGGATGATCCAAGTACATAGTTTTTCTTGTTTTGCTCTATCGAGACTTCATATGAAAGGTTGTAAATGATTTACTCTGGGAAACATTACTTACTAACAGCCAATTCTATAACTAATACAATATGTATGCAGAATTAGCCATACTGTGTATAGGTTGGGATTATTGCATCACCCTATGTATAGATGCAATATGAGGACAGGAAAAAGCTGTTTTATTTTCAGCCAATTTTGCCTCTATTTTTGACAATGTTTGTATTATTGTATGCCAAGTTTTGTGTCTTTTTGTTAAAGTTTGATTTTAGTTTGTGATGGGTTATTTTTAAGTGCTTCGTGTTGTTTATTTCTGTTTTCTTTCATTGTTTTATTATCTTTGTTGCAGATGATAACTATGAATTACAATATGTCTGTTGACATCAGATTTATTTACATTACTGGAGAAAGAAAACATTTTTTTAAATCTTAAATTTAATATATTAGAAATAAAATCTCTCTCCAACCATACACTTTCAAGTTTTTTAAATGAATACATTGACACAACTTTAAAATTCTCTCCTTTAATATTATACCATCAACCCAACATTTTGCAGCAGCATGAAAGCAGCTGTACAGAATCTTTATTTGAACTCAACAGACAAACTGCCTTCAGTCCATCATCATATGTTTCACAATATCTGCATCTCTTGTTGACACAGAAATTTTTTACTATTAAATTATGAAGGGATGCGATTCATTAGCTTGGATCTGTGGCTAAGAGTTGCTCGCCAAGTTTGAAGGCGAAACTTTGTGATTCAGTATTTGCTTCACTTCTGCCTGAATTATTTGTCACTTCTAATTTTTCAGAAGCTTATTTTCAAAATGTCAAATTATCAAAAATTTGTTTACCCATATTTATAAAGAATCTCATTTCACTTGGAATACAGGAAAACACATTTCCTAATATTTACACACAAGTTGTACAAAACTGACTTGCTATGGAGAGATCACAAATGCAATTCAACTGCCCTGCACATCTGAGTAGTATGCTGGTGAAAATATGAATATAACCAAATATAGTACTTGATTTTCACAAACCCATAAATCAACATGATGCTTCTGTAACCAGTCACAACACAGGGCATAAATCATACAAACATGACTGACATTACACTACTTGGTGAATGATGTTTGTGATGAGTAGCCCAATCTGTTGCATAGCCCAATGTCTAGGTTGTGTTGAAAGGTGGTAGTTTGGTTGTGAGTTGGCAAAGCCAATAAATGTGATTCCATAAAAGCTATCATCCTACTCAGTAGTACGACTTAAAAACCATCAATTTGTCTTATGTGCTGATAATGATATTTGCACACCATCATATACTCTGTCTTGCAAGTGGTTGATAGACGCAAAACTACCAATGTCATATTGATACACATGTCTGCAAAGCTGAAATGCTGTATTTGATAGTTTTCATATTTATAATTGTGTACAAAGAAAATATGGAGTTTACTTGATGCATCACATTAAAGATCTCTCATACATGCATTACTTTTTATTCCATTTGTTGTCCCAGTATATCTACATGTAACATCTGTGATTAAAACTGCTATCAAACTGGAGATCATTGGAAGCATCACGTTTTCATTTTACAATACATCTAGAGCTGTAGTTCTTTACACATGACATGAACTGTCACTGAAACATTGCACACGAATCTCAGCTCACAAAAAATTAAAAACCTAATGTCAACATTCAACCACTACTGTCTTCACATTTATGACAGTGTTTCATGAAACTGGGACAAGACTAAATTTCATTAATTTCATAAAAAGTGCCACTTGTGTTATGTGGCTAAAAACTGTCAATTTCTCATTACTTTTTGTGCTACTGTGTACACAAAACTGTTCTTTCCCTGTTATCTACGATGTACAAAAATTATTGTCTTCCTTTAACTATATACAACGGATGTTCAATACGTAATGCAGCACAATTTTTTCATGGGAAATTATGATTGAAAAAATGAGGGATTTGCTATGGGACATCATAAACATCAGCCAATATAGTTTAATGATGTTCTGATATGTGGCAGTGCTATATGTAGCCTTCAAAAAGGCATTTGTTATTACAGAGGTGGGTTCCAAGCAGAGAGCTGTCACCCGAGTTTCCTTTGGTGGAAAACCAGAGCATGGCAGATATTCATAGGTGCCTGAGGGATGTCTTCAGAGACACAAGAATGAAGAAAAGCACAGTGAGCTGCTGGGCAAGGCATCTGTCATCATTATAAAAAGGGTGCACAACCCTCATAAAATCGAAGAAAAAACTTCACCGTGTTCGTTGCCAGAAAAATGCAAATGAACTTCACTTTCTTCACGACAAGGCAAGGCCTCACAAAAATCTGTGCACCTGAGAGAAGCTCACAAAACTTCATTGGACTGTTCTTCCTCACCCGCACTACAACCTGGATCTTGCACATTACAACATCCATCTGTTTGTCCAAATGAAGGATGTACTCCATTGGAAGCTGCACACAAATGACAGAAAGATCATTGATGTAGCAGCATGTTGTCTCTAATGACAACCAGTAGAGTGCTACCATGTGGGCATACAGGTCCTCCCAGTATGGTGGTGTAAGGTCATTGCACTGAATGGAAATAATGTTTAAAAGTAAGATTTTGTAGGGAAAAAGTGGGGAATAATATGGTGTATTGACATCCTCAATAAAATCAACTTGCTTTCAGAAAAAAGTGTTCCATTACTTAACTAACTTTCATACACAACTGTACATACTTCAGCACAATACATGATAAGTCATCAACTGAACAGGCCCCAATAGACACTAACAATGTAAACATATCGGAAGGCCAATTACTTGAACTGAAAGCTAAAGTTAACTGCATAGTGGCATCAACTGGCAACTCAGGCACAAATATATGATTAAAAATATTTGCAGTATAAAACAGAATGAGGTAAAGCTCTCTAAAAAAGAGAATGAGTAAAAAATTATTTAACTATTGATATGTAAGTAACATGGAAAAGTAGGATACATAATGCCTCTCTGTAGTTGCCATCTGCAGTGTACAGTTATCTGCCAGAACAAAATAACAATTAGATCAAACTACTACTCGCCAAGTGTGAACCAGCAGTAACAGGAACCCCCAAGAAACTAAAAGCAATAACAGGGAGAAGGCATCAAAATAGACAAGAAAATATTTGGAAAAATGCTTTATTATGGAAAGAGCATTTTCATTTAAAAACTGTTCTATGAATTTTTTCAAATTTGTAAAAATCACAAACTCACAAAGCTAATCCAAATGGCATCCTTTAGGAATATAGTGACATAATAAGATGTTGATCTGTGTGTCATACTTTATGTGAAAAATTCTTTTTTTATATGTGAACCAATAGCTGTTTTATAACTATCTGTGTTACAAAGTTCTCTAAAACTGACATCAACATACATGTCTCTCTAACTAATATAGTATATTATCATCTCATTTGTTATTAACTATTCATTCTTGAAGCCCTATTTTATGTCAAAGCTTATTATAATTATTGAAGCCCATTCCCAATTGAGTCTTGGAGAAAGAAAGAGCAATACTTTCAGACACTTTTACTGTAAGACCACACATTTCTTTATTTGTATTTTGCATTTGTCATCTATAGTGCTCCTTGTAGGGGTTCCAAGGGTATGGGATTTTGTTTCATATGGTATTGATCTCTTCATCACTCACTCATTACAGAGAGATAGTGATCAAACTTTTTTGTCATTAATCCATGACATGGAATCCAGTTTTATCATTATAGATTCCTACTTAAAACATTTGTGTAATAGCTCCTGTGCCTGTACTTCTGTCACATTCAAAGCAGCTATCAATAGGTATTACTTTTGTAACCCAATGTAACAGCATAACATCTCAAAAAGTTATTTGTTTTTATGCACAACTGAACATATAATATACAAAAATTTATATTTTAAACCAATTAACTACAACAACTAAGTATTCTAAACACTGATCTAAAATTTTTATTTCGTGTCCTTCAATTTGACATACAGATGGAGCAGATGGGGTAGTGTGGGTCATGCAGCACAGCAGTGCAAGAAGCTATTGGGGCAGTGCGCACTCCATTTATATAGGCACAACTGCTCACCTGGGTGTCTACTTGTTGGCAGCTATAGGTCGGATCAGCCAGTTCTTTAGCTGACGTCATTAACACACACCTGACTTGCACATTGCACCATCCTCAGGGATCTGCGTGCTAGTTGTTTTCCATCATATGGGCTGGTCATGTTTGTACTTTCCTTTGTGCCAGTCTCTATGCTGGTGTTCCAACTCCCTTCTCCTCTGCTGCCCTCAATTGAGAGCCAGTTTCAAAGACTGTACAGAAATGTGGGGCAAGCACCTGCTTCAGTCCATGCTGCACTGTTAAGTAAGGTGTATCATTAACCTAGCTGATATGGCTGCCTTGCTATTGTCCAGCAGTGTGAGGTTCTACAAAATCGTGCAAAATTTGAAACCCTCTACCAAGCTCAAGAAACTTACCTTGGCAAAACACCTCAATGTCTCTCACTCAAGTGTCCCAAATGTGCTATCTCATATACGGACTCACTATATACAAATGTGATAATCTAACATGTGATCTTGAGGTGCAAACTAGGGCATTGGCCTTGTCAGATCCTCCTTTACATGAAGTTGACTTGATTGCTGAATCACATGTACTATGGTAGCAGCAATGGATGTGCTTTCCAACAACTGACAGGGGGAGAAATTAGATTTGCACAGTAAGCCGACCCCTGGTGCCCTGTGCAGCTGACCAGCCAACCTTGCCTTCTGTCAAGTAACTGTGCAATGACACCAATGACAACATGTGGTGATATCACAACACTACCTGCCTTTCCCTGCAGGAATCTCAGTGGGTACAAGTATGTCAAAAAGTTGTGATCCCCATTCATGATGTTGGTCGGACATCCAGCGCTGTTCTTCCTCCGCATCCGTTTCTGCTCAAAGAGAAAGTTGGCAGTCCTAACATGAGTGTCATTTGGTGCATATTAGACAGGCTTGCTTATTCACAGGCTCCACATGTAAGGTATGCTGAAAAGGAGGCCATTCGGCATCCGTTTATGACAGTCGTCATGCTGCAGGATGGTTTTCAAGAGTCCCAGAGTTTCCACAGGACTTTGAGGCTGTTTACAATGCCCTACAAGCATTGACTGAGTGTATTCCGTTGACACTGGTGGTGGATGGGCAACTGATTGAGATTTAGGCAGATACATGGGCAACAGTCAGCCTAATTAACTTACAGGGGAAAATAGCGCAGTCAGCTGTCTGATGCAGTGAAAGCTTAGCAGGGTGAAAATGAGGGGATGCCTATTTAGCCTTAGGTGCCAACACTCTATAGTTTCTGAAAAAATGCAATGAAAGTTTCATTGTAACAGTATCAGTTCTCTTGTGTAATGTATATCTAGGTGAGTTGGAAACAAACTGCCCTGAATACAGTTATGAATTTTAGCACCATGTGTTCAAATCCAGTCTCCTGTATTTTTTCCGCTCTCTCTTTTGTTTTCATGGAAATATGTGAGTTCAATATCTTTTCTACCATCATGATGTAATTATAGACAAAAGAAGAAAGCATTTCAAATACTTGTTGTATTGTTTATCATCAGATGTAGTATTAAAGAGAGATTTATCATCACAACTGACATGGATTAACGCTTTCCAAAAAACTGTTACCAACAGTATTTGCTCCTCTTATTGTCAGAGGCAAATACGGTCCTCAAATCCACCAAGGCTTAAACCAATTAGTGGTAGACAACATAATGTGTACGCAACAGCCATAAAATCAGGACAGCTCACTAAAGAAACATATCATCAGTATTTGGAAAAAGTTTTGCGACCGTATGTAAAAATCGAGCCATTTCTCTACATTACTGAATCATACAGTGAGCAAAGTGGTCAATTATATGATTGGCTCTTTGTCGGTGAAATCAGAATACTAACATTTTCATTAAAATGTCTATCGGCCATAGTGTATGTCATTATGTTAACCCTGTAGCATATCCTTTTACTGACGGGTGAAGAACAGCATTTGACAATTACATAAGTAATCTCTTCTCATTACACAGAGAAGGGAAATCCCAAGTAGAACTGAAGCTATTACAATACACGGCTTCATCCATATCAACTGCAGGCTCCAGCTTTCAAGAAAATGCTTTCACACACATAGTTTTCTGCAAAATTCTTGCCTGTAACCTCCCCCTCCCTAATCGGCCTACTGGATTGTGACGTAATTGATCATGACCACACATGCCTAATGAAATTTTACAGTGAGTAAGGCTATCATTATCAGCAGAAAATAAAGCCGGTTAGTTGGAGGAAAGTGTACAACAGACATTTCTGAAGGAAGAATCTATTCTGCACTTAAGGAAAGAAACTGATGATAACTAGAGCATAGGTGGAGTACACTGCAATCGCTCACAAACAGCACGGAGGAAAAGGGTACAACATAATATTTACTACAAAAATCACTGATAACACAAAGTAAACACCGATTTACTAAAAAGGGGATAATTAAATGGTCACCAGCTCACTACGGTAATGCATCTCCAGCATCTTGAGAAAAGTAATGGCAAAGAGATTTAAGCAATAATCACTGGTGTGGCAACAAGATTGTCATGCTTTTCCACTGCACAATTCATGAGAAAATACATGAATCAGAAAGCACTGAATTTGCAGTTACTTATTCTGGAATACTAAATTTTGAAAGTAAAGTTAAATGAAATTACTGGTTAAATAGATGACTGGCTTAATTTAAACTTTTCACATAAAAAAAAATACTTTCAGAAACCTCAGTATAACATAATGCAAAATTTAGAAAAAGCAAACAATTTACTTTTGAATAGTGAAAGATTGAACCAACTTTACTTTATGCAAATGAGCAATTGGTTTTACTTTTAAAATAAAAACAATAAAATACATGCCAAGACAGATGAAGTCGCTCGCTAAGCTAAATACAGAATAAAAGAAATTGTGAAATCTTAATTTGTGCTGCATCTTTAGTTATTAGTTTTTCCAGTGAAATTTTAGTTTAAGTAGCCTCAGTCATGTAAGACAAAAATGAACAGTTACTGAGGCAGAAAATTTAGACCAAAATTGGTCATTAGAAAAAACAAAAAACTGATAGTAAATATTTAATCAATTTTCATATTCTTATGACACATTGTGATTGCATGGAAAGGAAACCAACCCTGCTTGGTAATAATGTCTCAGGACAATGACAACACAGGTGCCCTACAGGCTTGAGCTATTGCATGTTATTATTCAAGTTATTCACACTTTGTGAAAGAAATGTTGCTGGGCAATGTCAATGTAAGTTTATAATTTTTCACTTAACAGTCTTACAATGTTGTAGCTGTGCGGACGCCTAAGAAAGTAGCCAACAATAATGCTAAGCTGCCGTTGTTGTTGTTGTTGTTGTTGTTGTTGTTGTTGCTGCTGCTGCTGCTGCTGCTCGATGAGAACCCCAAGTCATCTCCAGAGCCACGAATAATTATAGGACAGGCAACAGTTTGAATTGCAGCTTCTTCGCATGTCGACTCCCCTACTGTCCTCTCAAAAGGGTTTACAAATCAGGCGTGTCTACATTGGCATGAACATAGCTGCATACCGCAGCAGTGGGATCGCCCAACAAACACTTCTGCATTCTTTCATGACTCTTTCACAACTCAAGCTGCTCTGCTGCCTCACTGCTCACAACGTGACATTCTTCATATGCAAAGAAACAACGGCACAACTACTACCATTTCATAATTGCTATCGACACATTTCAATAATGTTCACTTGGCTATTACCCAGCAATTTCTTTATAATTACAATCAATTATATACAGTCAAAAATAAATACGTTAGTACATCAATTACATATTAAATATAGTTTCTGGAATACAGCTTACAGCTCCAAAATCAAAAGTACAGTGCAAGTTATCAACAGATATTAAACGGCGAAAATTTTGGATTTTGGTGTTACAAGATCATGAGTTATTTACCTACATTAATAGGGGTTTTTCCTAATTACACTACTGGACATTAAAATTGCTACACCAAGAAGAAATGCAGATGATAAACGGGTATTCATTGGACAAATATATTATACTAGAACTGACATGTGATTACATTTTCACGCAATTTGGGTGCATAGATACTGAGAAATCAGTACCCAGAACAACCACCTCTGACCATAATAACGGTCCTGATACGGCTGGGCATTGAGTCAAACAGAGCTTGGATGGCGTGTACAGGTACAGCTGCCCATGCAGCTTCAACACAATACCGCAGTTCTTTCTTGAAATTCTTTGAGACTATTTTTGACAGTCAGATGAATCTGCCTTACTCTTTTATTTTTGGTCACTTTCAGTTTTATCTTCATTATCATATACAACATGAATTGGTCACTGCCACAGCCTGCTCCAGGATAGGTCCTGCAATCTAGGACCGAAGTACGCCAGCATTGTCTCACCAAAATGAAATAAATCTGATTTCTAACCCTATTCCCTGGAGAAATCCATGTGCATTGATGCTGTGGGTGATGTTGAAAGAGGATATGCCAAACAGATAAGTTGTTATTCACGCAAAATTCCAGTAGCCACTACCCATGTTCATTTTTCACTTCCAGGCCATGAAGTCCAACCACAGAGCTCACGTGTCCATCATCTACAGTCTCACCTATCTTTGCATTAAAGTCACCTTGGATGACTAATATTTCCTTTTTGTGTATCTTTCTGATAGTAATAGATGAATTCTATGAGTTGCTAGAAAATACTATGTCTGATGAAGCTACCGTGGGAGCATAAACCTGAATGATTTTGATATTGCATGGAACAGTTTTCATTTTAATGGAGATAATTCTGTTGCAAATGGGCTCACAGCATGAAAGCATTACAGAGGTTCTTAGGAATCACTAGAGCAATGCCATTTTTATTCATATCCGCACCTCCGGAAAAATATACTGTAATCTTTGCTTGAGTCATGAAGTGGTCACACCCTCTCCAGTGTCTCGCTGAGTCCAAGTACATCTAGCACATTAAGATCCATTTCTCTCTCCACGATAGCAAGCATTCCTGTCTGTAAGAGACCTCGCACATTCCAGGTCGCTATCGTTTTAACACTTTGCAAGGATGGTTCAGATTTATCTTTGCATTCCAAGGCTCCTCTCAACCCTGCCCCCCCCCCCCCCCCCCTCAGAGATTTGACTGGAGGACTTACTCCGGAATCTAATTTAAGATTGAGTAAATCCATGAGGTTGTCTTGGGAAAATAGCAGTGGTGGTTTCCCATTGCCTTCCATGGTTTAAATGAGACCACCCCTAACATTGAGTCAGACGCCTTTTGTATCCATTCCTCTGGAGTACAGACACTATAGGTTTGCCTCTTTCGCCATCGACACCATTCTGAAGCCATCCGTCACAGATGCCATTGAGGTCTTCACCATTACCCTGGGAAGAGGCCCTATACAGGGTACCAGAAGAACCCTGGTTCTTTTTATGAGGTTGATACTCCTCCTGCTCCTCCTCCCTGGGAATGAGAGATTAACAGAAAGAGCAATATTTACAAATAATATAATGCTGCATCACTGGATCGATATGTTATCTGAAAGCTTCTATTTGTGTTCTGAGGAATTATGAGCTTAAAATGGTCATATGGGGTGAAGAAAAGTAAATTTGACTAATGTGAATATTCTTGCTGTCAGTTCCCTTTTTGGAACATTTCATGAGGATTTAATTTTCTGTTTGAATGAGTAGTACTCAGAGTTGAGTAGAGAAGTAAGGCAAGGATTTGGTACAACTTCCAGCCCCTTAATTTTGATTTGAATAGTAATTAAGTTATGTAATGGTGACACTATTTTTTTTTCATTGTGTGATGATTAGTAACTTTGTGCTAGTGCGCATCTTGAATTTTTGCTATTTTTGCAAATGGAAAAGAGAGCAAATCTTTCAAGTTTAACCAGTTTCAGACAGTTATGACTTAAGAGTAATGTTTTGTATTGTAATGTGCACTTGATTTTAAAATTTTTCTCGTCCATACCTTTCGTACTATAGTCAGATTTGTCACTAATTATTGTAATGTTATGAGAACTATGTATTTAATTTATGATATAAGGACTATCATTTGCCATTAGTGTTAAACAACTTTTTTAGACTTAAGTTAGAAGTAAAAGTAAGTGTACTAAAGTAGGGTATTTTGTCTTATTTTTTCATGCACTGTGGTAGAGGAGAACCACCTCCAAGGGAACTGACAGCAGTGCATTTCCTGGCTAACTGCCACTTGGACCTGTTGAAGGCGTGGACAGCTTGGAGAGAAAGTGTTTCAAAGTTCATTGAAAAAGTGAAACTGCCTGTGAAGAAAAACTGAGCACTGAGCAAGTGAACTGCAATGTGCAGTGTAATCTATTTTTTTTTTTCAACCCATGAGGATTTAATTTGTTTAGCAAGGCAGTGCTTGTACCAAGTGGTATGTGTTTTAAAATGTAAGTCTTTGCTTACCCAAAAAGGACATCTCTTATGATGAAGATGCATAAATTTTGTTAAAAGTATAACTTGTAGATATTTTGTGATCTTTATGTAATTACTTTGTATGGGGATTTTCGTATGGCTAGTTCACATACATATAAATTTGAAAAAAACATATGGACTGTACTCTTTGATAGAATTTCTTACGAAATATTTTTGTGTGTGTAGATTTTAAATCCAAGTTCTGGCATCACTTGTTGTTAGTGAACTGCCCATTTAGCTATTAGCAATATCTATCTGGTCAATCCAATGAGGGGGTGACATGGCGAAGCAAGTTGGGATAATTTTAATTCCACTCTTGCTTTGCCATCTTAAATTCATTTTTTTTTTTTTTTTTTTTTTTTTGGTTTTATCTAATTACCATTAACATACATTAATATTTTCTGCATTTTCATAAAAGAGAAAGATTGCTCCCTTAGTTTTAAGGGGACCACAGCATGGTTCAGGTCGAAAAAAATTGATTTTCGGTTTTCATCATATTTCGATAGATTAAGGCTTTATTTAAGTACTCTGAAAAAGAATTAGCTGAAAAAAAATTTTTTTTGAGCATTTAAAGAACATTTTCCTACCACCTGTATTTATGTGTCACGCCCACTTTCCTGCATGTATATATATCCCTTACACTGCATGTTGTTTTTTTTTTTTTTTATTTTTTTTTCCTCCCGAGTGTGTTGGCTATCCTTGGAATGCAACGGTTGGTACTCTTTTGTTTCTGCTGTTTGTAAACAACACGCTTTCAAACACGTGGTCAGTTTTGTTCAAGTGTGATTGTGAGTAGTTGTTATACTTACATTTGCAGTGCTTGTTTACATGTGTTTTGTTGTGTTTCTTGAACATGACGAAATGTAAAGGCATTTTCAAGAAACAACAATTTAGAGGAACCAAGTTTAGAAAGTTTTCTGTACAAGAGGTTATGTTGCCTGGTAACGATGTTTCTAATTGTAATTATTCAACGAGTGCATCATCAAAGAAGCTCTCACCATTTCAACGAATTTACTGTTAAGTGACAAGGGGTGAAGAAACATCATTATAAATTTGAGATTATCATCAGATGTAATTTCTAAATTTGTACAATATAGACAGTGTGGTGAATTACGTGTGAAACTTTGTGAGAGTGCCAGTGGGAGAAAAGACGTAGCAATTGCTTTGGATTTAATTTGCACAAAATGCTCAGCTGTGATTTCATTTATGAGTTCTTCAAAACCAGATGCAAGTGGCCCTTATGCAATCAAAACTAGATTAGTTTATGCCTTACGACCCATTGGCAAGGGAATGGTTGCAGGGAGAACATTTTGTTCAGTGATGAACTTACATCAACCACCAAATAAATTTGAAAAAATGACTGCAATATTAGAGAAAGCTGTATGTGAGGTCAGTGAGGAAAGCATGAAACTGGTTGCTAGGGAAGCAGCGGAAGAAAATTATGGATGTTTAGATATTGCAGTTGCATTTAATGGAAGTTTGCAGAAAAGAGGACATACTTCTCTGAATGGAGTAGTGATTGCCACGAGTGTAGACACCAGTAAATTGTTAGATAAATATTGCAAATAATGTATAGTAGTCAATGAACATAAAGAACACAGCTCTGTGGCTAATGTTAGAGGAACAAGTGGTGGTATGGAAGTTCATGGAGTACAACAAATATTTCATCGCTCCATAGAAACAAGAGGCATATGGTACACCAAATAATTGGGAGATGGTGACAGTAAGGCATACAAAAATGTGGTGAACTCTAATCCATATGGAGATGCCATTATTAGCAAAACAGAATGTGTAGGCCATGTTCAAAATGCTTGGGAACAAGGCTGAGAAAACTAACTGTTGATATGAGAGGAAAAAAATTAGAAGATGGAAAATTGTTGACCGGACGGGGTCGGTTAACTAAAACTGAAATAGAAAACTTGCCGGTATACTACAGGCACGCAATTACGAGAAATAAAGAAAATCTGGAAGCAATGAAGAGAGATGTTTGGGCCATATTCTTCCATAAGTTCTCTACTGATAATAAGCTATGTAATGGATTGTGTCCATCAGGAGAAAATTCATGGTGCAAATACAATAGGGTTCAGGCAACTGGAGAAACTTATTCTCACCAGCATTCTCTTCCTGCTGCTGTTGTTACAGCAATTAAACCTATTTTTTGAGACTTGGCTCATCCTGACCTTCTAAGGAAATGTCTGCATGGACAAACACAGAACCCAAATGGATGTTCCAACAGCATAATTTGGAACTGCCTTCCTAAAACTGTATTTGTAGGCACACCTACAATGAAACTAGGAAGTTCATGATGCTGTTATTACATTCAATTGTGGTAATATTGGAAAGTGTTGGGTACTGAAAAAGCTGGGAATTAATCATGGTGAAAATATAACTGAGCTGCAACATTGCGATAAAATGAGGATAGCCGATGCAGACAGGTCTGCATCTAATATGGCCAAGACTGCAAGACAAACATCCAGGAAGGTGAAAAAAGAAGCTGGAAGACCTGCTAGAGGCAGAGCAGGACAGTTTTAATTAACTGTAAGTAACAAATATCGAACAAATTTTCTTTAAAGTCAATTTCCTGCAAACTGAAATTTTCAGTACATATGCCCCATTATATCGGAAACTATCATAGATAAATGAATGAAATTTTCAGAGACTCTGCATAACTTAAAAAGCCACCTCTTATTCTACATTCATTAATATTCCCCCATTAGGAAGTTCACAAAAAATATTTTCTGCAGAAAAAACTTAATTTTTTTGTTAATAAATTTAAAAAAGTATTTCTTAAAAACTATAAAATGGATAAAGTAGATTTTAGTACAGTTGACTATTAGCATCATGCAACATACAGTGAAAGTATTAAGGTCCTGCATCAAATAGTTTTTTTCAGAAATGGGTCAAATACTTGCCTAAATTAACATGGGTTAGATAGGCAGGGTATGGTTCCCTTAAAGAATATAAACCAGATCTAATTTCGTGCTTAGTTTTATGTATGTAATTGATTTTCTAATTTATTTTGACTATTACTAGTTAGCATCTTTTATTATAAGGCACAATCAGTAATTGTTTCATAACTCAAATTCTATTGTTGGCATATAAACAAATATAAATCCTGTAATAATTGTAAATATTTAGAAGACGGAATGCTAGTATTCTTAAAGTATCTATTTGGCTCTGGTCGGAAACATGTTAGCAAAGCCAGCCCTTAATTAATTCCAAAGTAATTAACAGTTTTGTCAAAAGCATTGTTTGCATAACTATATTTGTTAATTTCATGATTTACACAAATAATTTGGCCTAACTCTTTTAGTAGAAGAAACTGTTAAAAAGAACCAATTTTTCAATGCATTCAGTTAATCGAATGAGTTAAGTTTTAATTGTATTTTCTCAAAATTTAGCTTTAAACAATGTGTCATTTCAGAATCTATTATTGCGATGATATACAAGGTCCTGATTTTTGCTCATGAGACAGTCAGTCCACGGCCGAGTTTCAGACGAGTAACCTGTGTTGGTTAGAACAACAATGCTTCAAATTAACTGTGAAATAAGTGTTAAACAATTAGGCCATGTGTAAAGACAATGACAGTGATTGTTTCCATAGGTACCCATTTATTCTTCGAGAACTGAACTTTGTGGTTCGGTTTTACTGCTTGTAGATGTTCAACAAGGAACTATTGTAGCAGTATGTTAAGTTTCACCAGCAAACTGTTAATGAAGCTTATAGAAAGTTTAAATGACAGTGCACTGGTCATACATATATAACTGTGTATTATTGGGGGGGGGGAGGGGGGGTTAAGAACAGTGAAATCAAAGTACTGCAAAACACAACTGTGCAAGTCTCGGCTACATAATTTACAGTAGTTAGTGTCAGAATCCACAGCCCATTTTTTAGCCAGTGTAGTGACGCATTACATCGACACCAAGGACAATCAACAAATGAAGAAATAAAAGCAGAAGGAACTGCCACAACATAATAAAGCTACACACTGTAATAAGTATGAATTTAAGACATTCATTTCATTTCATACATTCCAAACGAAGCAGATTATTATAAGAATGGTCATGGAAAACATTGACAGACTTGTCAGGAGTGTTACTCAAATAGCATCTATAACAGCTTACACAAAGTACAGAAAGATAACCACAGTCACTGAACTTGTGCAGAAATAATATGCTATCATAGTTTAAAATGCCACACCATCTATGATAATTTAAGTGTAAGCGCCCATTACATTTCACGACTGTCTTATCATACCTGAAGCATAGAATACTGACATGAAAACTTACATTACGCTCGGGTGGACTCGCATTCAGTTCCATTCCTCCATCTTCCTTTCCATCGAAACAAGTCTCTACGATTTTCAATGGATCTTGAAGTAACTGAAAAAAGAAAAATATTACTCATTTAAAGCTCTCTCTCTCTCTCTCTCTCTCTCTCTCTCTCTCTCTCTCTCTCTCTCTCTCTCTCTCTCTCTCTCTCTCTCACACACACACACACACACACACACACACACACACACACACACACACACACACACACACCTGTAACTACTACATCACTACGACATGTGGGGATGACAAGAGGGTGAATGTTTATGATTTCAAACACACCTCACATAAAGAATAACAGGGCTCAAAAAAGGATCTTAAAAATAGAATGAATTTTCACTCTGCAGCAGTGTGTGCACTGATTTCAAATTTACTGAGAGCTTAAAATTGTGAGCCAGACAAGTACTTAGAATATTTCGCTTTCAAGGGCTCGCACTCTACTTAAACTACTTGATGCCTTACAAATGCACCATTTTTAGAAATTTTTTAGTTTGTTAAGTTCATTTGTAATTTTTTATTCAGATTGCTCTCCAGACTGTTCTGAGTATGCTTTTGATCATTTTGCTATGCTTTGGACTTTGCTTCGGGCTATCTGTTCACTTCATGAATTCCATCTTCTTAAATTACCAGAACCTCTTATTGCTCCACCGATCTCTGTGTCACTGCCATTCCAAGTGACCATAAATAGTGTTCAACCTATGCATAGTAGGACAGAAAAGTGGCAATGAGAACTATTTCACTGTGCATCTATTCAGTGAAGTATAGATCTTGAGTTTCTACAGTTGTGGAGTGGTAGTAGTGGCTACAACAGCAATGGCAAGAAAAGCACTAAGAATTTCACAAGCAGCAATTGGTCAGTAAGAACAGCTAGAGGAATTCCAATTGCAACAGCAGAAATTCCTGTTACAAGAGCTGCAAAACTAAGTGTGTACAGTTGCAGCTTCATAACCTTCCACTCCATCATTTGTCTGCTTCAATGAGGGAAACAAGAGTTAGGAGTTTTATGTCTGTCTTTCATTCATTGTAAGTTATGTCTAAGGTCCAAGAAAACCAGAGTGGATGCTTACTGTCTTCTACTAATAAACTGCAAAAAGTGTTGCAAAAAACCATCCAATTTCAGTCTCCAGTAATAGAGCCTTTCAGATGTTTGTGGTTTGCTGGCTGTTACTTTCATCATCGTACCCACTTAGTTGTAACCAGAATGCGATGCGATGGGTGTAACACAAATTAAGGAGTGGTTCAACCAATTCAAAAATGGCCGCACATCAGTGGAGAGTGACCAGCATTCTGGCAGGCCCTAAACTACTTGGAGTGCAGCTGTTGTTGAGAGAGTACAACATTTGGTGATGGCAGGCCATTGTTTGACCATGTGGGAGATTGTCCAACAGGTTGGAGTGAGTAAAGATTCAGCACATGCAATTTTGCGTGATGATTTGAACATGCACCGAGTGGCTGCGAAATTCGTGCCCAAGTTGTTGTCACCAGAACAAAAATACCTTCATTTTGACGTTGCACAGGACCTTCTGGATACCACCAACACTGATCCTGGGTTTCTGAACACCATGATAACTGGAGGTGAGTCATAGGTGTACAGGTCCGACCCAGAAACCAAAAGTCAGTTGTCACAATGGAAGCATCCCGAGTCTCCAAGGCTGAAGAAAGTGCGGCAGGTGTGAAGCAAAATCAAGGTGATGCTAACTGTCTTCTTTGCTGTCCGTGAAATTATGTATCACAAATACACAGTGGAAGGACAAACAGTGCCGAAGGAGTACTATCAAGATGGTTTCCAGCAACTCCATGATGTAGTAGCTCCACACAAAAGACCAGACATGTGGACAGTGAAAAACTGGCAACTGCATCACGATAATGCCCCCACACATTCATCCCACTTGATCCAAAATTTCTTGGCCAAGCATGGAATCACAGCCATTCACCAGCCTCCCTACTCTCTAGACACGGCTCCATGTCACTTCTGGTTGTTTCCAAAATTGAAGATGCCACTGAAAGGATCCTGTTTTGAAAGTAGAGATGAGATAATGCGGAACACGATGATGAAGCTTAACACCATTCCAAAAGACAACTTCCAGAGGGTGTTTCCAGCAGTGGAAGTATCGGTGGGCTAAGTGTGTGCAAGCACAAGGGGCCTACTTTGAAGAGGATTAGGGTCCCAACCTCATCAGGTATTCGAAATATTTTTTTCTGGCCAAAGGTCAGATACTTTTTAGACAGGTCTCGTACATTGGAGAGCCAATAGCTCTAACAAAGTGTCCATGGTCGCCATCTTTGTGTATTTTTGGTAGACCATATAGCCTGTGTTTGACTGTGATCTGACCTCATAATGGTATCAACTGACCTTTTTGCCAGAGGAGAGTACAGCTGTGGGGAGCTGATGAATCAGTACATATCCATGTTATAGAAATGGCAGTGTTTGTATCCAACTGGAAACCTGCATTTACTCTATTAATTTCTAGCTGCAACATGAGCTTCTGCATCCCATGTGCTGACACTAGTGGCCCCAAGTGAAATAATGAGCAATTCACTGATGGCTGTTGCCATCTGCTAGCTGAGGCAGACACTTGCTAGATACCCCAGTTTGCAGCAGGCAAAACAGGTGATGCCATGAACAGGGCAGTGACACCATTGATGCTGTGGGCTGCAACCTGCATAAGATTTGATTGCATGAATTTCCTGGGACCCACTAATAGTGACGGGGAGCAACTGTTGCATCCATATTTATTTGCTCTGGGACATGCCATTGGTGAACAAAGGACTTCTGCTTTTGCACATAGACTTACGATAAGGGCGGTGGTCCACCAACTACTGCAGTAACCACTGTATCTGAGTCACCAGATAAACAGGTGCTCATTAAGTCAGATGATTATGTTGAATGGAAGGAGTCAGTTGATTATTGACCACACTAAGCTTTTGACAAAATTTGATGCAGTATCTTTGCTCAACACGTTCAGTCATCTTGAGAGAATTAGTAATCTGACAAACACATTGTGTAGCACCTCACTTAGCAACCAACAGGCAGCGACTGGTGTGCGGGAAGGAGGGGACAAAATTCACGCATGTGCATAAAGGTCTCTTCCTTTACTGTGTACAGAGATTCCATGCTATCGTCTATTTTGTGTGGGAAAGTAAAAGGTCAGATACTTTTTAGACAGACCTCATATAAACCGACAAAATAATTCACTAAATTGTTGAGACCTGTAGTTGGCAACTGTGAACATCACATTAAGAACTCCTCATAGATGTTTGCTGAACCATACAGCGGATGAACACAGCTCTAAGTCAAGTCACAATCAGCCTCGACACGGTCTCCCTTCCTACAAAGTACCAATGTAAGATACAATAAAACTACTGGCCACTCATTTCTCTTCTAAATTTTAAAGTTATTTTGGTATACCTTGATGACCACTTATATTTTCTACAGTGGAAATTATTATGAAATGGCTGATGGAGCAACCATGAGTTCGCCAGTGTCACCAACCATAGTTATCTTCTTCATGGTGTGTTCTGAAGAATGAGTATTGATCACTGCTCCCTAATGTCCATCCTGCTTCTTCGGGTAATATGTTGACAATACTTTTCAATCTGGCCGAATGGCAGTGAGGCACTGCAGCACTTCATCAACCACACGAATTTACAATGCATGTGGATGATGATATCTGGTTTGTAGTGGACTCAGCTGTGTGGTTATCTGCACCCATACAAATTCCCAATCTTTTCCATTTCCAGTCCTGTCACTTTCTCAAAAGAAGAAGAAGAAATGATGAAGCCAACACAAACCAGTCCCCAGACAGAGAAAAATCACTGACCCAGCTGGGAATCGAACCCAGGACTCTGTGGAGGAGGATAGGAAGTTGCCCTTTATAGATGTGTTGTTCGAATGTAAATCAGAGGGATGACTGTCATTCCGTGCACAGCAAATTGATGTACATCGACTTTTATCCAAACAGGCATAGCTTTCACCATACTGCTCGAAGAGAGCTATTCTGAACACCTGAATACACAGGACCAGGACTATTCTGAACAAGAACCACCTTACTTCCAAGATTACACATCTAATGATAGTGTAAAAAAGGAAAAGGTATTCTGTCCCTAATATTAATCAATACTGTTGGGGAAACCAAGACATGACACCATTCAACTAAGCCAGACCACCACATGGTTCAGCTTTCATTCTGTTGTGAAACAACTAGTATAATACATAGTGTCCTAAAGAGGCAAGGAATAAACCAGTACCCCAGTCACAAAGTAAAATTAAAGAAATTTTGAGAGTCATTAAAGATAATTTTGCCTGAGAGTCATAGGAATTTATAATATTCCTTGTGAGTGTTTTAAAAGTTATTTGGGCCAGTCTAAGTGTACTGTTGCTGATTGCTGTGTTGAGTGTGAGCCTCACTCTAAACACAGAATCTCACAAAATCTATTAAAAGAACACAAGATTTTGTTTGAACGAATGAGAATCCTTGATCATGCATGAAACTATTGGCACTATTTGATCAAGGAAGCAGTTGAAATTAGACTATGTGAAAACTACTTCAATAGACACAGGATATGCTCTTAGCAATCAGTGGGAGCGTTGATGAAGAGCACAGTGATAGGCCTCTGGTAGTTTACCACTTGGTGCGAGTGATGACACTGCATGCACTGCTGGACAGAGAGCAAACACACTTCATGGACACAGAGGGTGTCACCTCTGTACATGTCACTTCCACAATATCATGACACAGATTTTTCAAACAAGTTCATGAAATAATCACACTGAGTTACTGTAACAAATCTGCTCATATTAGTGACTTTGACATTGAAATGTGGAATGAATGAATGCACTCTATGAAGTTTTACATTGAAACATTAAGATGAAAATAGCTAATCATGACTCTGCCATGGTGAAGTTACTGTAACAATTACTAGGAGCTAAATTCCTATTGCTATATAAAGCGAACAAAATTAGTGGCAATGACATTATGAGGAAGCAGGTAATAATTAGATTTATCTCTGTGATAGACGATTGGGAAATAAACAAACTTGGGTGTATTATTTTATTCATACCACGCACACTGCCATGGGGATTTACTGAGCCTCTTGTAAATTTCACAGGCTAGTAGTTTTCTTCCTTTCTAAATTGTCAAATTACTTCGATAACCAAAGCTATTTTCCAGTTCAGAAAAATTAGAGCAAGAAAATTATAACTACAGTCATGATATTATAAACATACTGAAACGTCCAGGTAATAATATTATTTTCTGGGTGGTGGAAACTTTAATTACGAATAACTTTTTAGTTTATGACTTTTCACAAATAATAAAATGTTTGCTGAAAGAGTGAAATGAGGGCCTTAAAATAATTT
Organism: Schistocerca piceifrons; assembly: GCF_021461385.2. Classification (NCBI taxonomy): domain Eukaryota; kingdom Metazoa; phylum Arthropoda; class Insecta; order Orthoptera; family Acrididae; genus Schistocerca; species Schistocerca piceifrons. The sequence goes on from NC_060148.1 coordinate 146,363,869, forward strand.
ATGTCACTCTGGAAATAAACAATTGTTATCTCACGATATGTTTCCGACCATATGGCTTCTGAATAAAGTAAATTACAGATTTATCTTAAAAGAACATATACAGTGAATCATTAACTACACCATTGGCATTAGCAGAACTCAAATAAACTGAAGAATAAATAATTTTACTGGAATATCGCCTAAATAATAATTTTGGTCTTTATGTAAATGTTCTGCATCTACTATCAGCATAATATAAAAAAGGAATTAAAAAAGTTATCTGAGGAGTAGAGTTTAGCAAATGGAATTATTCCAACTTGCTAAGTTTCACGTTCCTCTTCTGTACAGTAGAAGCAAGTCTTCTGCTGCCCCCACCTCAAAGAAGTGAGTCTAAAGATCTCAAATCCAAAATGGCTCATGTAAATCAGTGTTTATGAAGTTACTGTTGTGTCTTGCATCTGTTCTATGTCATTTCCAAAAAGTATAATGAGTTCTCTGTCTTGTTCTCTCCCCTAAGTGCACCTATTGTAAGAATGACAATTTGATTCAGTCAAAGTGGAATCTGTAGATAGTCTACTCATGAAGGCAATTGGCCAAAAAAGTGTGGAATTGTGGTTCAAATCCACGGCATGGCAGAGTTCTTATTTGTCTTCACAAATATGCAAATAAACTATGTTCAAACTACTGTGCCTTCTGGAAGATAATACTTCAAACCATACACTGCAATGCTGAAAAAATGCTATATTTTGATTCTTTCAATACTTGGCTCTAGAGGGCATATTATTGTACTATGGGTGTCATTATTGGAAGTACTACAGAAAAAACTTAGATGCTAATAAACAGCTGTATCACCTACTTCTACTGTATTCACCACAGCTGTGAAGTAATACAGCAGTGCTTAATTCTACTCAGTCATCTAAATTTTAAAATTACCTCTTCATTCACATAATCTTGCAATTCTTCCTTTATTTTCACACTGGAGGGGTATACCCCGACCTGCGGTAAAAGTAACACAAAGTATAGTGGATATATTTAATCTTCACATACTGTTTCCAAGTTTCACAAGTTTCCAGCTATAAAGCACTTTGTCAAGAATAAATGACACCACATAATTTAACAATTATCATTTTATTGCCTGTTTTCAGTTTTCTTTTGTGAGAGAATAATTGGGGGTCACACAAAGTCAATAAGATTTATTTCAATTACACTGAAAATAAAATTATGTGACTGATAACATTATTTTATACATATGTGCCAATACAGAACCATTCTGCATATAATTTCTCATGTAGTGATGGAACACCCATGTAACTTTTACACAATTTTGAGCTACTAATAAACCATGTACTTTTGTACAACAGAAGTAGTGCAAAAGATAAATGTATGTAATTTTCATTTCTGTGGTTATTTCAAAGAAGAGTAGTATGAGAAGATTAATATAGAAAAGATAGGTGTTATATATCACAAACTATTCCAGCTGTTCTCATTGTCAGACCAATGGTAGATACCATTCAAAAAATGAATGTCCTGAATATGAGCAAGATAATCCTCAAATCAAGTAAATGATAATATGTGATATATTCAAAATGCAAAGACTGAAATCTGCACTATGCTCATCTCTGTCCTGTTGTTCTTAGTCTAGGCTTACACTGAATGTGGAGTCTAGCTTGACTCGATCCATACGAATTCTGCAATATTGTCATTGCATATAAGTACTCTGCTGAAGCTATTTTTACACTGCAGTTTTCTCAGGCAAGTTCTTACATTTGCATTGTCACTGCTTCCAGAGAAACTTTCAAGATTAGTGAGGCATAGGAAGTAACAGGTATTGTACAGTGTGGCAAAGTTTCAATCACATTTCAAGTTACATTATTTACACCAAAAATTGCTTAATTCTTCTGTAAAAGCCTTGCAACTTTACAAACATTTATTGTGATGAAAAGATGCCTATGTAAGATGTAGTTACAAGAATCAGTATTTCAGTCTGTAACCTCTTAGTTTTGCCACAACTCTGTTACTGTCACAAATATACACACAGCAGTTTATCAGATTGCATGTACACAGTATTGTATGTCTACTAAATGCCATTTGTCCGAAATCAAAATTTCCTGCTTTGTTCTTACTGAAGCCTACTTTACAATTCAGATCAAAGTACTAATACAGAAATTATTATCATATGAAACTTCCTTCTCAAACCAGTAGCTGCAATAAATGTCTCTTCAAACATCTTTCAAAGGAACTATGAGATAAATATACATGACTCTGCACTGGCAGACTGATGACATGACAACATGGTAGAGATATAAGCCTTAAGAAATGACCCATGGATGATGTCAACAACAGAAAAATAGAAACTGAAACTAGTGGGAATATATGGGGAAATGGTTTTAATGACACTTATCTTGTTATTACTACCTTCAGACAAAACTAACTAAATAAATAAAAATCTTGAGAATACCAGACTACAGCAGAAAAGTTGGGTTTCATTTAATGATATATTTGTAACAATGGAAAAAAGACTATTATGACAATTATTTTGCTTTCTCAACTCACAATCAACCTATGACCTTCCAATTGAACCACTGGCTATGCTACAACCCTGTCTCCACATCATTAAAGAAACAATATAGGTGTAGAATACAACTCTATCCAAAACATCTTTACCTTAAAATGAATTGCAAGTGTAGCAAAAATATAACCTAATATGCCACTTACAACTAAATCGCAAACTAAAACAACTGCAATCTACAACTGGAACACACAAAAACAATATCCAAGATGCCACCTATGTATGATACACTTTAAAAAATGAACTGATAGCTCGCATTGTTCACTAGAACCATAATATATAATATATATTAAGAATGGACTAAATCTACAATACTTTACTATTGATGTCACAGACCTGTGTATAGACACCATCTTTGAGGCTGCAGTTGTACATATACCTAAACATAATAATATTGTTGCATCTGTATATCACACACCATCTTCTAGTGAATATGAATTTATGGTAAATTTAAAAAACTGTTAGTCTTACTAACTACGCCTAAATATAAATACCAAAGAATCCTAATTTTTGGTGATATTAATATGGATATCAGGGTACAGAGTCATATCATATTGGAATTATTGGATAGCCTAAGAGCTTTTGATTGCTATTGTCTAAATGATAAGCCTACAAGTTATAATGCATGCTTAGACAATATAATAAGTAATATCCATGAAAATAATGTTGAAATTGGAGTAGTCAAGTTAGGCCTAGCTGACCATGATTGCCTATGGATTACAGTTCCAGTCAGCATTCCAGATGAACAACACAAAACTGTTAGACCTATGAATGAATGCAACATAAGAGAGTTTAGAACTAGATTAAGGTCAGTTAACTGGAATGACATCTTATACAAAGATATGTGTGTGAATAACACAAGCAAATTATTTATAGAGGAAATTGCAAGAATATTTGATGAGTGTTGTCCCAGATTAGTAAAAGGACAGAATAATAACCAAGCTCATAAACCACAGAGACTAAATAATTGGTTTACACCATACCTCAACAGCATCAGGATTATGCTTCTTATGTTCAAGGACAGATCTCATAACAGCAACGAGTACAAAGAGATGTACATTAGAATAAGAAAAATTTATAGATCTGAAATAAGAGTGGCAAAACGTAGGGCGAATGATAACTATATTCTTCAATCCAGAAACAGCTGTAAAGCTGCCTGGGAAGTAATTAAAAATGAAATAAATAGACCAACAACTCAACTAGCTATATCCATAGCCCCAGATATCTTAAACTCACACTTTGTTAACTTCAGTTTACAACAAGATTTGTCTCCCCTCAATCAATGCCATGCTTGATGTTAAAACTCTTTTAGGTTCAAATAAGTATGTAGTCCATAAATTCTGCTGGGCAACAGTAACTGAAAATGATGTTAGCAAAGCAATAGGCAAACTAAGTAGTTCCAGAGCAGAGGACTTCTATGGTCTGTCAAACTTTGTCATAAAGAAGATATCAAGTGATCTTCTGCCCCCTCTAACCGCTCTCATTAACCGTATACTACAGCAAGGGATTTTCCCCGGCTGTTTGAAAATAGCAGTAACTATTCCCATATTTAAGAAAGGAGATAAATCAAATCCAAGTAACTATCGCCCTATCTCATTAACCCCAATAATATCTAAAATAATCGAAGACTGTGTTCACCAACAAATGAATCTCTATTTTGAGAGGAATAATTTGTTAAGTAACTCACAGTATGGATTCAGGTCTAAACTATCCACAGTTAAAGCAGTTGAAAATATTGTTAGTGATATATATGATGGCTTTGAAAATAATTCAATCTCCTGTGCTACTCTCCTAGACCTGAGTAAAGCATTTGACACTATCTCATAGTACTTTGATCAAGAAATTAAGACACTACGACATGGGAGAGGACACCCTGAAATTATTAGAATCCTACTTAAGCAACAGAGTACAATTTGTTAGTGTAAATGGGCAGCTGTCAAACCCACAAACAATAAAAGGAGGTGTGCCACAGGGCTCCATATTTGGGCCCTTCCTGTTTGTAGTGTATGTTAACGATATGCCACAGTATTTACCCTGTAAAACAGTCCTCTATGCAGATGATACAACTTTTATCAATTCAGGACAGACTCTTGAATCTGTATGAGAAAAAAAAATATATAATATTTGAAAAATCGGTTCATTGGTTTAGTGCAAACTCCCTATTCATAAATGAAACAAAAACTGAGGAATTATTCTTTAATTTAAAGGTATCAAACAAGGAAAATAAGTCCGTTAAACTGCTAGGAATGATGATTGACCAGAAACTTAGCTGGGATAAACATATCACATACGTCTGTTCTAAACTTGCACGAGCTATGTTCCTACTTTATAAGCTTAGGAGTAATGTCAGCCAAAACTTACTGCTGCATTTATATTTTGCTTATATCCACCCCCATCTGTCATATGGTATTCTGCTCTGGGGAAATTCTTCCAATTCAATATCAATTTTCAGATGGCAAAAAAAAAAGCTCTTCGATGTATAGTGGGTTTATCTCCTAGGGATACATGCAGGGAACATTTCAAAAAACTTAACATCATGACAGTTCCTTGTTTGTATATCTATTATTGCTTACTACACGTAAAAGAAAACATAGCTCAATATCCCCTTAGGTCATCTGTCCACACCCACAATACAAGACGAAACCACACAATTGATCTGCCATACTCTATTGTCTAAGATACATAATAGTTATAAATATGTAGGCCTCTAACTGTTTAATATGCTCCCTAAAATTGTACAAACAGTATCTAAAAGTAAATTTAAGACAACATTGGGTCAATGGCTCAAAGGTAAAGCATTTTACTCAGTTGATGAATTTAAAGATTGTAATATGGGAGATTTGCTGTTTTAATATAGAGAAAGGTACCTCTGCCTGTAGTAGGGCCTAAATTTGTATCAATAGCTTAGGATAATGACATAGTGTCATCAACATGAACACTCCCTGCTTTATTTTTAAATTACATTGCTAATGGCATCATAAAGTTATCTTCATTCATAGTTTACACATTAAAGTTAACACTTAAAGCAAGTGTATTAGATCAGAATAAATCTATTTTTTTGCAAACATACTGCCAATGAATGTGCATTAATATTACTTTTAAATTCATAAAATTGGTCTGTAGCGCAGCCAATGTCTAGGTTAGGTTGGAAGGTGACTGGCTCTGAGTTGCCATAGTGGTAGTGAACAATGCAGTTAATCTGATATATACAATGTAATAATCAACTTCCTGCTCCTATTTTATTTTTAAATTCAATTAAATCCCTAATATTTAGTATATCATCATATTCATACTTAAACTGCATATTGAAGTTTTCATTTAAAATAAGCATACAAAAGCATAATAACTAATCTTCAACTTCTGTCAGCATAAATCATGAAAAAAATAGATCATGGATAAATGGCCATATATCAGTGTCCAATGAGCACAACATTCCAGTAAGTGCCCGTGCTATTATACATGTGCCAACAAACAGTTCATCAGCTCACCTGATGATGGCATCAAGGTCATCAGCTGACATACTGTGCCCATTTGAACCGACTTCTTGCAGATCATGCGTCAACTATTTCAACAGCATACCTTAATTTTATGCAAACATATCATCAGTGCCCATGAACAGCACATTAAGAATTTCTACAAATTACAAAAACTAAAGTTAAACTCCCCCCTCCACAATTTGAGAATATTAAGACACATTGCAATCTCTGGACAATGTTGTGAAATGCTGCACATAACCTCAGAAAGCCACAATTTTTTATTACAATGAATTAATCATGCTACCAGAAATGTGACATGAATTCTCTTTATTTGCACAGCATACTGTACACAGAAATTAATGAAACAATGGTAAGAAATCACCTACCATGGAGCCTGGTGTACTTGGTATGTCATTTTTTCTCTCTTCTTTTATCCAAATAGTTATTCGATGGTCCATTGCTGCAGTTATTAGTCCCTGAAACACAAGCAACCAGATAAGAACAGTCACATTTGATTTCCACTGTTGCTGTGAGATACAAATCAAAGGCAGTATTTTCAATCCAGTACTATTTGCAGCAGATGAACCACTAACCAGACATAAGTGCAACATTAGCTGAAGAACAAGGGTCCATGATAATAACTGAGATGCAACTGTCAGGTTATGAACAGCCATAACTTATTATCTCAAAATGACAGAAAATTAAAGTTTTGCAGAAGCTATCACATGGAAAGAAATGATGATATTGATTGCTATTGTTCGTGTCATTGGAGTTAGGGATAGTAAACTACTGTGAGCACTACTGGAGAGATATACTGCTTGTTCTACATTAATACCAAAATTGTAGTGTTAATTTGCTACATAAAACCATTTGTTACCATCAACACTATTGTGTATGATAAACCAAAACTGTTATAATCGTCATCATCATCTTCTTCTTCTTCTTCTTCTTCTTCTTGCAGTACGGCCTCTGTACATAACAACAGAGTGGAATTTATACTGCTTAATCATGTCTGCAACATTTGGAGTACTTAATCTCAAAACACAGGAGTCAGTCTGCAGTTTGTTCACTCTAATATTCATATCTACCCATACGCAGTGCTCAGCAGCCTATGAAGCACTCTTTGTTAGACGGTGAATATGCATTTTTGACACAGTTGCTTTTATATGGCTTTCCCTATACATGGTATAGTTGTACAGCTACTCATGCTAGAGATAATACTCCCATGTTGAATTTTATACCAGCTCACTAAAGAAAAACACACATACTGCAATGCACTACAACTTATTCTTTATTATCTATCACCTTTAATATGGGATAAAGTCCTCTTACAAAACTAATTTGTTTAAATTGCTCCTCCTAAGTTTGTATCCATGATGAATGTTTTGTTACATTCTGATGATGTATGACTCTTGTCAGTGAAAATAGTCCTTCCTAAACGAATTACTTTCTTTTTACATAAATCTGCAAAGCTGTTGCACTTTCTTTGTACAAAACTACACTGGAATATACACATTCTGGCAAATTGTTGTTAACCCTCAATTTGCAAGTTTATGAAGCAGAAAAAATAATAGGCATAAAAAGGGAAAAACTCTAAATATTTGCAACAAATGCAACAGAAAACCAAAGTACCAGTGGCAGCAAGTGTGCATGTTACAAAGTGTCTTGATAGTAGTAACAATATAAATACAGGCCATCATCATTAAAAAATAAGCGACAGACCAGAACACAAGTATGATACAAATGGAAACTTTGGATTTCAAAGAAAAATACTGATTCTTTCTGACAGTCTTGGATGAAATATGGCAGAAATGTTGAAAGAAGTACAACCTAATATAAAACGTTTAGTTAAGCAAGATGCTCCAATGAATGAAGTCTACAGGACCAAAAAAAAAAAAAAAAAAAAGTAGCAGGGCCACAAACCAACCAAGACATTGTTTTAATGTTTGCTGGAGCAAGTGATGTCTACTAAAACAACAACCAAAAAGCTATCAGGTATGCTAGAAACGCCCTAAATATTTTAAGAAATGTAAACATAGTGTTACCAAGCATACCATTCAGGAAAGATCAATTCCACATCTATGAGTAAACAAGGAAACAGAAGTCAAGAACAGAAAAATGGAAAGAAATTACCAAAACCTTCCCAAACACATTGTTTTAAAACTTGATGGCTTAGAAAGAATGCATTATATCAGACAATGAGTTGTATTTGAATAATGTGGGAAAATAATATGTTTGTACAGAAATAAAAAAAAAAACACATATGGAAATTTACTGAGACAAAAGATGATGATCCTATTATTTACAAACGGAAGCAGAAGGGTCAACAAAGCACTAAAGTGTGTACAGAAATGAAGGTAACAAAATCCAGGATGGAATGTGGTGTGTGTGTGTGTGTGTGTGTGTGTGTGTGTGTGTGTGTGTGTGTGTGTGTGTGTGTTTTTTTGCTGAAAAAGGCCTTAATGGCCGAAAGCTATAATTGCATAAATCTTTTTGTTGTGCCTATCGCGACTCAGCATCTCCGTTGTATGGTGAGTGGCAACTTTCTTTCTCTAACATAAACAACACATTGTCCAATTTTGCAAGCTGTGCCCTAAAGGACTAGTCCAAGACAAACTGTGGACTCCAACAGCTTTACGGACCATTGGAATAACACATTCAGTACAGCCCATCTCTGCAGCAACAAGCACAAATGTAGTTACAAGAATAAAGAAAAACCAAGATCAGTGCAAACTACAGTGACAAACACTCCAAAGACAAAAAATGAGCTTACCAAAATGACTTTCAAGAACAAACCAGGATTTTTTCTACCTCATGACAGGCAAAGTTGCAGTATAGTACTTTCAACAAATGTAGAAACAATCAATACCTCTACAACCAACTTGATAAAACAAATTGTAGGCGCAACTAAATTTAGACTTCCCCCAAATTCTTTCCAAGTTATGAATCTACATATTCAGTCTCTAAGGAATGACTACCTTTAACTAGAGGTTGTCTTAGATGAGTTTCAGACATTGTTTGTGTCTTTCAGAGAATTGGTGTAGGGAATATCAGTTAAACAGCATTCTGGTCTGAGCCGCCAGAGATGGTGGTCACATGTGCGTGAGGTATTCCTGTTTGTGTGAATGAAGGCGTGTGTGTTTTTCTTTTTCTGACAAAGGCTGTGGCCAAAAGAAAATTTGTAAGTGCCCTAATTGTGCTTGTCTGCAACTTTGTGTGTCATCTTTATAGTAAGTAGCAATCAATATTCTTCTCAAACTGTTGATATTCCTATCTGGAGTTTCCATTGTTTCAATATACATTCTTTTAGACTAGCTAGCTTTTACTGTAGGGAAAATGCCAAAAATGGTGGTATCTGCATTTATATGAAAAACGGGTAAAATTCAAAAGAAATGATATTTGAAAGTTAATTGTAGAAAAGCATTTTGAAACAGGTGCTATTGAGTTGTATGGTGAGAAAAGGGAAACTGGTAATGACTGTGTATAGGTCACCTTGTGGAGATTTTGAGAAATTTATTTCAAAACTAGACATGATGCTTAAACATTGGGTACCTTGAAAAAGTGACTGTGCTTCTTTGTGGGGCTTTTAAGACAATTATGTGAAATGACACAGTTAAATATCATTTCTGAACATTTTACAGTGTTTTAATATGTTATCCCATATTATAGGTCCTACTCTAATAACACTCAGTACAGACTCTCATAGACAACGCATACTTTTTAGACCTTGGTTTATCTAATTATAATGTTCTTGTGCTTATGGTTTCGCCATACTGTTTGAGAAAGTGTAATAAATGAAACTAGTATCATTTGAGAAGAGGAAGAAATAAAACACACACTGACAATTATAATACAGAAAAGAAGGAAACGGCAAACTACATTAATAACTATTTTTTTAATGTACCACATTCACTAAACTTAAAATTCTCAAAAAGGAAAATAATAAAGGCTCCAAATGTTGCCTGTAGCACGAACATTCCTTCAAGAGATGAACAGGAGTAATTAGGGTTGACTAGGAGCTTAAAACCAAAAATGACCGTGGGTGGAGATGGTGTACCAATTTCAATCCAATCACAATAATGACTGCAAAACCTTTAACACATGTTACAAATGTATCCTTTAGTAAAGGTTTGTTTCCACAGTGGCTAAAAGTGAGACAGGCATAAAATAGAAAAAGTACCATCCCATATCAGTTCTTTCTGCTTTCTCCAAAATATTAGAGAAACATGAAACTGATAGTCAGCGATGAACCCTGAACATAGCTTTCATGCAAACCACAGCACAACAGTTGCAGTCTTAGACTACACCCAAGAAATAATAAAAAATGTGTGGTAGTAATGAATACAGATCTGTCTAAAGCCTTCCAATACCATATGCCATGAAATCCTCCTTGATAAGCTGGAAGCAGTTAGTGTCATGGGAAAAGTGGTTTCAGTTGTATCTCAAAAACAGAACTCAGACTGTGAGCTCACCACTGTTAATCCAAATCAGAAAATAAGGGCAGTCTAAATAGCAAAAGAAGTTACTTAACAGGTGCCCCTTGGGCAACATCTTAGGACCATCAGTCTTTCTCACATACGTGAATCATTTACAGTTGCAATATGATAATCAAAATTTTATTATATGCTGATGACATGAGTGACTATTGATAAAATTTAAAAAATATTACCAAATAAAAAAACTACATTCAGTTTGGTAAAATGATCCGGGATGAAGACTATCTGAAAATGGATGAGCGACTAGTAGTGTGTGCAGTTTGCAAAAATGTTAGGAATGCATATACATGAAGGTATTAATTGGAAGCACCATTTAAGGTTCCTTACACACAGAGCTAATTCAGCCTTCTTTGCACTGAGAGTTATCACAAATATTTGCACTTTCAAAGGTATAAGAATCGCATACTTTTGACATTTCCATTCTGTTGACTCATAAGGAATATCACTTTGGCCCAGTTCAAAAGCTAATTAAAAAAAAAATTATCTTACGAAACACACTGTCCATATAATGGCCAACAGAGCTACACAAACTCACTGCAGACCTCTTCTCTGGAAATTAGGAATGCTTTGCCACCACCATACATTTTTAAATGTGTACTGATAACCAAAGCAAATATAAGTAATCTCCACACAAATGCTAACTGCCACAATTATAGAATAGGGAACAGGAATGACCTACACATAGAAGAAATAAATAGAGCTCGAAATCAGAAGCATGTAAGATGCATGGGTATTACACTCTAATGCATTGCCTCAAAGATAAAAAGACTTAGACAACATCAATTTTAAATTAGAACTTAAATTTCATATTCATAAAAGTTGATATATCTAAGTATATGAATATCCAAAAGACCGAGAAAATGATTTCGTAAACCAAGCCCCAATACATGTAGTGCAGCTGTGTGATAAATCCTATCTTTGTAGGTTTCAGTCTATACCGTACTACTTAATCTACATTACTATTTATTCTATGTGTAGTCATTACTGGGAAAGAAATTATTATACACCATTCTTATGCAAATAAAAATTAAAATTTTCTAGTATGTATTGTAGACAATTTCATTTTGTACATTCCAGACTTTTTTTATTTCTGTGCATGACAAGTCCAATATAGTTTATACGATGACAACGATGCTAAATTAATAAAACCAATAAATACATGCGGTAACATTTTCTTTTATCTCCACGTACACACTCCCCGAAATGATGCGCTATCTGCTCTTAAATGAGAAATATTGAAGAAGACGATAAAACACCTCACGGTAGAAAAAGGAGCAATACATTAGATATCAGCAAAAGCTCTTCTTGTCCTTTGTGAACCCTTCGTAAACATTATTACATTGCAACTGGTATACAAATTTGCATAGCCAGACAGATCAGGTAAAAAGTTGGTTGTCTTCCATCATCCACCACAACGAAATTAACAATGACATTCACTCTCACTGGAGATCCTAGCACACATAAACTGTTGCAAAAATTTCAGAAGTACAAACCGTTTCTTTTACGAATTCACGGAAGATGTATGTAGAGATTGTATAGGATGGCGAAAATAGTATGTAATTCACAAGACGCTGTGCAAGATGTTACATGTATTTTTCATATCTGATGCGCAGTATACATTGCGTATTTGATACGCACCAAAATACTGGTGGAAAAATTAACTTATTAGTCGCATTTAGAAAAATTACAAGCTCGTGGGCAATAACACCGGTGTTTTGTTTTGAGAAACCTAACCTAAAGCAGTTACCGATGTACTAAATCCACACATTGTCCCAAACAATAAGCAAATTTGCCAACGTTGATTCCGACTAACCCGTTTCAATACACAAAAATAAATAAATAAATTCCAAACAAGCCGCAACATTAACACGACATTGCTACGAACTGTCACTACAGTACGAGTTGTTGGAAAAATACTTAATGATGCACAGTCAATTATGAGATTAAAAAGTGATAACTATGTTCGAAGAAAAGTTTTGAACATTTCATCTTTCAATTTTGGTAATCTTTTGTCACTTGTTTATTACCTGTAGGATGTAGTTTATAAACACCTGCAGACTGCAAACCCACAACACTGCAACTGCTTGACTTCTGCTGACAGATCAAAGATTACAAGCTCAATGTCATAAAGAGAGTAGATGTGGAAGAAGGAATTAAGTGTTGAGGGCTGCAGAATATTCTTGTCAGAAATGCAGACCTTGCAACAGAGTGAATATGGGACCACTACACTATGTGAAATCTGATTGTTTGCTTAAATAAATAAAAAAAACAACAACAACACGTGAAGAGTGTACACTGCTCTGGTACAAAAGTGCCGTCGTTTTCCTCTTGCACAGCTTCTCATTTTCGTAGAATGCTATGCTCTGTTTTCATTGACTACATATGTAGACCATAAATAGACCACAAATATTATTTATGCACAGTAAAGTCCACAGTTGAAGTCAAATGGTCGTCATGTTACACATATACCGCACTAACTAATAAATTACATCTCCCAGGTAACGTAATACATAAGCACCAAAATATTACAGACAACAATGAAAAGAAAACGAAAATCTGTTTCTGAACAAAATTAATGCAGCATTTATATTATTTTTGGATTTGGTTGGGACCCACGTAGCAGACTGCCAAAACTTTTATGATACTACGATACCATTTACTGTTGACCAGTGGCATGCAGAGATAATTGAGCCTGCCGAAGCATTGAGTATTATGATTACTGGTATATAATTATATTACATTGTTTTATATCAGTTATAATTATATTGCAAATTAATGAATTAATAATATTAATATTTTAATTTTAAGAAAAGAATAGTACATCAAGGGACATCCAAGTCTCAATAACACTCCCAGCTGGAGACGTGAAATCACATCTGGTACCGGTAACAGTTTACATTGAAGGAATAGATACTGAAATAATTAGAACTAATATCAATTTATATTTCTATAAGCAAACTTTTATGTAATGTAACAAGCTTCTGGCTTTAGAGTTACCTTTGACATTTCAGTAGACCGCCTCTGCATGATCAACTGAATTGAAATTCCATTCTTCTCTCCTCAGAAGCAAATTGGGTAACCACTTCCTGAGAGAAATTTTCTTCGTTCTTTGTTCCAATAGTAGGTGAGCTTCAACTGAAATAATTCCAAGATGAGACAGGTCTTCTCCTGCAGCAGAATTTCAAGAGCAGCTTTTGTTTCTCTTTGGCATTGAAAACAACGTTTCTACTGAAGAAGTACTCACATTAACGACACTAACAAATTAACACATTACAACTGATTTGTTGTATAATCTTCTACTATATTCTGACCTAAAACCTCCTCAATGCCAGCCAGCATGGATTTCGAAAACATCGATCATGTGAAACCCAACTAGCACTTTTCTTACATGACACACTGAAAACTTTGGATCAAGGCATCCAGGTAGATGCTGTACTTCTTGATTTTCGAAAAGCAATTGACTCAGTACTGCACCTACGCTCATTGTCAAAAGTACCATCATTTGGGGTATCAAGTGAAATTTGTGACTGAATTGAGGACTTTTTGGTAGGGAGGACACAGCATGTTATCTTGGATGGAGAGTCATCATTAGATGCAGAAATAACTTCGGGTGTGTTTCAGGGAAGTGATTTGAGACCTTTGCTGTTCATGTTGTATGTTAAGAACCTTGTGAACAATATTTATAGCAAAATCAGGCTTTTTACAGATGATGGGGTGTTCAAAAAGTCTCTCCGCAGTGCCATATGATCGTTAGCTGGATGTGCCGTATGATTGTTCGCTTGCCTGGGTTACTTCCCTTCAAGTGGACTCTCCCAACATTCCACTGCTTCGTTTATCTCAGCCAGCATCAGTAAAAATGAATATTCAATAAATTAATAACTTGTATTTCACTGAGTTTCATTTCGGTATATTCACTGTGGCATATGGCATGCGCGGCTAACAATCATATAGCACTGTGGAGAGACTTTTTGAACATCTCGTATAATGTAGTACTATCTGACAAAAGTGGCATAAATATTCAGTCAGATCTTGATAAGATTTCAACGTGGTACAGAGATTGGTAAGTTGCACTATATGTTCAGAAATATAAAATTTAGCACTTCACAAATCGAAAAAATGAAGTATCTTATGACTACAATATCAATGAGTCACTGTTGGAATCAGCCAACTTATACAAGTACCTGGGTGTAACACTTTGTAAGGATATAAAATGATAGTTTCAGTCATGGGTAAAGCAGGTGGTAGACTTCGGTTTATTGGTAGAATACTAAGAAGTGCCATCAGTCTACAAAAGAGATTGCTTACAAATCAATCATGCAACTGGTTCTAAAATGCTGCTCAAATGTGTGGGGCCCCTTATGAGATACGAATAACAGTTGTATTGCACATATACAGAGAAGGACAGTACATATGGTCACAGGTTTGTTTAATCCATGGGAGAGTGTCACAGAGATACTGAGGGAACTGAGCTGGGAGACTCTTGAAGACAAACATAAACTATCCCAAGAAAGTCTGTAACCAAGTTTCAAGAACCAGCTTTAAATGAATACTCTACGGATATACTACAACCCCCTATGTATCGCTCATATAGGGATCATGAGGATAAGATTAGAATAATTACTGCATACACAGAGGCACTGCAACAATCATTCTTTTCTTCTCACACTTCATACGCAAATGGAATAGGAAGAAGCCCTAATAACTGGTATATTGGGATGTCCCCTCTACTACGCCCACCACAGTGGTTTGCAGGGTAGAGATGTAGGTGTAGATGTAGAAACTGAAGAAAACTTATTTAGCATCAAATTACAGCGGTACTCACCCATGGTTTTAATTCAAAACTATTCAGTATTGTACCCTACATCAGCTCATTTTTTAAATTAAATAGTATCAAAGGACTTTCCATTTGCATCCAAAAGTGTAGCGGCAGCCACCAAGCCGAGAAGATGGACAGCAGCAGCAGCACTTGTCTGATAAACAGTAAATTAATTTGGTCTTTGCTTTTTTCACTTGCTTATGCAGAGAAGAGAACTATATGTGTGTATTTTACTGTGTACACAAGTGGTTAGTAAATTAATCGTAGTTTTTGTTTTTGCGTAAGAGTTGTGAATATCCTTGTGTAGGGCGGCATCGTAGTGTAAATTTTCTCCATTGCGAGAAGCTCTGTCACGCCACTAAGTTTTAATTTTGTGCTAGTAGACAGCATACAATTTATATCAGAGTATTCTAGTTTGAATATTTATCTCTCGCAGTAAATTTTTTGGTGAACAGGATTTCTAATAAAAGGTGTCTGTAAATATATCAACGTCAGCAGAGATATTTATTTCTATTTAATAGCCTGCAGTCTCAGAGTACAGTGAGAAATCTGCACAGCAACTTTTAGTGTTACTTTATTCTCCTTTGGTATATTTTGTATACATTTCAAACTCAGTAGCGCCATTTGATACCAAAAAATGTATTTTATATACACTACGATATGGCTAAGGACTGCGATTATTGTGGGCGGACACAAGGAGAGTTGGCTGCTGTCGGTAAACAGCTGAAAGCTGTGTTGACTACCAATAACAAGCTTGTAGCAAATACTCAAAGTTGCAGTGATGTCGGGGCACCGGTGACGAGACCTGCGACATCTTGGGTGCCACTGGAATACCTTGGTGACCTGGATGTCGCTGTGGCTTCTGAGATGCACAGTCTCTACTCTGTTTTCCCCAAAAGATGCTATAGCTACAGACAATTATAGGTGGTTCACAGTCACTCTGCTGTTGGTTACCGGCTTCAATAAATTTCCCAAATGTATGTATCCAATTTTGGTCCAACTAGTATTTCTGTCCTTTCCAAACAACAGACAATACCAGCAAAACACCACATTTAGGTCACTGTTACTCGCTAACCAATTGCTTTTGGTATACCAATACAGATTACACTGCAAATTTGTCGCGAATTTACTGGTCTTTTAAACCAAGTTTGATAGTTCTGCTGTTAGTCAACCATTTTAATTATCTCCTTTTTCCTGAGAAACAATGTGCAGTAGAGAGCTTAGACAAAATTTTTTTATAATACATGTAGACATAGTTTTATGTAATACTACCAGATACTATGTGGGATCTTCAGACACTTTCCTATGCATTTAGCAAAAGTGTAAACTGAGCAAAACAGTACCATACTGATAGACTCTGTTACTCTGTGTCTGTGTTATATGCTTATGTGAAGCTAGCATCAGTTATGGCAGAAACCTATACATGATCAACAAAGGTATATGCTCCCTCACTGGCCAGCTCAGCTACATAGACATTGCTTCGGCTCAGCTCACAATTCTCTGTTAATAGTGTAATGTAATTGTAACATTACGAGTCAAGACAGCTGTAACGGAACTTGAATAGCGTAAAGTTATCGTTAAAAACGCACGCCGCGCGATTTGTTATGATTTGGTCGGTCATAATAGTAGTAACATGCTTTTGAATACAATTAAAATATAACGGCAATACCTGTTTAGCGTTATTGGAAATAATATGTAATAAATTAATGAGTAAGGTAGCCGATCCTATAAGAAGAGGTAAAATTGGGCATATTAAGGTGTTTTGCTTTATATCGACTAAGCCGATGATACGGCGTCTTTTTTTTCCGTTTACTCTTAGATTAAAAAAAAAGAAAACCAGTAATGAAGTGCTAATTGTGCGTTGTGAAAAATATAGGGGCGAATTTTAAATAGCTACAGTGTATAATCAGATTAACAAATGGACATTCAGTTATGCGAAATAGCCGACAGTGAAGTGTGGTCATTAAATTGAGTACACCTACAGGGCGGTCAGTTCCAGGATAAGTCCATTCGCGTCTCACGAGGCACGCAGTATTGAACCGGTTTTTTTTATTATATCACGGAGAGCGGGCTTCAATTTATAAAAAGGAGAAAAGCTGTATCATTATCATTGACTGTTGGTGTTATGCAACCAAAACTGTTCATCAAAGGGTTTCGGTGAATGAGTGGTGAATGCGAAATGAAACTGTGAACGAAGTTATGTTAAATAAAGCAGAAGAGACAAGACAGTTTGGTCGTATCTGTTATTATTCCATAAACCGTAACATTTATTCCCGTTGTACGAAGCCTTTATAGACGATCGTTACGACAATTTGCTTTGAAGGGATCTCGTTACGAGTTAAGTTTTGGGGACATGGTCAACAGGGGATAGTTCGTAGATCTTAACTACTGCAGCTATTCTGGAATCAGGTGCTACCGTGACCGTTGTCAATGGCTTAAGGTCATTATATCTCATGCTCTAAGATCGACGCGCCTTTCCTCTTGGTATAACGGTGTCTCACGGTAACAACGACAACGCCGACGGCGAAGGAAGATACGGTAGAAGTGGCGCCACAACGTGCGGCTCGATCGAGGAGGATTGCTGCATCGAGTCGAGTGTCATCCGGGTTCACGAACCCTAGAGTTGGAAAATATTGTAGCAGCCAGTGAGTCTGTCCAATGAAAGAGGTATTCTTCAGTAATCGCTAAAAGTGAGCGATACTACCAGGTATGATTAAAATAACTGCAAAATTATAAAAAAAAGGGAATTTGAGACTTGTGATTTCGATAGATAAATATATATAAATACATAGTGAAAATAAGTGTATGTCTTGGTAGTGAATAATCATGTCAAAACGAACGAAAAGAATACATGATAATGTGCAGTTGAGTAGAGTAATGAGTAGAGAGAGAGAGGAAAGTGAAGAGGAAAGGGATTATGCATCCCATGAGCTCAATGTGGGACAGGAGACATGTACAGATAATAATACAGTTATTGATTTAGAGCCGTTAGGAGATTCAAATACAATGATAAGTAAGGTAAGCAGCGTGGGAGAACATAAAGATCTTGAGGTTTCGGATGTAGATCAGCAAGTTGATCCTCAAAATGGAAATATTAATCAAGAAATGTTTGATATGCTGGTATCAATAAATACTCAAATGGGTGTAATGAATGGAAGACTTGGTTCACTAGAAAAAGATAATAAGCAATTAAAAGAGGACAATCAAAAGTTAAATGAAAAATTTGAGGCCAAATTTGGTTCATTAGAAGTTAAAATGGATTCTTTGGAAAGCAAACTGAACACCTTTGATTATAAACTGGAAAATACTAAGAAAGAATTAAAGGCAGACTGGGAGACTCAATTAAATGCGAAATTTGGAGAACTAGATGTAGAGTTTTCTAACACCTTAGAAAGGCAATATAATAATTTAATGGGAAAACTTCATGACGTAGAAAAGAAATATGAGGTAGTTTCGAAGAGTTATGATGGCCTGTCCAATAGGATGGTTAAGTGTGAAAGCAGCTGTTTCAATGCTAGCGCACAGATAGAAGAGCTTTCGAAACAAATAGTCGAGTTTGAGTCTGATGCTCGTAAGGGGATTGACAAGTATTTAGTAGATCAAACTAAAAGACTTGACGAAGATCTATCTGAATGGATAGAAATAAAAGGAAATGAAATTGTAGACAAGGTTAAGACTACTATTGGATCCCAGCCAAATGAAAATATCAATGAGCACCTAAGTAGAAATGATGAATTAATTAAGCTCTTCACTAGCGAATTTCAGAAAATAAAAGACAAAATAGTTGATGAGTTACCTAAATGGCAAAAGGAAACCAATCATAAATTGGCGGAGTTAGAACGAAAGTCATCACAAAATTTGTTGACAGAGGACGAACGTTCGGAGAATAGGTCGAAAAACAACCGAACATGTCATAATACGAAGTACAATTGTGGTGAAAATTTGCATTGGGAAGTTGATGATTCGGTTGGTAAAGATGATGATTCTTTTGGTCAGCGAGGATATTTGTCTTCTTTAAAGGTGGAGAACAGCATTTTTAAAAGTAGACAATCCCAACATTCTCTACTGAAAGGAACAACCTGCATCTGAAAATCTTTATCAATAATTTCAAAAGAATATTTCCGCGTAGCTGGTCAGAACACGACCGACTTCAATTTATAGTGTCCAAAATTACCGGAGAAGCCGCATTATGGGCCGCCGAAGTAAGTGAAAGTTGCCATACTTGCACTGAGTTTGAACAACTTTTTTTGGCTAAATACTGGTCGTCGAGTAAACAAGAGAAATTAAGAAAAGAGGTTTACCAACCTGAGTATCTTAACAGTAAAAGGAGTACTTTAAGGCAGTATTTTGAAAAGTACATAAATAAGACACGTTATTGGAGTGATCCAATTTCTCACAAGGAAGAAATCAGAATTTTGAAGGGAAGGTTGCCCATAAATATACGTGAAAAGTTAATAAATGTTCCTGACCACGATGTAGAACAATTCTTGTCGGTGATTGACTCAATAGATATGATTATGGAAGACGCAAGACAAATGCGTAGTAATCAAATGTCGACTCACACTCATAGTAATACAAATAATTATAATAATAATTTAACGTATGATAATAATAATACCGAAAACCAGGTCAAACCCGCATCACAGGAGCGTGGACAATCTTCATCCTATGCTTGCAATAAAAATAATGATTATAATAAATATAGAAGAGATACTTACTGTGCTAGAGGTAAACCTCGATATGGTGACGCGAATGTGCATAGTAGTGATATTAATAAGAGTAACAGGTACCCAAGTGATGAACCCAATTGCATTCGACCTTGGGAAGATAATTCGAAGCATAGTGTTCATCGGCAGGATGGAACAAATGCCTCGAGTCCTCATCCAGTACAAGGAGTTATACCAATGGGCGAAGGAGCCTCCAATGTGCGACGGGGTGAATACCATAACTCGGATCATACTGTACGGATTGTGGAAGTTCATGAACCCCCACCGATGACTCAACGAGATAGATTAAACTAATACCAGTCACCAAATGCCTTCCTAGGATGACTGGAAAGGAGAAGGAAGGCAGGCATCAATTTGAACTGAGAGTATTAAGGTACAATAATGATCAGGATATAAGGCATGAATTAATTGAAGAATAACCTGAAGTTTCTAATAAATGTGGACAAATTTTACAGGCAATAATTCCAACAAGTATAAATAATGTTGATGTTGAAATATTAATTGATACTGGAGCAACTATTAGTGTCATGACGTTGGACTGTTTAAAACAGATAAGCCGAGGGGTAAAAATGCCCACTTTTCCTATCACAGGATGTACCGTGTCTGGCGCGTTCAGCGCAAAAATGCAAAAAGTTGTGAAACAGGTACGTGTTGACGTTACAATACAGGGGGCTCAAATAGAAAGTACATTCCTGGTTGTTCCTAAAATGACAGTACCATGTATTTGGGGTTTGGATTTTTTATGTGAGACCGGTGCAATCATTAATTTAGAGAATGGTGAATGTATATTTAATTCCAATGGTAATGTTTTGACAACCACCCTGAGAAAGGGCCGAGTAATTCCAAATCAATTGTGTATGAATCTAATGGTAAAATATGTCAGTATTGATGATGAAAATGTGTATGATATATGCCTTATTGAATGTTCTGAAGAAATGATGGATAAAATGTCATTGCAGGAAAAGGTGTTAGAATCAGAATATTTATCTGTTATCCAAAGGGATGAACTGTACTACTTGTTGGAAGCATATCAGTCAATTTTTAGTAAACGTCCAGGTATAATAAAAGACTTTGAATACCATATAAAGACGTATGCACATAAACCCTTTTGTCGTACTTCCTATTCTATCCCATGGACAAAGAAAGAAGTAGTCAGAAAGGAAATCAATAAAATGTTAGAATGGGGTATTATTGAGTCCTCAGATTCTGAATATTGTAACCCTCTTGTGGCGGTAATTAAACCCAATGGTGACATCAGATTGGTGTTGGATGCCAGAGAGATCAATAAGATCATTATACCTGTACAAACGCGACCGGAGAACCTAGAAGAGTTAGTACAAAAGTTTTATGGTGCCCGCTTCTTAACTTCTTTGGATATGCGTAGTTCATATGGGCAAACTAGAATATCGAAAGAATCTAGAAAATATACTGCATTCATTTTTCTGGGCCGAAGTTACCAGTTTACTGTCATGCCATTTGGGTTGAAAATAAGCGGTGGTGTTTTCATATCGGCATTAGATACCGTACTGGGCAGAGACCTTTTGAATGAAGTTACTTTATATGTGGATGATTTGCTAATTGCTTCTGAAACTTGGGAGGAACATTTGGACTTATTAAGAAGAGTTTTTGCGAAATTTTTGGAATACGGAGTTACTGTAAATTTGAGCAAATCCAAGTTTGCTCACAACCAATTGAAATTTCTTGGACATATAATCACTCCTGAAGGGATAAAACCAAATCCTAAAAAGATGGATGCGATTAACAGATGTGCTTATCCAAAGAATAGAACGGAATTAAAGTCATTTATCGGCTTAGTTTCATTTTTTCGACGATTTTTACCCAATCAGTTAGGAAGCCAAGACTGTTTGTTACGGCTGTTAAGAAAAAATATCATGTGGGAGTGGAATTCCGAATGCACGAAAGCTTTTGATAACATCCGCAATGCTTTGACTAATGCTCCACTGTTACATCATCCGAGACTTGATCAAGATTTTTATATTGCTGCGGATGCTTCTGAAACAGGATTGGGTGCCACTCTTTTCCAGATGGACAATCCAGAAGATATCAGTACCATCAAAATAATTGGGTTTGTCAGCAGAACACTCTCTAGCTGTGAACGTGCATATTGTACTACTGAATTGGAAGTACTGGCCGTGGTCTGGTCCCTTAGAAAGTTTTGCTATTTTGTATATGGAAAAAAGATCATTGTATTCTGCGACCACAAAGCTTTATCTTTTATTTTAACAGGAAGGATGTTCCATTCACATTTAACCCGGTGGGCCTTGCTACTGCAAGAATATGATATTACGCTCAAATACATCAGAGAGAAAGACAACATCATTGCCGATGCTCTTTCAAGACTACCGAAAAGAAAGAATGACGACGAGTGTGAAGAACGGACTATTGACTTTAAAGTCATGAATTTATCAAGGCAATATTGTGAGAGGCAGATTTCACAGCTATCTCGAAGTCTTCCACAACTGCAAGAAGATGATAAGTTGTGGAAAGCCATTAGGCATGCTGTTGAAAGCAAAACGCTAAGTCACTCTCAAGAACAGTATCAATTAAAATCCGGAATATTGTATCGGAGGAAGGATGAAGAAGATGTTTGGAAAGTTTGTGTTCCAAATAAATATTTAGAATCACTAGTATGGTACACTCACTTGAATTGGGGTCATTTTGGTGCCACTAAATGTACAGCCAAAATAGCACAATACTGCTATCATCCAAATTTGGGACGTATAGCTACAAATATTATTAAGAAGTGCAAAATATGTCAGAAGGCGAAACCCATAAACTATTGTCGGAAGATAGAATTACATCCTATCATCCCACAACAACCTTTAATGTTGGTGTCATGTGACGTCTGTGGGCCATGTCCCATGACACGTGGACGGTTCAAATATGTATTGGCTTTCTATGATCTCTTTTCAAAATATGTGAAATTATATCCTTTGAAAAATCTCCATGTTCGACCCATGTTACGCAATTTTATCAACAACTATATAATTGAGCTTGGCAAACCTATAATGATCTTGACAGACAACGCTGCTTATTATACAAGCAAAGTATGGAGAGACACTATGAAAGAACAAGGAATCCAGCACATTTACATCTCAAGATTTTACCCTTGTGGAAATCCGGTTGAAAGAATCTTCCGAGAGTTGAACCGATTTTTACGGACGTACATACCCAAACAACATTATAAATGGATCGATTGGATTTATGAATTTGAGAAAGTGTATAATGACTTACCACACTTATCGACAGGTTATTCACCTAACCAAATAGTATTTGGTGAAAGTATTGTGCCAGAATGGATGAAGAAATTACCTGCAATAGAACAAAAGATTATCAAGAAAGAAGATATGGTGAAGAAGGTCTACGAAAACCTGAAGCATCAAGCACAATTGAGAAAAACCCGTTTTGATAAAAATGTGAAGAAAGTAGTCACATATGATGTAGGGGAAGAAATTTTATTGAGAAATCACCCAAAAGCATCAACCAGGAAAAGACTGAATAATAAATGGCAATATTTATATACAGGTCCATATAAAATAATGAAAATACCTCATGAAGGGAGCTACCTCCTGGCAGATTGTGATACTGATGTAATTAAAGGCTTGTTCCCTCACATAGACCTGAAGAAGTATTATCAATAATGAGCAAAATATAGATTCAAGAAACACTGAATGATACCAAGACTACACTCAGTGGACTAAATAAAAGCACCAATGGATAAATACGTACTTATACTAAGTTACAAAGAAAATTAAAGAATGTACCAATGATTTCCATGAGATACCTTCTTGGTATCAGCAACAATGACGACGCTGAAATACGATTTATCCTCTCACTGAACGGCGAGGATGGATGATTTGAAAGTGGAATTAAGAGGAAAAGAAAAGGACCAAATCCTCTCTGGTTAAACAAGTGGCCTGATAAGGGTTTTGGCCTAGGATGCCAATCGTCGAACCCGGCTGTGATCCCTGCCTTGCACAGTCGGTTGAAGAACTGAGGGCTTCATCCAAGGAAAAAAAAATGTGGTGTGAATATGAAGTGATTAGTGCGAAGTGCTTCTAAGACAACCTATAAACAAATGTGGAATTTAGTTAAGGGCATTTTGTCTAGGCCCATTAACTCAACTTCAATATTGTAGAATGTATGTACTGACTTGTTGAGTGAATCTGAGAGTGAGTGTATTCGCCGAAACAAATACCCTCTCCAGTCACAGTACACAAAAAAAAAATAAGCCTGTTCTGTCTGGAACCCTCTTCAAGACATCACAGTCTGGGGGGCCGTGTAACATTACGAGTGAAGACAGCTATAATGGAACTTGAATAGCGTAAAGTTATCGTTAAAAACGCACGCCGCGCGATTTGTTATGATTTGGTCGGTCATAATAGTAGTAACATGCTTTTGAATACAATTAAAATATAACAGCGATACCTGTTTAGCATTATTGGAAATAATATGTAATAAATTAATGAGTAAGGTAGCCGATCCTATAAGAAGAGGTAAAATTGGGCATATTAAGGTGTTTTGCTTTATATCGACTAAGCCGATGATACGGCGTCTTTTTTTTCCGTTTACTCTTAGAAAAAAAAAAAAGAAAACCAGTAACGAAGTGCTAATTATGCGTTGTGAAAAATATAGGGGCGAATTTTAAATAGCTACAGTGTATAATCAGATTAACAAATGGACATTCAGTTACGCGAAATAGCCGACAGTGAGGTGTGGTCATTAAATTGAGTACACCTACAGGGCGGTCAATTCCAGGATAAGTCTATTCGCGTCTCACGAGGCACGCGGTATTGAGACCGGTTTTTTTTTATTATATCACGGAGAGCGGGCTTCAATTTATAAAAAGGAGAAAAGCTGTATCATTATCATTGACTGTTGGTGTTATGCAACCAAAACTGTTCATCAAAGGGTTTCGGTGAATGAGTGGTGAATGCGAAATGAAACTGTGGACGAAGTTATGTTAAATAAAGCAGAAGAGACAAGACAGTTTGGTCATATCTGTTATTATTCCATAAACCGTAACATGTACTCTCGTTGTACGAAGCCTTTATAGACGATCGTTATGACAATTTGCTTTGAAGGGATCTCGTTACGAGTTAAGTTTCGGGGACCTGGTCAACAGGGGATAGTTCGTAGATCTTAACTACTGCAGCTATTCTGGAATCAGGATCTACCGTGACCGTTGTGTGTTGTCTATGGCTTACGGTCATCATATCTCATGCTCTAAGATCGACGCGCCTTTCCTCTTGGTATAACGGTGTCTCACGGTAACCACGACAACGCCGACGGCGAAGGAAGATACGGTAGATAATGACTGCATTAGTTACACAGGGTGAAGAAAAATTTGCGAACTCAGACTTCGCATTGCGATTCCTTGTGTAGGGAAGCAGCATTCTCACGCCTTATAAAATTCACATCAGTCTTTCCATTTTGTGCGCCAGCCAGTCCGCTGTAACTAGCTCTGACGTCATAAATATTGCGCAATACTTTAAAATGAAGTAAATAACCTGAAACGTTTCTAGTATGTCAGGGGTAATACAAAATCAATATGTGTTGGATATCAGTTCAATAACTTTAACCATTTTCGAAATTTTGATGTTTTTCTACAGGGGTCTCTACTATTGAATCGTTGCCCTTTTTCACACTACTGTCAGGAGACACTAGTTCGGATTTCACTTTAACATTACTATTATCATGCATATTCACACTTGAACTGTTGTCTGGATTTACAGTTCCTTCAACAGACATAGGTCCTGATTTAGGCTTAACTTCTGTTTCTTTTTGCGGTTCCATCGCCGACAGTCGTTTAGTGCAGGTTAGTAAAAGTTTTAACAGCTTTTCACTTAACATAGCTCCTTCTGCACGACGTATGGCAGGATTCCTGATGTGGATTTTATAAGGCGTGAGTATGCTGCTTCCCTACACTTGCATGCTGTCAATACGAAAATGTCTGTCACAAAATTCCGTTCTGCGCATATTTCAGTGGGTACATGGATGTCAAAGATGGGAAATCTGATAAAATAACTATCTCTGTCAGGAGGTGCTAGTAGTGCTGTGCACATGGTGCAGTGTATAGTATTTTGGGTTAGCCTACAGGAGGTCGAGGGTTCGATTCTGGATCGATGCTTATTTGTTTTTATTTGCTAAAAGCAGTCTGAGTGGTATGGTATCTGATGCCTTAACCATCATACAGAAAGTACAGTGGGTATTCTACAAAACATTTGCAGTTATGTACTGCATACGCAGTTATGGAAGCACTATCGATTTCATCAGTCAACTTTTAAGGAAACCTTTTGCATGTCGTGGACGCCAATTGTTTTGCACCATTGCACCTACCAGATTCCTAATTTTTTTATGTGTATCCTCCCCCAGTTATTCCACCAATTAAAACCAACTATTATTCTTGCCGCATTCAGGTCTATTACAGTTAGTAAGGACCTTAGATCACCAGTCAATGGCCTTGCAGCAGTGGATACATTAGTTCCCATCAGATGACTGAAGTTAAGCACTGTTGGGCGTGGCCTTCACTTAGATGGGTGACCACCTGGGCCGCCATGCGCTGTTGCCATGTTTTGGGGTGCACTCAGCCTTGGGATGCCAATTGAGGAGCTACTCGACCGAATAGTAGCATCACAGAAAACCATCATAACGACCGGGTGAGTGGTGTGCTGACAACATGCCCCTCCTATCCACATCCTCCGCTGAGGATGACACGGCGGTCTGATGGTCCCGATGGGACACTTGTGGCCTGAAGATGGAGTGCTGCTGCGGCTCTAGAGCACCAGTAAGGCAAGCAACATGCTTTGCAAATAATTTAGATTGGACCATTGGAAGAGGTTAGAGGGAAAACAGGTTTAGAATGTAGTAGTTGCAGTGGTGAAAAACAATTCGCGTCCACGACGTGCAAAAGACTTCTTTGAAAGCTGACTAATGAAAATGATTGTACTTCCATTTCTGTGTTCATAGTATGTAACTGCAAATGTATTGTAGAAGCCGAACTTTACAAGTTGTTTTGTGATTAAGTCGCCAGATACCGTACCAAGCAGACTACTTTTAGAAAATAAAAACAAATGAGCCTCGACCCAGAATCGAACTTCCGACCTCCTGCATGCTAATCAAAAATACTATCCACTGCACGAACTGCACAGCACTGGTCTCTCCTCTAACATAGGTACTTACTGACATGTGATTTCAGTGTTATCAGACTGCCAATCTTCAATGTCCGTTTATTGCCAGTATGTGAGGAATCGCGCTGCAAAGTCAGAGTGCGGGAATTTTTCTTCGCCCTGTATATATTTCCAAAAGCTGGACTGGTTTTATCTGTATATTGCCGAATAACCATGTGATTATAATTATATAATATTTTGTTATGGTTATCGTTACCAAAGCAGTATTTCAGCTGCTTCTCCTGAATGTGGACGACCAGTATACTGTAGTTGCAGGGATAACAGCAAACTTTTTCTTAATATAAGGTACAACTTTCTGCATAGTATTCTGTACAAATGCATCTCCTTTAACCGTTCACATAAATAAACTTAGTATTTCTGTATGATTTCTAGGAAATGCTTGATCAACTCAAGGAGTCACCAACTTTCATCTAATCTGCATGTCGGAGAGCCTTGTATCTTAGAACTTCATGTATAAAGGTACACTGTCTATGATGAGCAGCTGTAAATCTTCTGCATAATATTTTTGTCACACCTTTCCATTTTTCACTTTAATACATTTATTTCTCGATCTAATGCTTTCTCAGTTTTATGCAATTCAAACTCAGATTTATTTTATTTTTTTATGGTATAAGTTTTGTGCACCACATAATTTAGATGTAGTAATACTAACTACGAAATAATGGAGTAAGATATTAGTTCAGGCCCCAGAAGTTAAACATGTGAATACTGTGTTATCAAAAGTATCCGAACACCTCCAAAAACAAACGTTTTTCATATTAGCTGCATTGTACTGTGAGAGAGCAGAATGGGCTGCTCCATTGAACTCAAGGACTTTGAACGTAGTCAGATGATTGGGTGTCACTTGTGTCATACGTCTGTACGCGAGATTTCCAAACTTCTAAACATCCCTAGCTCCACTGTCTCCGATGTGTTAGTGAAGCGGAAACGTGAAGGGACGCGTACAGCACAAAAGAGTACAGGCCGAACTCGTCTATTGACTGACAGAGACCGCCAACAGTTGAAGAGGGTCGTAATGTGTAATAGGCAGACATCTATCCAGACCATAACACAGGAATTCCAGACTGCATCAGGGTCCACAGCAGGTACTACGACAATTACGCAGGAGGTCAGAAAACGTATTTCGTGGTCGAGAGGCTGCTCATAAGCCACACATCACGCCAGTAAATGCCAAACGACGCCTCGCTTGGTGTAAGGAGGACGATTGAACAGTGGGAAAACGTTGAGTCGAGTGACAAACCATGGTACACAATGTGCTGATCCGATGGCAGGGTGTGGGGATGCCGAATGCCTAGTGAACGTCATCTGCCAGCGTGTGTAGTGCCAACAGTAAAATTCGGTGGTGTTACAGTGTGGTCGTGTTTTTCATGGAGGGGGCTTGCACCCCTAGTTGTTTTGCATGGAACTATCACAACACAGGCCTACATTGATGTTTTAAGCATCTTCTTGCTTCCCACTGTTGAAAGCAATTTGTGGGTTGCGATTGCATCCCTCAACACAATCGAGCACCTCTTCATAATGCACATCCTGAGGCAGAGAGGTTACGCGACAATAACATCCACGCAACGGATTGGCCTGCACAGAGTCCTGACCTGAAACCTATGAAACACCTTTGGGATGTTTTGGAACGCCGACTTCGTGCCAGGCCTCACCGACCGACATCGATACCTCTCCTCAGTGCACCATTCCGTGAAGAATGGGCTGTCATTCGCCAAGAAACCTTCCAGCACCTGATTGAACATATGTCTGCGAGAGCGGAAGCTGTTATCAAGGCTATGCGTGGGCCAACACCATGTTGAATTCCAGCATTGTCGATGGAGGGCGCCACGAAATTTTAAGTTATTTTCAGCCAGGTGTCCGGATACTTTTGATCACATAGTTTATCATCTTCCAGCGCAACTCCAGAATCTGTCACTGGCCTAGCAGCCAAACAGAAAAGCATTACGTGTCACCAGCTGTTAAATGTCAACCACTACAAAACAAAAATTGCCAGTTGAAAACATAAACACAAAAACATACAGTAAATGTGTCCAGGGTTGTCCAATAGAGGAAGACAAATATTTCTCTTTTTATAGATTTTGTGATTCAAGCAGTGAACCCAAAATACAATCCAGTTGCTCTGCCATAACAGAAGCCGCCGTAAAGTTCCCAGATTTATGAACTAATAGGGAAGGAAAAAATTATGATACAAAAAGAAGGTCCGTATTCCAGGGAAACTTAAATGGATTTTGAATATAAGTGCAAGAGTTTACAGAAGAGTTCCATTTCTCTGTTTGTATAAAATACATTTAAGGCATTCTATTTCATCTGTGCTAACAGTTTATAACCTCTGGTTGGTGAATAACCTATTTCAGGAAATTGCCAAGTTTGCAGTGCACATCTGTATTATCCAAACCTCCAGGTTTGCAGCGCTTATTTCTATTATCCAAACCTCCCCTTAACCATCTCATCATTGACTGTTATTGCAACTGTATATGCGGAAAATATGGTGACTACACACACTTTACATGTACACCAATATGATGCCATGGGTTAATAGGCTCTTACTGATCTCATCTCTAAGCTCTCATGTTCAAGACATCGAAATACTCAAGTACCTGTAGAATCTTGGCATCATACATATGCTGGTGTAGGTGACACACATGCTTCTCACATTAGAAGTGGAGAGAAAATGTTGGCTAACATTTGAAATCAAAGTTTCTTGTGGCAGGAACATAGAGCTCTAGAGCTTTGTATAATATAGAGAACAAACATTTATCAAGACAAAGGTGCACCACAAATAGAATTACAAAATCCTTTACTGTATCATGGAAAAGGCAGAGAAATGCAATATACCAAAAAACTCAAAGTCACGAGACCAAAGCAACGACAGTTTAGGACATTCTTAGAAATGAAATGAAGGAACTCTGTAAGGTAAAAGATAGACAACTCTATGATGACCGTAGCAGTGAGACAAATGAAGTTAGATTCAAATTTTTGGCCAATAAATTTAGGTACTTGTGCCTAACAGCGGCTGAAACCACAAGGTACAAAATGAATCGTTGAATACACATTCACTTGGCCTAGTCACACACATATTGCACACTCCTTAAGCAGACATGAATTTTACCGTATCAACTGCAGAATAGATCACAAAAAAGTCACCGAAAAGCAGTGGCTTACGGTTATGGCAATATATCAACCGGAGTAAATGCATGTTGTGCTGACTTGGTAGCAACCCGTCCTCCCTTTGTGTTATCTTTGTAGTCAGTCAGTTAGAAAAGTTAGATTTCTCAAAAGGCGGAAATATGCAGTAGCAACACTCATTTCTAAAAGTGGGTGTAGATCCACATTCCTCATTGCCATGTTTTTTTTTTAGATGTAACCTATAGCAGAACACTGAACAATATTCATGCTAATAACCTTTTCATTACAGCTGTTGGTTGGTCTTTGGTACAGGCTTCTCACCAGACAAAGCAATATACGACGCTCTAAGCTCAGTTCTGGCAGAATTAAGGAAGACAAATTCTCCTATTGTCATTTTCTGTGACTATTTTCTGTGTTCTTACTAACGCCTTTGATTTTTTGGATCGTAAAATTATCCTAGGTAAACTAAACTAGTGTGGCATTCCTCTGTTCCATAGGAATGAGACTAAATTCTGAGTGAGAAAACATTAAATATTACATTCCACTAGGTTTGGTGCTTGGACCACTCCTGTCCTTGTCTTAGGACTCTCCAAGATCTGTGATGTTCGCTGTTGATACATGTGCACTGGTAAAGGATGCAGACTCATCAATCCTGTACAGTGCTTAGAGAATAAGAGACTCAGGTTAAGCCTTAATCTTTCACAGACTCCTATTGTACAATTCCATTCAAGTGAAAATCACTTACAGATATTGCACCAGAAGTGGGGATCAAAGAGAACACGCTATATGAGGCTACATGAGCGATGTTCCTAGCCATCCAAGTGGATAATAAACTGTAGCGGCAAAAAGAGGTCAATTACTTAATCAAAATGCTCATCGCTGAATTGATATGCAGACAGAATTGCTAGAACTTTTGCACACTGAGACAACGCAATGAGGTCAAAAATTACTAATTTTACATAAGTGTGCAACAAGAGTTCAATGTAAAGTTGGTAACTGAACATCTTTCAGAAGTTTTTCAGGGACCAAGGGATTCTTATGGGCTGATAAACCTCACTGTTGGTGTTTTTAGGTAATAACAAGATGAATGCAGGCTGAACTGCGAAATTCACAACCGCAGTACTACAAGCAAAAATTATTTATATGTAAGTTATGCACCCATTCTACAGTTAAGAATGGAATTTGGTATTCTGGTGGAGGAGTATGTAACAGATTGTTGGTAGACATCAGCCAGGAGTCCTCAGATACTCGTAAAACCTTCTTCACCAATCCCATAATTTATAAAACTACACAGACAGAAAAAATTGGAGCGCCAAAAAATAATTAATGTAGGCTAATGAAATATCAGGAATATATTTGTGTAGGTAACATATTGATGTTATTAACACTTCAGGATCACAGGCTAATGTAAACATGAGATAAGCGATTGCAAATGTGAAATGCTGGTGTATCAATAACCTGTGTAACCGCCAGAATATTAAATGCAGGCATGCAAACGTGTATGCCGATTTGCGGGTTGGAGTTCTATGTATGATGCACATGGTCAGTTAATACAGGAGGGAGGGTAAAGGCTGTTTGTGGATGACGATGGATTTGTCGTCCAATGATGCCCAAATGTGCTCGACCGGAGCCAGATCTGGTGATCGAGCAGGCCGAGGCAACATGTTGACACTCTGTAGATCATGTTGGGTTACAATAGTGGTATGTGGGTAAGCGTTGTTGTTGTTGTTGTTGTGGTCTTCAGTCCTGAGACTGGTTTGATGCAGCTCTCCATGCTACTCTATCCTGTGCAAGCTTCTTCATCTCCCAGTACCTACTGCAACCTACATCCTTCTGAATATGCTTAGTGTATTCCTCTCTTGGTCTCCCTCTACGATTTTTACCCTCCATGCTGCCGTCCAATACTAAACTGGTGATCCCATGATGCCACAGAATATGTCCTACCAACCGATCCCTTCTTCTAGTGAAGTTGTGCCACAAACTTCTCTTCTCCCCAAACCTATTCAGTACTACCTCATTAGTTATGTGATCTACCCATCTAATCTTCAGCATTCTTCTGTAGCACCACATTTCGCAAGATTCTATTCTCTTCTTGTCCAAAATATTTATCGTTCATGTTTCACTTCCATACGTGGCTACACTCCATACAAATACTTTCAGAAACAACTTCCTGACACTTAAATCTATAGTCGATGTTAACAAATTTCTCTTCCTCAGAAATGCTTTCCTTGCCATTGCCAGTCTATATTTTATATCCTCTCTACTTCGACCATCATCAGTTATTTTGCTCCCCAAATAGCAAAACTCCTTTACTACTTTAAGTGTCTCATTTCCTAATCTAATTCCCTCAGCATCACCTGACTTAATTCCACTACATTCCATTATCCTCGTTTTGCTTTTATTGATGTTCATCTTATATTCTCCTTTCAACATACTATCCATCCCGTTCACTGCTCTTCCAAGTCCTTTGCTGTCTCTGGCAGAATTACAACGCCATCGGCGAACCTCAAAGTTTTTATTTCTTCTCCATGGATTTTAATACATACTCCGAATTTTTCTTTTGTTTCCTTCACTGCTTGCTCAATATAGAGATTGAATAACATCGGGGAGACGCCACAACCATGTCTCACTCCCTTCCCAACCACTGCTTCCCTTTCATGTCTCTCGACTCTTATAACTGCCATCTGGTTTCTGTACAAATTGTAAATAGCTTTTCGCTCCCTGTATTTTACACCTGCCACCTTTAGAATTTGAAAGAGAGTATTCCATTCAACATTGTCAAAACCCTTCTCTAAGTCTACAAATGCTAGGAATGTAGGTTTGCCTTTCCTTAATCTAGCTTCTAAGATGTTTAAGGTCAGTATTGCCTCACGTGTTCCGATATTTCTACGGAATCCAAACTGATCTTCCCCAAGGTCGGCTTCTACTAGTTTTTCCATTCGTCTGTAAAGAATTCGCGTTAGTATTTTGCAGCTGTGGCTTATTAAACTGGTTGTTCGGTAATTTTCACATCTGTCAACGCCTGCTTTTTTTGGGATTTGAATTATTATATTCTTCTTGAAGTCTGTGGGTATTTCGCCTGTCTCATACATCTTGCTCACCAGATGGTAGAGGCTAATGAAATATCAGGAATATATTTTTGTAGGTAACATATTGATGTTATAAACACTTCAGGATCATATGCTAATGTAAACATGAGATAAGCGCTTGCAAATGTGAAATTCTGGTGTATCAATAACCTGTGTAACCGCCAGAATATTAAATGCAGGCATGAAAACGTATATGCCGATTTGTGGGTTGGAGTTCTATGTATGCTGCACATGGTCGGTTAATACAGGAGGGAGGGTAAAGGCTGTTTGTGGATGACGATTGATTTGTCGTCCAATTATGCCCCAAATGTGCTCGACTGGAGACAGATCTGGTGATCGAGCAGGCCGAGGCAACATGTTGACACTCTGTAGATCATGTTGGGTTACAATAGTGGTATGTGGGCGAGCGTTACCTTGTTGGAAAACACCTCCAGGAATCGTAGCAAAACAGATCGGACCAGCAGACTGACGTAAATATTTGGAGAAATGGTTGTAACGACAACTGTACATATAATAATTTTTTTCTTTATGAATTTAGATAAATTAATGTAAGCAATGTTTTGAACTTTTTTTTCGGTTTGTATCGTTATGTTAAAGAGACTGTGAGCAACTTTTGAAATGAATATTATTATTTATGTTAGATTTCAAATAATGTGGTAATCAAAGGAAAGTGTATTTAATGTTAAAACTATTGTAAGATGTGAAAATTGTAATTTATACACTTGGTCCATACGTAGGTAATGCATTAGGATATGTGTAGTAGAAAACCTGTGGTGAATACCCTACCTGTAGGGGAGCGGGAAAAGGTGGAGGCAGGCGAGGCGGGAAAACGCACACTAGCGCGGTTCTGCACAACGGGCACAGTAGAACAGTGGGAGGCGAGCAACAGTCGGAAGTACACGTACTGTACCGAGGAGGCTACCCAGGAAAAGTGGATTCCATTGAGCCTCGGATGAACCGATTCCGACGACTACTTGGCATGGCTATATTCTGAGGCACAAAATTGGAAAGATTACGACGCTAAGAAGACGGAAAGTGCCGATGTTGTGTGAGCCTTAGCCGTGCTTGTATGTGTGCCGTGCTGCCCGCTATCTCGCTGCCCGCCAACCGCTGCACCGACTTGCACAGGTCAAACATTTATTTTATCTTTAGAAGTGTATCTGTGTGGACCAGTGTCGAAACTGTTTCTAACTGTTCAATAATAACGTGACTTTTACCAGAATTGCTTTAGCCATGACTTATCCTGATCACTGACCTAGACAGGATCCTTACCTCGTATTGTGCAACCCGAGTATCCTAAACTGAAAGTTTAATGTTAGTGTTAATGAAAATTATCAGCAGATTAATCTATGCCATAAAGGAGCCTAAAATTTCTATGTGTTATTGCAAATGTTGAGAAAGAACAAAAGTGTGACTAAATTGGAAGAGAGTTTTTGTTGGATTGAGTTAGCGATGTTATTTAATTAATCTGAGACAGAAATAATGACAGTTAAATAATTCAGAAGTGAGACAAAAGAGTAGTTATCCA
Source organism: Schistocerca piceifrons (assembly GCF_021461385.2). NCBI lineage: Eukaryota > Metazoa > Arthropoda > Insecta > Orthoptera > Acrididae > Schistocerca > Schistocerca piceifrons. Next base: position 146,398,886 of record NC_060148.1, read on the forward strand.
GAGATTGATAATTTTGAGTGTTAATTTGCCTTCAGTACTTAATAGTTTCAGTATAACGACCATCACAGTTTCAGGGCCCCCCCTCCTTCTCTTGTCCATTCTTTCAAACCTTGAAATGTGTTGATCAGATTTGACCAGTAAAGCTAAATTATATATTAATCCTAAGTGTATTAGTGTTTTTCCATCCTTAATAGTGACATAGTGTGTGTACTTTCGAGATTGCTAATGCTAGGGCAATCTATGCCCGATTTCAGTCTGATCAATATACAAAATGTAGTTCGTAGTAATCATTGCTGTGTGGTGTTGTGTAAATGTAGTTCGTCCAAATTAGTACAAAAAGAGAAAACTTTAGTTCAGTGGATTTTTCTGGTTCCAAACTTTGCCATATAACGCATCATTACTACGTGCTACTGTGCTTGTACATGCACCCACTTGTACAAGGAAAAACTCACTCATTGCCTAAGTAGGCTGGCGACCGAATTGTTAATTATAGGTAGCAACTACTGTGTGTACTTCTTGTCCATGCGAAAGAGTAATTATACTTTACACTTGCTTGATGCATCACTGTAGTTATTGACTGAATATAAGTCCGATCTTGCTTCTATTAGGTACACGCGGTCAACTTTTGTACTAAAATCCTTGTTTATAAGGTGAAGCCCGTGAACTTATTGCAGTACAGGCTTTATAGAGCTAACGTACGTCCGAGCAGGGCGGAAGCGTTACATGGTGCATGGGGTAACTACGATAGTTCTTCTGCTGTCATACGAAATCGCATCCCAGACCACAACTCCAGGTGTAGGTTCGTTGCAAGCCCTAAACTGGCCACCTTCTAACCAACACGTGGCCATCAATGGCACCGAGGCAGAACCATCTTTCATCAGAAAACACAACAAAACTTCACCCTCCCCTCCAATGAACTCTCACTTCACCAGTGAAGTCACAAATGACAGTGGTTTGGGGTCAGTGGAATGCACGCTACAGGACTTCTGGCTCGGAGCTGTCCTTGAAGTAAGCGATTAGTAGCAATCTGTTCTGTCGTTGTGGTTCAAACTGCTACTCAAGCTGCTTATGCAGATGCAGTACGATGCGCCACAGCCATTTGCCGAACACCACGGTCTTCCCTCTCGGTAGTGTCATGTGGAAATCCCGCGTCCGGTCTTCTTGTGACCGTATATTCTCGTACATACTGAGATGGTATCTGTTCTTCCGGACATGTCCGAAAGAACAGATACCATCGGTGACCATGCAGCTCGTTAGAATGAAATTACAATGAAATGAACATCGTTAGCTGCTTACAGGCGTTGACATACGTCAACGGGGACAGATGAAAATGTGTGCCCCGACCGGGACTCGAACCCGGGATCTCCTGCTTACATGGCAGACGCTCTATCCATCTGAGCCACCGAGGACACAAGAGGATAGCGCGACTGCAGGGATTTATCTCTGGCACGCCTCCCACGAAACCCACATTCTCAACGTCGCAGTCGCGCTATCAGATGGATAGAGCGTCTGCCATGTAAGCAGGAGATCCCGAGTTCGAGTCCCGGTCGGGGCACACATTTTCATCTGTCCCCGTCGACGTATGTCAACGCCTGTAAGCAGCTAAGGGTGTTCATTTCATTGTATATTCTCGTGACCACCGTTACCAACAATCATGGATAGTTAACTTTATTCCTGCCACGCCTTTCTGTGTTATCGCGCAAGCGACGTCCAGCTTCTTATAGCCATGTTACACAACCCCGTTCAGACTCAGTGATGTGTTGATAATGGCGTTTCTATCGCCTTAAAGCCATTCTTGACTAACATCTCACTACGTCCAGTCTCAAAGGTAACTAACACTCGCGACCGTTCCACCACGTATCTAAGGCCAACTTGATTTGCATCCTCATAGTGGCGCCACTCTTACGCGACTGGTACGAAATCTGAACAAATATCATGTTTCAGAAGTAGAAACACACCTACCAACTTTCTTTTATGTTGCTCAGCTTCAATCCCGGTCTTGTGATTTTTTTTCTGTCAGTGTATTTGGACTCGGTGATGTAAATTATGCTTTACTCTTAATTATCACAGTAAACGGGTTTTTGCTTCGCCAGTATACAGCGCGGAGCTTCTAAGACAGGCCGTTCCAAATATATATAGATTGAGTGAATCTATCAAGAAGCAATTTTTCCTGAATTGCAGCAGACGATGTGGCCTATTTTCTGTCGTACGCAAGTACACACATCAAAAAAAGCTTTGGATCACCCCAGTTCCCAGAACTCCTGAAGATTGACGTTGACTGTGGATATTGTATCACAGACATAGTCCCTTTGACTGTTCAGAGATGTCACTAAATCCGCCCAAAGAAGTAAAGAACCATGCATGAGCAGCGCCTATTAGACGGAGGGGGTCCGACAGCCGATCACTTCCAGTCATTCCACCAGGAAGGAGCTGCACGGCTCGTGCTGTCTGTAGTTCAACTATGCCTAGACGGTCAATACCGCAGTTCGATCGTGTCCGCATTGTTACTTTGTGGCAGGAAGGGCTCTCAATAAGGGAAGTGTCCAGGCATCTCAGAGTGAACCCAAGCGATGTTGTTCAGACATGTAGGAGATACAGAGAGACAGGAACTGTTGATGACATACCTCGCTCAGGCCGCCCACCAACACCACCATGTTGAATAATGCTTTTCATGCAGCCACAGTAACATGTGTTACCACTCAAACTGAATGCAATAGGCTGCGTGATGCGAAACTGCACTCCCGACGTCCATGGCGAGGTCCATCTTTGCAACCACGACACCCTGCAGTGCAGTACTAATCGGCCTAATAACGTGCCGAATGGACTACTAGGATTGGCATCACGTTCTCTTCACCGTTGAGTGTCGCACATGCCTTCAACCAGACAATCGTCGGAGATTTGTTTGGAGGCAACCTGGTCAGGCTGAATGGCTTAGACACACTGTCCAGTGAGAGCAGGTAGGTGGAGGTTCCCTGCTGTATTGGGGTGGCAATACGTGGGGTCGACATACGACGCTGGTGGTCATGGAAGGCGCCATAACGGCTTCTTGATACGTGAATGCCATCCTCCGACTGATAGTGCAACCATATCGGCAGCATATTGGCGAGGCATTCGTCTTCATGGACGACAATCCGCGCCCCCATCGTGCACATCTTGTGAATGACTTCCTTCAGGATAACGACATCGCTCGCCTAGAGCGGCCAGCATGTTCTCCAGACATAAGCCCTATCGAACATGCCTGGGATAGATTGAAAAGGGCTGTTTATGGACGACGTGACCCACCAACCACTCTGAGGGATCTACGACGAATCGCCGTTGAGGAGTGGGACAATCTGGACCAACAGCGCTTTAATGAACTTGTGTACAGTATGCCACGATGAATAAAGCCATGCATCAACCCAAGAGGACGTGCTACTGGGTATTAGAGGTACCGGTGTGTACAGCAATCTGGACCACCACCTCTGAAGGTCTCGCTGTATGGTGGTACAACATGCAATGTGTGGTGTTCATGAGCAATGAAAAGGGCGGAAATGATGTTGATGTTGATCTCTATTCCAATTTTCTGTACATATTCCGGAACTCTATGAACTGAGGTGATGCAAAACTTTTTTTGATGTGTGTAATTTTCAGAGCTTATACCAGTTGAATTACGACTCCTACAATGTTTTTAATGTAACTCTATATTTTTTCCTGTAGCGTCGAAAACAACATTCATAGAGGATTTCCGTGACATAACATGCGGCATTTAATCAAGTAGTGACACGATAACAGCGTCGCAAAGCAGAGTCCCGCCTTCAGGAGAATACGTCCCACAAACATCCTCCGTACTGTAGCAAATGTAAGAAAACGTATCACTCAAGTACGGTCTGTGTGTTTATTATGAAGACTGTGTTATCAAGTGCACAAAGTCTTGACTTTGCTCACTGATGAATGCTACAACGCGATCCTGGACAGACAAAACTGCACCTTCAGCATCATCTTGATTTATCACAGTTCTGGCCTGTGTTGTATGACACTTCATGTCCTTAGGATTTGGTGGTGCTTCTTTGTGAGCCTCTTGTTTTAATTTACTGCATAGGTGAACCTGAGGAATGTACAGGCCATTTGATATTTAATCATTTGGTATTTAAACCATCTAGCCAGCAACCTCCCATCGTTTCGATAAAGAGGTTTGCAATTATCTGTTCCGATGAAAACAACACCCGTCATGGGGATTTAGTGTCAATTACTTTGTGTCCAGTAGGATGTCGTCCAAAAACTGTGGCAAAATATCTCTTACGAGCTGAATAAATAATTATGGCTATTTAGAATCCCATCGATGAAGCAGGATTCACTGATGCAATTCTTGAAAAACCTACAGCATCTAGATGTAGATCATACTCCGCAAGCCACTTAATGGTGTGTGGCAGAGGGTACTTCTGGTACCGCTGACTCATTCCTTGTAACTTGTTCAACTCGCGAATGGCGCATGGTAAAAATAAATGTTTGTGAGCCTTTGCATTGACTCTAATTTCTCGAAATTTCTCGTCGCCGTCATTACGCGAGGTGTATGTAGGAGGAAGTAGCATATTGTCCTATTCTCCCAGAAAATACTCTCTCGAAATTTTAATAGTGAACCTTTCTTTGATGCCTCGTAACGTATTCCAGTGGAGTTTGTAGAGCGTCTCTGTAATGCTGTCGCACCCGCTAAACGATCCAGTGACGAAACGCGCCGCTCTTCGTTGGGTCTTCCCTGTCTCTTTTATCAGTCCCACCTGGTAAAGATTCCATATTAATGAAATACTGAAGAATCGGTCGAGAAAGCGCCATATGAGCCACTTCCTTCGAGGATGAGCTCCATTTACTTAAGAGTCTTGCTATGAATCTCAGTCTGGCACCTGCTTTTCCTACTATTTGTTTTGTCTGGTCATTCCACTGAAGGTCGTTGTGAACAGTTATTCCTAGGTATTTTACGGTAGATACTGTTTCCAGAAATTTGTCGCCAATAGTGTACTTATACAGTAGTGGACTTCTTTTCCTATGTACACGCAAGATGATATATTCATTTACGTTCAGGTTCAACTGCCAGAGTCTGCACCATTCATCAATCCTGTGTGGGAAATTTTGCAAATCGCTTCCGTGTTCAGCCGTTGCTACGTTCTCATAGACAACGCCACGATTTGAAAACAGTCTTAAAGAGCTTACGACCCTTTCTATAAGATCATTGCAAACAGTAACGGTCCTATCACACTTCCCTGGGGTATTCCGGAAGTTACCTTTACATCTGTCGATCTTATTTCGTTAAGAGCAACGTGCTGAGTTGTAACTGCAAGGAAGTATTGAATCTAGTCTCAAATCTAGTAAAATACTCGATAAACTCGTATTTGTTCTAATAAACGACAGTGTGGGACAGTTTCAAGTGACTTCCTGAAGTCAAGGAACACGGAGGAGGTTTTCGGTCTCCAAAACATCATAGTTCTTGAGCATAAAACACGATCCATAATTCTACAACAGGTTCTTGTCAACGATGTAGGTCTATCATTGTGTGCATCTATCCTACGGCCCTTCTTTAAAATGGGAATAGCCTGCACTTTTCTCCAGTCGTTAGATATCCTTCGTTGCTCCAGGCATCCTTTGAAGATTCTTCTACGTATCTCATCTGGTGCTGATGCCTTTCCACTAGTAAGCCATTGTAGTTGCTTTTATATTCCACTATCGACTATTTCAGTACCTGCCATTTGGACCTTTGTACAACGACTAAAAGGGGGACCGTGTAATAATGGTCTTCTGCAGTGAATCAATTTTGGAAGACCGAATTCAATATTTCGGTCTTATCTCTTTATCGTCTGTGTAGATGCCAGTAAGGTCATTGACCGAATGAATACACGACTTCCAACCGCTTACTGATTCTACATAGGATGAAAACTCAGATTGGTTGACAAAATTTTACTTCTGATGTCAATGAACATTTCTATTTTTGGGCTCTTTACATAAACGTTGACGGACCAGGTCATTATCTATCCACTTACCTTAGCTAGTGAGCATTTTCAGCGGGCCAGCAGGGCACGTTGCGAAGATTCATTTGTCCATGGTTTGTAAAAGATGCTCCATCTAGAAATACAGTTTTACATAACTACTGGCACCAATATCCGTTTGAACTGCTTACTGTAGCCAAGCCGTTGTTGAATTTTCCTTCCTCACCAGACTCTCCTCCATTACTAAACTGAGAGTTCATTAATGACCTAGGATGCGTTCTGTCAGTCGATACATTCTTACAGTAAAGTTGTGCTATTAATTACTTTTCTCCCTGATTTGATTTGGTATGCCGTCATTAGTTATCTAGTCTATCCATGTAATCTTTATCATACTTCTGTAACATTACCTACGTAAACCTTCCATTCTCTTATTGTGTGAACAGTTTATCATTCATGTTTCACTCCCATAGAAGGCCACACCCCAGAACAATCCTTTCAAAAAAATAATCTTCATAACAGCTCAACTTATAGTCAGTGTTAATGTCTCTCTTTCAGAAATGATTGTCTACCTTTTACCAATATGTGTTGGATATCCTCTCTTCTTTGGCCTCTGTCAGGTATTCTGATGACAAAATACCGTATCATTTCCTGACATAATTCTATCAGCATCACTGATTTAATTCAGCTACATTCCCCTTGTTTCGCTATTGTAGATATTCATCATATAACCTCTTTTCAACATGGTATCAATTCTGTTCAGTTGTTCATTCAAGTCTTTTCCCATCCCTAACGGAATTAGAGTGGCATCAACAAAGCTTGGCATTTATTTCTCCCCCCTGAACTTTCACACTTTTCTTTAGTTTTCCTTGATTAGCTTTACCTCTCGCTCGCTACTCAAACTGTACCTTCTCAGGTACTCAAAGGGAACAATAACTTATCTTGTAAACGGAACATCTAATACAATATTCTGCCTGTCTGGTGTAGGGAGTAATTTATTATGAATCTCTTTGTTCAAAAATAGAAATAACCATGGTCTATCAGACAAAAGTTTCAAACAAACGAAGTGCAGATTCTAACTATGTCACTAATAAGTAAATCAAAAACAAGACTTCATTACTAATTGACTACACAACAGACAAGGTCATAAGCAAATTATTAAGATGTAAGTGAGTTTAAGCGTGGTGTTATAGTCGGCGCACGAGCGATGGGCCACAGCATCTCCGTGTAGCGATGAAGTGGAAATTTTCTTGTACAACCATTTTACGAGTGTACTGTGAATATCAGGACTCTGGTAAAACATCAAATCTGCGACATCGCTATGACTGGAAAAAGATCCTGCAAGAACGGGACTAACGACGACTGAACTGAATCATTCAACGTGGCAGAAGTGCAACTCTTCCGCAAACTGCTGCACATTGATGCTGGGCCATCAACAAGTGTCAGCATGCAAACCACTCAGCGAAGCATCACCAATATGGGCTTTCGGAGCTAAAGGATCACTCGTGTACCCTTGACGACTGCACAACATAAAGCTTTACGCCTCGCCTGGGCCCTGTCAACACTGACATAAGATTGCTGATGACCTGGTCTGACGAGTCTCGTCTCAAATTATATCTAGCAGGCGGACGTGTATGGGTACGGAGGCAACATTATGAATCCATGGATCCTGTATGTCAACAGGGGATGGTTGAAGCTGGTGGAGGCTTGGTAATGGTGTGGGGGTGTGGAGTTGGAGTGATAAGGGACTCTTGATATGTCTAGATACGACTGTGACAGGTAACACATACGGAAGCATCCTGTCTGATCATCATTCATTCATGCCCATGATGGCCTTGGACACTTCCAGCTGGGTAATGTGACACCCCACACATTCAGAATTGATACAGATTGACTCCATTCTGGGGTTAAATACTTCCGCTGGTCACCAGACTCCTCAGACATGAACATTATTGAGCACATCTGATATGCCTTGCAACACACTGTTCAGAACAGATCTCTGTCCCCTCGTACTCTTGCGGATTTATGCAGGACTGATGCTGTCAATTTCCTCCAGCACTACTTCAGACATTAGTCGAGTCCATTCCACGTCGTGTTGTGGTACTTATATGTGCTCGCGGGGACCAAACACGATATTAGGCAGTTGTACCAGTTTCTTTGCCTCTTCAGTGTATATGTCGTAAAATTCCAGTGATGACATAGCGTTAGCATAAAGACTTGCTTCACAGCAAAGACTATCATGACAGCACACAGCACATTATGGTAGTATAATATATGTAACATTTCCATAATAGGACAAGGTGCTTTACATTTTGAGTTGCTTCCATATTCTCTGACTCATGTAACTGCAATTCGTATTCCGACATTCCAAGATGGTGGCGAGTCTAAAAGTAAGCCGTGCTTCTCCGCGGAAAAAAGTAAATTTCTGTGGTAAAAAGAAAACGTGTGTAAATTGTAAGGACGAAATTTCGAGGCTTAATGAACGTATTTCCAGTTTACGATTTATAATTCGATTCAGAAGGATGTAGGTTGCGGTAGGTACTGGGAGATGAAGAGGCTTGTACAGGATAGAGTAGCATAGAGAGCTGCATCAAACCAGTCTCAGGACTGAAGACCACAACAACAACAACAACAACAATCGCTGCTTTAAAAACGGACATGAAGAAACTTCAATCCGCAATATGTGAGGCGCTGATGAAAAAAAGAAGATCCGTCATCAGGAAACAAGTGGGAAACGGAAGAAAACAGTTCCCAGGAAGTGAAATCTCAAAATACCACTGAAACTTCCTTGTGTAGAAACAGTGAAACTTTAGTGCTTAGAAACAATCACAAGTGCATAAAAACTTTATTGTGCACACTGCTGAAGAGCACGCCAGTCGGAGCAGAAAAGTTTGGAAATGAATCGTAAAAAGTAAACAGACCGTTGCTAATTGATCCCCCGAGTGCGAAAACTGGAAAATGGGAGGTCTGTGTATTAGGTGATAGTCACTCCCGGGGAATTTCCGCAGTGTTAACGGAAAAATACAACTTCAGGACATCTGGATTCGTGAAGCCTGAGGCCCCATTACGAGAACTAACAAACCTAGCAAAATCTAATGACGTAACTAGCTTGACTTAGGATGGTTTTGTTGTTTTGCTCGGAGGAGCTAATGCAGTTTATAGAAATGAATCATACAAGGCTATCACAGAACTGAGAAATTGTGTAAATAATTTAACTCATACAAATGTTCTCTTCGTGACTGTCCCACAGCGTCATGATATTTTACCGAGTTGGTCATGCATGAACCGCGAAATTAATGTCGCTAACAAGAGTTTCGCGGAAATATGTACTCAGTTCCATAATGTTGATGTTACAGACACAAACATTTTAGAGCGAAGGTTCTATACAGCTCACGGCCTTCATTTAAACACATTAGGGAAAGAGGTTCTTGCTGATAAAATATTTACTAGTATCTCTCCTGACAATGAAGAAACTAGGACAAGTAGCAATCTAATGCAAATTACAAACCGTTTTTGGCGAGCAGCAAACAGTAAAGCCCTCAATCAGTTGCAAATTACGAAGTGGCTTAAACCCAGTAGGCCAGGAAGGAAAAATCAAATCGTAAAACAGCCTCAAACCACGAAATGGTTCATGCCAAAGAGGATGGTGGTGAATGAAGCACAAAGTTTGCAAGCTCCAAAAATAACTTCACCACTTGATCGTCACCAAGAAGCAGAAGCTATACTCAACAAATACACAAAAAAAATTTATGCATAACGTCACCTGCAGAAGAAGAAGAAGCAAAAGAAGGTCCACCAGCAACAGAAGAAAACACAACAGCCAAGCAGACTGCACATGAAACAGCAAGCAGACGGGAAGTAGTACGCCCACTACATCTGAAAGATTTTTTAACCTACAGATACAAAGAACAAGAAGCACCCAAGATAAGTGACACCTCTACAAACAAGTCTAACCTGTCCATCTTTCATCAAAACATTAGGGGACTTAGCAGCAAAGTAGATCGGCTGTCATTAAATGACAGAAATTGTATAAACAATGTTCAAATATTATGCTTTACCGAACATCATATCACAAATGGTATTACCTTATTACATTTAGATTCTAACTACAACATTGCAAGCTACTACTCTAAAGACATCAAGGAAAGAGGTGGTGTAGCTATTTTTGTTAAAAATAATGTCATATTTAGATGTATAGATGTAGGTAAATACTGTTTAGAACAACTATTTGAAGCCTGTGCCGTAGAACTAGATAGCTCCACAGTAATAATAGTGGAAATTTACAGTTTAACTGGAACTAACTTTAGAGCCTCTCTGGTGCAAATAGAATTATTGTTGTCTACTCTATTTTCTAAAAATAAGGAAATAATCATTTTTGGAGATTTTAATGTAGACTTTTTAACTGAAAACAACAAGAAATAGAGCTCCAGCACCTGATGAACTCATGTAATCTTATTCCACTAGTTGACTTTCCCATCAGAATCACACCTGAGAGTCAGTCTTTGATAGACAATATTTTTATAGATTTAAGTAGGCACTATTGCTTCACTGTCTTGAATAGTCCGTCTGACCATGATGGACAGCTCCTCACTCTGCATGACAGTACACCCCTCAAGAAATTAATCCCCACCTGGAAATCTATTAGGATAATGACTAGTGATTCACTTGAAGTCTTTAAACACAAACTGCAACAGATGGACTGGAGCCTAGTATACGGGGTGGATGATGTTAATGCCAAATTTAATGCATTCATAAATGAGTTCTCAGCCTTATTTGAAGAGATATTCCCAAAAAAGTTTGTTAGAAGCAAAACTGGTGCATCACAGAACAAACCCTGGATCACAAAGGGAATCAAACGATCATGTAAAACAAAGGGGGAACTTTACATTACAACTAGAATGTCTAAGGACACTATGAAAACTAGCCATTACAAAATGTACTGTAAGATACTAAAAAACGTAACACAAAAATCAAAAGCATCGTATTATGATCAAGAAATTGATAACTCTCAAAACAAAATTAAGACTATGTGGAACATTGTTAGAAAGGATACAAGGAAAGCCGTAAGAACTCCTGAAGAACTCAAAATTTAACATGAATGTGCGGGCGTCACGTATCTTGGTGGGTGGTGGGGGAGTTCTGCGCAGCCAGCAGCTAGTGTTGGGGGGGGGGGGGGGGGGACCCAGCTGCCAGCAGTGGCAGTGTAGCCACACTATGCGTTTCCGCTCAATTCGACTGTCGGCTACTGAGTAGAGATGGGCAAACTCGTTCATCCTTGGGAACTAGTTCACTGCTGATCGTTCTTTTTTGGGAACCGTTCATTTTTACTCGTTCACCATTCGTTTGTGCTTAGTGTGTGGTTCTTATGAAAAACTGAAAACTGGTAGTGTAGGTGACTGAAGGATGGTGGGCACAAAGAGGGGGGGGGGGACACTTGCCTCCCCCCTGGAGTATAGAGTTTTCATTCATTACAGAAGTCTTACACACTTTTAGAAGTAATTTCTGTGATTCTGCAGAACCTCTCGCTTAGCCAACTGTAGCCTTGTGTGGCTGATCGCAGGGAAATAATATAGGGTGGTGCACGGAAAACCGGCCCCGAGTACAGACTGCTCAGCAATTATGGACGATGTGTTGCCCGTTACGAGCAGATACAACAAACTGACAAACTTGTAATAATTTGGAGAAGATACCTAAGTTTCATATAAAATTTACTATGTAACAATATCTCATTTAATTTAAGTTCCAGATATGTGTCGTATGTAATATTGAGAAATATTCTTTTGCGACTGCAATAAAACTTTTATTATACCAGAGTCACTACGCTTTTTTCTAAAACGTTCTGATTAAAACAAAGTTGGCGAAGTACACAAAGCTGAATTGTGGACGTAATAAAACGTAGAAACTAAAATATATTGTCAGTGAGGCACAGTGCGCAAACAATTTTTGTTTGTCACAATGGACAGCAAATACTTGCCAAAACATAGGTCGACGAAAACATTGAATATGATGTTACCGAAGCAGGGAAGCAAAGAATTGCGTCAGACAATGAAGTAATTCGGCAACGTACGAGCCGAAATTCTGCTCTAAATAATACTTTTAATACTGTTGCAAAAGAATATATCTCAATATGAATAGTAAAACAGCGACTGCGGAAGAGAAGATATACAAACAAACAAAACAGATAACATGAATATTGTTTGTGTGCCTTTTCATTGTTTTTAATTGCTGTGAAAAGAAATATTGGAGGAGAAAATTAGAAAAACCGAAAACTTATTATGATTATAATGAAGAGACAAAGCACTAGAGATTTCAAAAAATTACATTCAAACGAATAAAATTCATGACGTAAGAAACATCGATATTGTTTTAAAATAAAGAAAATATTATACACTGAATAAGGCTTGAACTCTGTACCTTGCACTTTGCAGCCAAACATCTTAACCATTACGCTAACACAGCTCCTTACATAACTGACCTCGTGGAGGACTGTAGTACGTGAAGCAAAATACCGACAAACACTGTTGGTAGGACTATGAATTACTGACGTTTCGTCGAAATACAATAGGAAATAAACAATTACCGCTGTTCTTTATTGCGAAAAAGCAGTTAGTGAGAATGATACAAACACCATTCCTTGCTATCGCCTGAATTAGGAGGCTTATTGCTTGTTTGGTTTAATTAATTAATAGAAAATGAAGCAACTGGTATAAAAAATGTTTTTTCCAAACTTTCTGTAAAAGAAAGTCTGCTATAAAGACATTGCTTTTGTTCAATTACTATATTTATGACTGAACGTTTCTAAAACTGAAGACACTCGCCTGTGCTCTGCACTGCAATCGAGCTCTGGCAACGTCATTCTCTGTTCACTGGCTGACTGTGTTTTGTGACGTCAGATGCGCAGAACGAACCTAAACTCGGCCGCCATCGTAAATGACACGCACTATAGTTGTATTGAATAAATGTGCTAAAACTTCAAGGATAGTGCATTGTTGTAACACGCATCTCAGTGTTTATGGGGTCGCATCTCTCGCACTGTGTCATACAATGGTGTACAGTGGCAGATGTAGATAGTGTCTGTGAAATACGTTGCAAATAGAATTGATATCGAAGAAGTAATTAAATTTAAACGTCATACAGTAAGCGTCAGTTTTTCTCGTGACTCTTTGTTAATGACGTCATATCTCATGAACTATGTTTGGCACCATAATATACACTACTGGCCATTAAAATTGCTACACCACGAAGATGACGTGCTACACACGCGAAATTTAACCGACAGGATGAAGATGCTGTGATATGCAAATGATTAGCATTTCAGAGCATTCACACAAGTTTGGCGCCAGTGGCGACACATACAACATGCTGGCATGAGGAAAGCTTCCAACCGATTTCCCATACACAAACAGCGGTTGACCGGCGTTGCCTGGTGAAACGTTGTTGTGATGCCTCATGTAAGGAGGAGAAATGCGTTCCATCACGTTTCCGACTTTGATAAAGGTCGGATTGTAGCCTGTGGCGATTGCGATTTATCGTATCGCGACATTGCTGCTCGCATTGGTCGAGATCCAATGACTGTTAGCAGAATATGGAATCGGCGGGATCAGGAGGGTAATACGGAACGCCGTCCTGGATCCTGACGGCCTCGTATCACTAGCAGTCGAGATTACAGGCATCTTATGAGCATAGCTGTAACGAATCGTGCAGCTACGTCTCGATCTCTGAGTCAACACATGGGGACATTTGCAAGACAACAACCATCTGCACGAACAGTTTGATGACGTTTGCAGCAGCATGTTCTATCAGCTCAGACCAAGACTGGAGTTACCCTTGTGGCATCACAGACAGGAGCGCCTGCGATGGTGTACTTGACGACAAACCTGGGTGCACGAATGGCTAAACGTCAGTTTTTTCGAATGAATCCAGGTTCTGTTTACAGCATCACGATTGTCGCATCCGTATTTGGTGACATTGCGATGAATGCACATTGGAAGCGTGTATTTGTCATCGCCATACTGGCGTATCACCCGGCGTGATGGTATGGGGTGCCATTGGTTACACGTCTCGATCATCTCTTGTTCGCATTGACGGCACTTTGAACATTGGATGTTACATTTCAGATATGTTACAACGTGTGGCTCTACCATTCATTCGATCCCTGAGAAACCCTACATTTCAGCAGGGTAATGCGAGACCGCATGTTGCAGGTCCTGTATGGGTCTTTCTGGATACAGAAAGTGTTCGACTGCTGCTCTGACCAAAACATTCTCCAGATCTCTCACCAATTGAAAACGTCTGGTCAATGGTGGCCGAGCAACTGGCTCGTCACAATACGCCAGTCACTACTCTCGATAAACTGTGTTATCGTGTTGAAGCTGCATGGGCAGCTGTAGCTGTATACGCCATCCAAGCTCTGTTTGACACAATGCCCAGGCGTATGACGTATCAAGGCCGTTATAACGGTCTGAGGTGGTTGTTCTGGGTACTAATTTCTCAGGATCTATGCATCCAAATTGCGTGAAAATGTAATCACAAGTCAGTTCTAGTATAATATATTTGTCCAATGAATACCCGTTTATCTTCTGCATTTCTTCTTGGTATAGCAATTTTAATGGCCAGTAGTGTAAATTTGTAGATGCATTTAGTGGCATATGTGATATTGTATGCAAAATTTGTTGCGAACGGCGTTAGTAGCAAAGAGGCAACAAGTTTAAATTCGTGCACAATTAGGCAGTTTTTGATGCTTTATGACGTGATACCTCCTGAATGATAGGAGACAAGGTCTTCCTGCATATCAGGTAGCTCCGCGTTCTCCATTGGCCACCGTTGCTTTCAGTCGCGATCACTGAATAACTAACAATATTGCGAGACGTTCCAACAATGGTCCGTCAGACTAAATCGCGACGTTTGCTGTTGAATGGGTGGCGTAGTTGCAGGCGCTGGCTCCTATAACTTCGACGCTCTCTAGCGTCGTCGGATGACATTTGTGGACACAGCTTCCTATCCTCGATTTATTCCTCAAGACAGCCTCTACAACCTCATGAAGTTTGTCGCAACATTTCAGGGACACCATGTATACTGTGAAAGTGATGGCCCTGTATCACTCCCTTGGGGTATGCCCAAAATTAATTTTATGCTTGAGGATTTCTCTCCATTCAGAATGACATGCTGTGGTCTGTTCGCTGGAACTCTTCAATCCAGTCACACAGATAGTCTCATATTTCATACATACATATTTTGTTCATTAGCAGATAGTACAGAACCATATCGGGCTCTCTCTGGATCTCAAGGAACAAAAAATGTTGTTGTCTGTTGCACTGAATTTTTCATAAACTACTTTCAATGACTGTGCATTGACCAGCTGTATAGCCAAATGCTCAATGCACAGTCTTTCTAGACAGCGAGGTGAACAGGCCTAGACCGAATCGGCACAACAAATTAATGACTGTTCGTCCGGTACATCAGCAGTTTTTCACGTTCGTTTAAGCAAATGATGGACTCGGCAGAAAATATCGTACACAATCTATTGCAATATAGAGCGGTTAATAAGTGTACAACCACCCTTCTGAAACCAAAATAGGGGATAAACAGAATAAGTAATGTAAGGTGTGCGAAGAGAAAACCTGTGAGGCTACATTACCAACATGGTGGCCGTCTTAGAAGTATCTCGCAACTTTCGTGAGGAAAGGGGATCGTTTGACATATCAAACAGGTAGAGAATTGCACGAGAAGAACAATTCTACCTTTCGTTTGAGCATGCGTAGCTTTATTCATTCTCCATTAGTTACTGATTACCTTAGCCCCAGCTGTTTCGCTTGCGTAGACTGTACGGTCTGCACAGATATGTTTTGCATTTCTTTAACCGAATTTTTGTGTTGTTCGCAAACTGTAACGTCTTATAAATTTTTCATCCTAATTAAGGCCGTAGAAACATGGTTGTTCCGAATGCACTGCTGCCCAAAATGCGATTCGTAGCTGGAGTCCAAAGTTTCGCTTAATCACGCCTTCCCATGGAAACTTTCATTTCCTAACACATACTTCTTTATATCTAACCGAGAAAGGAGATACCAATTTTCGTAGAAGTAACTTCATTCCAATACAACGAAATATTTTCTCAAAACTTTTGATCTCCTATTTCACCCCCTTAGAGACTGTATTTCCAAACACAGTGAAACACGTTTTTTTTTATTTGTCGCAGAGAAGCTAAATATAAATTTTCATCGATTTAGCTTTCAAAATGCATTCGCAGTATAAGATCAACACTGTCTCGAAATTTCAATTTTATGACCCTGGTAGTTTGGACTGGGCGATGATGGCCTGTATTTCACCCCCTTTGGGGCTTGAATTTCCAAAGACAATTAAATACGTATCTTTTTCATTTCTAATCGAGAAGCTAAACAAATTTTCAACGATTTTCCGTTAAAAGTGTTTTCACAAGAAAGTATTTACATAAAACGTTTGACCTCCTATTTCACTCCTTTGGGGACTGAATTTCCATAAAACAGTGAAATGTGTCTTTTTATTTCGAACAGAAAATCCAAACAGAAATTTTCAATCATTTAGCTTCAAGAATTGTATAATTAAACATTTCCATAAAAACTCTCATTCTCTGTTTCACCCCCTTAGTGATTGAAAGTACATCTCTTTTTATTCGTAAAAAAAGAAGCCAAATTCAAACATTAATAGACTTAACTTTAAAAACGCCTTCATAACGAAATATTCTCATAAAACGTGGCATGCTCTATTTCACCCCCTTAGCGGTTTAATTTCCAAAAACACTGAAATACGGATTTTGTTTATTTGGAACCTGAGAGTCAAATACCAATTTTCATTGATGCACACATATAAAAAAAAATTGCATGTTGTACCACCATGCAGCGGGACCTTTAGAATTGGTGGCCCAGACTGCTGTACACACCAGTACCTCTAATACCCAGTAACACCCCCTCTTGCATTGATGCATGCCTGTATTCGACGTGGCATACTTTCCACAAGTTCAGCAAGGCACTGTAGGTCCTCATTGTGCCACTCCTCAACGGCGATTCGGCGTAGACCCCTCAAACTGACTGGTGCGTCACGTCGTCCATAAACAGTCCTTTTCAATCTATCGCAGGCATGTTCGGTAGGGTTTATGTCTGGAGAACATGCTGGCCTCGAGAGATGTCGTTATCCTGAAGGAAGTCATTCACAAGATATGCATGATGGGGGCCCGAATTGTCGTCCATGAAGACGAACGCCTAGCCAGTATGCTGCCGATATGGTTGCACTATCGGTCGGGGGATGGTATTCACGTATCGTACAGCTGTTACGACGCATTCCATGACCACCAGCGGCGCACATCGGCCCCACATAATGCCACCCAAAACAGCAGTACTCGCTGGACAGTGTGTCTAAGGCGTTCAGCCTGACCGGGTTGCGTCCAAACATATCTCCCATGATTGTCTTATTGGACGCATATGCAACACTCATCGGTGAACAAAACGTGATGCCAATCCTGAGTGGTCCAGGGCGCATCTGTACCGCTCTGCATGGCGTCGTGGTTGCAAAGATGGACCTCGCCTTGGACGTCGGGAGTGAAGTTGTGTATCATGCAGCCTATTGCACACAGTTTGAATCGTGACACGAAGTACTGTGGCTGTACGAAAAGCATTATTCAACATGGTGGCGTTGCTGCCAGGGTTTCCTATGAGCCATAATCCGTAGGTAGCGGTCATCCACTGCAGTAGTAGCCCTTGCGCGGCCTGAGCGAGACATGTCATTGCCAGTTCCTGTCTCTCTCTGTATATCCTCCATGACCGAACATCATTGCTTTGGGCACTCTGAGACCCCTGGACACTTGTTGCGAGCCCTTCGTGGCACAAAGTAACAATGCTGGCGCGATCGAACCGCGGCATTGACCGTCTAGGCATGGTTGAACTACACACAACACAAGCTGTGTACCTCCTCCCTGGTGAAATGACTGGAACTGATTGTCGGACGCCTCTGTCTAGTATGTGTTGCTCATGCATGGTTCTTTACATCTTTGGGTGGGTATAGTGACATTTATGAACAGTCAAAGGGACTGTGTGATACAATACCCACAGTCAACACCTTCAGGAGCTGTGGGAACCGTGGTGATGCAAAACATTTTTGAAGATGTGTACGTTTAGAAATACTTCAGTAGTTCTTTGATAAAGATTTGTTTTGAAAAACCACTTTGGCTCACTATTTGATCTCCAGTGGAGTTAAATTTCCAGAAATGCTGAAACAAGTATTTCTGACCAAGAACCCAAATACCAATTATAGTAGGTTTAGCCTCAAAACTGCCTTCATGGAACGTATTTTTAAAACATATTTCATCCCCTATATGACTCTGTTACGAATGCAATTTCAAAAAATCCTTTCTTAATCGACACCTATGGTATAAGATCAATACTCTCTGCAAATTTCTCCGCAAGATTCTACCCTTAGTGGTCAGGGCTGGGCGATCATGAATCAGTGAGTGTGTCAGTCCATCAGTCCGGATATTGACTTTTATACTCGTATATAGAGATGTTTCTTCCTTATAGGTGACGTGGAAGCTGATGGCGTCAAGACAGGGTGAATGCGTGTTATTTTTTTTTCTTTATTGTGATTTTAAAACCTGTACAGCAGGCAGGCTGGCAGCAGCATTCTACGCTGCTCTTCAGCCGGAGAATAGACAATGAGAAAAAAACATAAGGAATACACATGATTTACATAATGGCGAGTAATACAACAGTAGGCACATAAATATAAAACCACTGAGCCGTTCACACTCGACGATAATCCACACGGCAAACTGTTGACACGATGCACAAACACTGAAGATGTCGATGGCACATGTGAACAATGGAATGTGACAGTGAACACTAAACACAAAAAATGACGGCACACACGAGAACGGATGACGATGATCTCTGGTGTGCTAATATTCACATAATGTGTGCGAGTCCGGGGACCTGCCAAGAGGGGGAGGGAGATGGGAGTGCAAAGATGCCAATGGCAGAGGAGATGGGAGGAGGAGTAGAGGGACAGGGGTAGGGGAAGTCCGGGGGAGGAGTGGGCAGAAATGGAGGAGGGAGGGAAGGAGGAGAGAAGGGAGGGAGGGTGTCCAAAGGAGCAAACACAGGAAGCGGGAGGGAGGATCAAAGTTGGTAGGAGGGGTAGATGGAGGGGAGGAGGGCATAATCAGGGAGGGGGACCAGGCGGAAGTCACCTTGGGAGAGGGTAAGGAGGGTGGAGAGATGGAGACCAGGTGGGATGTGGGAATACAGGCGCGGCAGTGGGCGGGGGCGGGAGAGGACGGGCGAGGCTAGCGGGTGAGGAGGATCGAGTTTACGGGAGGTGTACAGGATCCGTATCTGTTCGAGGAAAAGGAAGAGGTGGGGGAACGGAATTAGGATCCGCATGGGGGAGGGGAGATTGAAGCGATATGCGAGGCGGAGAGCATGGCGTTCAAGGATCTGAAGGGATTTATAAGGTAGGGGGGGGGGCGGAGATCCAGGCCGGATGGGCATAACAGAGGATAGGGCGGATGAGGGACTTATAGCTGTGGAGGATGGCAGAGGGGTCCAGACCCCACGTACGGCCGGAAAGGAGCTCGAGGAGACAGAGACGAGAGCGCGCCTCGGCTTGGATTCTCCGGAGATGGGGAGTCCAGGAGAGGCGACAGTCGAGGGTGACGCCAAGGTACTTAAGGGTGGGAGTGAGGGCGGACAGGATGGCCTTAGACGGTTAGACAGAAATCGAGGAGGCGGAAGGAAGGGGTGGTTTTGCCTACAGTGATCGCCTGGGTTTTGGAGGGATTGACCTTGAGCAACCACTGGTTGCACCAAGCGGTGCACCGGTCGTGAATGCTTGGAGATCGTCCTGATGTCAAAAGAGAGAGGAGCACCCACATTATCGCAGAGGTTCTCAAGTGAAGCGACCCAGACTGACCGTCCACCAGCCACAGTGCGGGGGGTGAACAACTCGTGCAGTTCTGTGAAACTGGCTGTGTGGCATACTCACGGTGGTCCACTGATCCTGACTGCGCAAAATATCTCACGAAATAAGCGTCAAACGAAAAAACTACGAAGAACGAAACTCGTCTAGCTTGAAGGGGAAAAAACAGATGGCGCTATGATTGGCCCGCTAGATGGCGCTTCTATAGGTCAAACTGATATCAACTGCGTTTTTTTAAAAAATAGGAACCCCCATTTTTTTATTACATATTCCTGTAGTGCGTCAAGAAATATGAATGTTTTAGTTGTACCACTTTTTTCGTTTTGTGATAGACAGCGCTGTAATAGTCACAAACATATGGCTCACAATTTCAGACGAACAGTTGGTAACAAGTAGGTTTTTTAAATTAAAATACAGAACGTAGGCACATTCGAACATTTTATTTCGGTTGTTCCAGTGTCATACATGTACCTTTGTGAACTTATCATTTCTGAGTACGCATTCTCTTACAGCGTGATTACCCGTAAATACCACATTAATGAAATAAATGCTCAAAATGATGTCCGTCAACCTCAATGCATTTAGCAATACGTGTAACGGCATTCCTCTCAACAGCGAGTAGTTCGCCTTCCGTGATGTTCGCACATGCATTGGCAATACGCTGACGCACGTTGTCTGGCGTTGTCGGTGGATCACGATAGCAAATATCCTTCAACTTTCCCCCCAGAAAGAAATCCGTGGACGTCAGATCCGGTGAACGTTCGGGCCACGATATGGTGCTTCGACGACCAATCCACCTGTCAGGAAATACGCTATTCAATACCGCTTCAAAAGCACGCGATCTATGTCCCGGACATCCATCATGTTAGAAGTTTATCGCCATTCTCTCATGCAGTGAAACGTCTTGTAGTAACATCGGTAGAACACTACAAAGGAAATCAGCATACATTGCACCATTTAGATTGCCATCGATAAAATGGGGACCAATTATCCTTCCTCCTATAATGCCGCACTATACATTAACCCGCCAAGGTCTTTGATGTTCCACTTGTCGCAACCATCGTGGATTTTCCGTTGCCCAATAGTGCATATTGTGCCGGTTTACGTTACCGCTGTTGGTGAGTGACGCTTCGTCGCTAAATAGAACGCTTTCAAAAAATCTGCCATCGTCCCGTAATTTCTCTTGAGCCTAGTGGCAGAACTGTACACGACGTTCAAAGACGTCGCCATGCAATTCCTGGTGCATAGAAATGTCGTACGGGTGCAATCGATGTTGATGTAGCATTCTCGACACCGACGTTTTTGAGATTCCCGATTCTCGCTCAGTTTGTTTGCCACTGATGTGCGGATTAGCCGCGACAGCTGCTAAGACACCTACTTGGGCATCATTTGTTGCAGGTCGTGGTTGACGTTTCACATGTGGCTGAACAAAATGTTCAAATGTGTGTGAAATCTTGTGGGACTTAACTACTGAGGTCATCAGTCCCTAAGCTTACACACTACTTAAACTAAGGTATCCTAAGGACAAACACACACACACCCATGCCCGAGGAAGGACTCGAGCCTCCGCCGGGTCCAGCTGCACAGTCCATGACTTCAGCGCCTCAGACCGCTCGTCTAATCCCGCGCGGAGTGGCTGAACACTTCCTATTTCCATAAATAACGTAACTATCCGGCGAACGGTCCGGACACTTGGATGATGTCGTCCAGGATACCGAGCAGCACACATAGCACACGCCCGTTGATCATTTTGATCACAATAACCATACATCAACACGATATCGACCTTTTCCGCAATTGGTAAACGGTCCATTTTAACACGGGTAATGTATCACGAAGTAAATACCGTCCGCGTTGGCGGAATGTTACGTTTGTGACTTTTACAGCGCCGTCTATCACAAAGCGAAAATGTGGTCGAACTAAAACATTCATATTTCTTTTCTATTTAAAAAAACGCAGTTGATATTCGTTTGACCTATGGCAGCGCCATCTAGGGGGCCAACCATAGCGCGATCGCCGGCCGATGTGGCCGAGCGGTTCTAGCCGCTACAGTCTGGAACCACGCGACCGCTACGGTCGCAGGTTCGAATCCTGCCTCGGGCATGGATGTGTGTGATGTCCTTAGATTAGTAGGTTTAAGTAGTTCTAAGTTCTAGGGGACTGATGACAAATGTAGTTAAGTCCCATAGCGCTCAGAGCTATTTGAAACATAGCGCCATCTCTGTTTTCCCCTTTAAAGCTAGACGAGTTTCGTTCTTTGTAGTTTTTTCGTTTGATGCTTATTTCGTGAGATATCTGGCCCGGTCACTATCAATGGAACACTATGTAGACCGACAGCTGGACGGATACAGAAGAGCCAGGCTGCGGTTGTTTTGGCATCGTTCAGAGCGCTGTGCTCGCCGCCGCTCACAGGAAACTGGGATCAGCCGTACGTCAATAGCAAGAAGGTTGGAACTCGTGTTGGTTGAAGTCAGTTCGTGAAGCGGCTAATGAAAACCTTAACCGTGAAGCACAACACGTCAAACGTAGCGCTTACGTGTTATCACCAGCATTTGCTTTGTTGTGAACGAGGTGTCGAACACTCGAAAGTCAGTGTAGCTTTGTATACAAACACTCCAACAGCGACTATGTAAATTATTACAATCACAATCTTCACTCCTGGAAATTGAAATAAGAACACCGTGAATTCATTGTCCCAGGAAGGGGAAACTTTATTGACACATTCCTGGGGTCAGATACATCACATGATCACACTGACAGAACCACAGGCACATAGACACAAGCAACAGAGCATGCACAATGTCGGCACTAGTACAGTGTATATCCACCTTTCGCAGCAATGCAGGCTGCTATTCTCCCATGGAGACGATCGTAGAGACGCTGGATGTAGTCCTGTGGAACGGCTTGCCAAGCCATTTCCACCTGGCGCCTCAGTTGGACCAGCTTTCGTGCTGGACGTGCAGACCGCGTGAGACGACGCTTCATCCAGTCCCAAACATGCTCAATGGGGGACAGATCCGGAGATCTTGCTGGCCAGGGTAGTTGACTTACACCTTCTAGAGCACGTTGGGTGGCACGGGATACATGCGGACGTGCATCGTCCTGTTGGAACAGCAAGTTCCCTTGCCGGTCTAGAAATGGTAGAACGATGGGTTCGATGACAGTTTGGATGTACCGTGCACTATTCAGTGTCCCCTCGACGATCACCAGTGGTGTACGGCCAGTGTAGGAGATCGCTCCCCACACCATGATGCAGGGTGTTGGCCCTGTGTGCCTCGGTCGTATGCAGTCCTGATTGTGGCGCTCACCTGCACGGCGCCAAACACGCATACGACCATCATTGGCACCAAGGCAGAAGCGACTCTCATCGCTGAAGACGACACGTCTCCATTCGTCCCTCCATTCACGCCTGTCGCGACACCACTGGAGGCGGGCTGCACGATGTTGGGGCGTGAGCGGAAGACGGCCTAACGGTGTGCGGGACCGTAGCCCAGCTTCATGGAGACGGTTGCGAATGGTCCTCGCCGATACCCCAGGAGCAACAGTGTCCCTAATTTGCTGGGAAGTGGCGGTGCGGTCCCCTACGGCACTGCGTAGGATCCTACGGTCTTGGCGTGCATCCGTGCGTCGCTGCGGTCTGGTCCCAGGTCGACGGGCACGTGCACCTTCCGCCGACCACTGGCGACAACATCGATGAACTGTGGAGACCTCACGCCCCACGTGATGAGCAATTCGGCGGTACGTCCACCCGGCCTCCCGCATGCCCACTATACGCCCTCGCTCAAAGTCCGTCAACTGCACATACGGTTCACGTCCACGCTGTCGCGGCATGCTACCAGTGTTAAAGACTGCGATGGAGCTCCGTATGCCACGGCAAACTGGCTGACACTGACGGCGGCGGTGCACAAATGCTGCGCAGCTAGCGCCATTCGACGGCCAACACCGCGGTTCCTGGTGTGTCCGCTGTGCCGTGCGTGTGATCATTGCTTGTACAGCCCTCTCGCAGTGTCCGGAGCAAGTATGGTGGGTCTGACACACCGGTGTCAATGTGTTCTTTTTTCCATTTCCAGGAGTGTATTACATACAGTAACGACACTTTCCGGTGCGAAAGGTGTTACTGTTTGACACTTGGAGCGACACTAACGCCCCAAGTGGTGAGAAAGCAGGTAGTCACACGCGTCGTAAGGATAATGTTCGTTTTTAGTTATTTTCTACTTCACTAAGGAAACAGTTATTATTTTACTTGCATCAACTGTGGGTTCTTCGTGAAACATTGTAAATTAACTAAACAAACACTGTTTTTTTGCCTTGTTTCACAATTTTGTTATTAATGCTACTGCAGAACCTAAGCTTCGGGTTATAAGCCCATTATCAAGTACATACTGATTCCCAGTGATTATAATGCACAGATAAACATGATCACTAGGCAAAGATAATCATCTCAACTTATTGAGGTATCGATCCATAGTTTAATGTACAATTATGTGAGCGACAAGTTTTTAACAAATTACATACATTATTACACCATTCAGTAATTACAGTAAAATGACGTAATAGTACATTAAGTTATGGATCGATACCTTAACAAGTTGAAATGATTATCTTGGCCTTGTCATCACATTTATCCGTGCATTACCATATTTGGGAATGATTAATGTACTTGAAAATAGGCTTATAACCCTGTAAGTAGGCTGTTTAAATTTTCATGCTGGTAACGCCACGTGGCGCTCTGTATGAAAATCACTGGCTGTGCTGTGTGCAGTCTGAGGCTGGGTGGCATTGTTGTTGGAATATTCGCCATTGTAGTGTTGGGCAGTTGGCTGTTAAAAGCGCGTAGCGTTGCGCAGTTGGAGGTGAGCCGCCAACAGTGGCGGATGTGTGGAGAGAGATGGCGGAGTTTTGAGAGCGGATGATCTGGACGTGGGTCCATCAGAGACAGTAAATTTGTAAGACTGGATGTCATGAACTGATATATATTATGACTTTTAAACACTATTAAGGTAAATACATTGTTTGTTCTCTATCAAAATCTTTCATTTGCTAACTATGCCTATCAGTAGTTAGTGCCTTCCGTAGTTTGAATCTTTTATTTAGCTGGCAGTAGTGGCGCTCGCTGAATTGCAGTAGTTTGTGAGGTAAGTGATTTGTGAAAGGTATAGTTTAATGTTAGTCAGGGCCATTCTTTTGTAGGGATTATTGAAAGTCAGATTGCGTTGCGCTAAAAAATATTGTGTGTCAGTTCAAGCACAGTCATTTATAATTTTTCTAAGGGGACGTTTCATATGTCGACCCTTAGCCGAGGATACCTCACTGGAATCTTCTACTTTTTTCTTGTAGTTTCTGTAATTAGTGTAGCTACTGTTTATTGCTAGCGCGTAATTATAGAGAGAATTTCCTTTGTAGTTGTAGTTTTTCATTGTTGTACAGTAAAACAGTTGTGGCATGCATGTAGATTTGCACCAAGTATTTCGCAGCTGCGCTTGCAACTAACGAGATATTATTTTCAATGCTATGTTAATGCGTTTTCTTATTTTGATCTTCAAATTGTGCTTTTCTGTGTTGTCGTGTGAAATATTGTGACAATAATGGCGTGTGAAAAACGTAATACTAGGCTCCAAAGTAAACTGAGAAATGACAGTGAAGACGAAAGCAGTCTGTTACCGCCACCATGTAATGAATTAACTAATGTTCAAACTAGTAATTTGGTAATTGTGCATAGGGAAATGGAGCGGGCTGCAAATAATGGTGTAGACAGTTAAACAATTGGTGAACAGGGAAGCATTATCGATCGACCGGTCGGCAATAGCTCGCCTCAGGAGTCCGAAATGACAGGACACAATCTCGCAAATACTGTAGATTCAGGTTTTTGGTCCTCACCGTTTTCTCAAATAAGTCAAGACACATTTTCAGCTTGTCAAAATGTGAATGTTACCAGTGCAAGTTCACTGCCGAAAAGCACTGAGGAACATGTTTCAGACACCAGTGCATTGTTATTACAATCAATACCACAAATGGGACAAAAGCTTCAAAAGTTAGACACAATGGAACAAAATATTCAAAAGTTAGACACAATGGAACAAAATCTTCAAAAGTTAGACATGATGGAACAAAATCAGAGACAAACACAGCAACAGCTTCAAAAGTTAGACACCAGACTTGAACAAACAGGTGAAGATTTAACTACTGCGTTACATAACATCGAATCGAAATGTCAAAAAATCTGTAATGACGTAAAAACACAAATTTGTGAGCATATTCAACCTATTTTTTCGCGACATGAAAATGCATTACAGAATCACGAAACAGCCATCAAAGAAATGCAAACTATTTTTCATGAAAATCACGAGACCTTGCGGGCTAAAATTGACTGAGTTGCATCTACCGACTCGGTTATGCTACTTGCAAAAACTCAGGAAAACTTAAAGGACACAGTAGATACTTTGAAAATTGGCTCAGAAAGACACATGGGGGAAATTAGTTCATTATCAGAGAAAGTAGTCGAACTTTCGGATCAGCTAAATAATTTATCTACGAAGGTAGATGATAATCTGAATGACACAAGACGGTAGTCTTTAATAATACAGAAGAGTATGAACAAATTAGGAAATTCAAACAAAATCAGAATCAAATTAATATGCAACACCAAAGAGAAATCCGGGAAGTACAAGATCAGTTGATACAGGTTATACAAGAATTACATATTTCAGAGGATACTCGCACTCCAATACGGGAAGAGGGACATAGAAATACGGAACAGCCACAAAATAATAACACAGGACACTTCGGAAATTATGAAAGAAATTGGCAAGGTACACCGATTTTTGAGATGGAATCACCGAAACGACGTAACAATGACCGACACGCGACTCGCCGACACGATGATTTTGACTATATGCTGTTTAGTACTACACGTAAGTTCAAAACATTCAAGAATTCCGGCAACGACATTCATCCACAAGCGTGGCTTCATCAATTCTCTCATTGTTTTCCTCCCAACTGGTCTTTAGAGCACAGATTAGAATTTATGTGTGGCTATTTAGAGAATGAACCAGCTGTAAGAATGCGATCGGTCATTCACGATTGTCACAGTGAAGGAGAATTTTATCATGCCTTCCTCTCAGCATATTGGTCTCAAGCTACACAAGACCGAGTAAAACATAGCATCATAATGATGAAACATTTCGAACAATCTGAATTTTCCAGTCTTGTGAAATATTTTTGAAGACATGTTGCACAAAAATCAATACCTGTCAAACCCATACAGCCCCTCAGAACTCATTCGCATTTGCTTAATCAAATCGCCTGAACATTTACGACATATTATTTTGGCAGGACGTTGCAAAGACGACATTGAAGCTTTTTAGGGACTGTTACAAGAAATGGAAATTGACACTGACAATCGCGGGACGCGAAAACAGGAACACAACAATTACTGGTCACATCCGTCGCAATTCCGCGATGAAAGAAATAATAGCTGGACACAACAAGGCTATTCTTAAAACGTAAATCGTGACCAAAACAGACACCACCCATATGACAACCACTGGCAAAGTAGTAATAATTACAGGGAAAGATCACCTCTCCGCAGTAATGACTATCACAGAGACAATCACAGAAACAGACAATTTGGGAACCAAAATAATTATTATCAAGGGAGACAGAATAACGTCAGACGCAACGGTCCTCCGCGCAGTTACGATTCCGGGAGAAATTCTCCACCTCATGATCGACAATAAAGAAACTATGTAAACTACCGACAAAACGACAGACCTGAATTCCATCAGAACTGACGGGATTTAAACAGGGCAGGGCCCTGTCGATAAGGTGAATTTGTAGAAGTTAGGTCTGCAAATCCCAATAACGTCGCGCGCCAACAAAGAGACAATAGGCAATGACTCACACTGCTGGCAGCCACAAAACGTACTTATGAAGCTGACGACGCAGCTGCCGTGGCTAGTAATTACGTAAAAATGGAAGACATTAGGGGCATCTTACTCCAGGAACACGACGTAAAACATAACAACATTGCATATCCTGTGATTCACATTACAGTAAATGACGTAAAATTTACGGCAGTACTTGTCTCTGGCAGTCCCATTTCAGTAATTAGTGAGACAGCCTTTAGCAAATGCAACAAATCGAATGATTGCCTCACACTTCCGTTACGTATAATTAAATTACAAGGTGCAATCGTTGGAAAAAATGTAGATGTACACCAACAAATCCAACTTAAAATTCTTTTGTCAAAGCCACAGCTTCTCTATGAACTTTCTTATTGTTCCATTATTGTCGACGGAAATTATATTGGGAGTAGACTTTTTGAATGAATACAAAGCAATCTTAAACTTTCACAATGCTGAAATAAGTTGAGAGAAAGAAGGTAAGTCAATAGCTTTGCAATTTGAAGATTGGCTCTCAAACCATGACGAGGAAATTAATCGGCTCTACCTTCTGTTAGACAACAGTTCGGAATTTTCGACGGAACTAGGCACTAACAATCACTCTGCAAGTACTGACAGGGATGATATCGATGGCATATTTGAAACTAATGAGTTAATTCAGAATAAAATTCAAACTATTGAGTACTGTAATGACACCGATAGGCAGGACCCTTTTGAGATTTTACAAGCACATTCCACAGTTTTTACTCACAAAACAGGAACAGTTAAGGGATTTCAATACCAACTTCGTGTTCGTGAGCATACTAAATTTTGTGTTACACCATATGTAATTCTGGCACATTATAGGGACCGTGTTAGAACAGAAATACAATCTATGCTTGATGAGGGTATTATTGAGCCTGCAGTAAGCTCGTACAACAATCCATTACATCTTGTTGAGAAGAAAAATGGATCGATCAGGCTTGTCTTAGATTCGAGACAAATCAATACTATCATCATTCCTGATATGGACAGGCCGCAAACGTTGGAAGAGCCTCTTCAAAATTTTAATGGTGTAAAAGTGTTGTCTTCTATTGATCTCAGACCCAGCTTTTATCAGATCGAACTTCATCCAGAATATAGAAAATACACAGCTTTTCTTTGTTTAGGGGTTTGTTATCAATTTCGGAAACTTCCCTTTGGTTCCATTCACAAAAAAAAACAAGTCCACAGTTTTCTAGGTCTCGTAAATTTTTACCGTCGCTTTCTGAATATGCAAATTTTAGATACACCAAAACTTTGTTCTATCACTGGAAAAAATACTATTTGGAACTGAGACGAACAAGCACAGTTGGAATTCAATTCTTTGAAAGAAGCGCTACTTAACGCGCCAATACTAGCTCATCCAGATCTTTCACAAAATTTCTGCCTTAGCACGGATTCTTCTAAAGCCGGTCTTGGTGCCCATTTATTTCAAGGAGCCATAGAAAATGACACTACTGTTCAGAAAACCATTGCTTTTGCTAGCCGAGTGATGAAAAAAATCTGAAAAAAATTATTCCGTTACAGCATTAGAAGCTTTACCTATCGGTTGGGCATTCAACAAATTCCGTTTCTTTCTTTCTGGTAAGCACGTAAAAGTATACAGTGATCACCGTGCATTACAATTTCTTATCTCTTTAAAATTAAATCATGACAGGTTAAAACGTTGGGTATTGTTTCTGTAAGAATTCCACTTGACGATAGTCTACATTCCCGGCAAGGAGAACATTGTTGCAGACGCACTGTCACGCGTACCAGCTGGGCTTGAGAAAAGTAACACAGAAGGCAACCTCGAGAAAAATTTCAGTATTTTTTACATTGAGAAAGTCGTCTTTGAAAACTTCATCACCACATCTTTAAAGGACATTGCTCATGAACAAGATAAAGATCCGATTTGGGAAGACATCAAAAGTAAATGGCGTGAAAAGACACACACACAAATTAGGCATTATTATCTGGTTAGAAACAACATACTCTTCAAACGCTGCACTGTTGATGACAAGCTATGGGTACTTTGCATTCCAGACGATTTTGTTAATAAGCTCATTTGGTACATTCATTTCAGCTACGCACATTTTGGTCCACGAAAATGTTATCATATTCTTCGGACGACTTGTTACTTTAACAATATGGAAAAGAGAATTTAAAGAGTCTTGTCTGTTTGTAAACTTTGTCAAAAGGCTAAACTATCTACCATCTCACATCGTGCTCCGTTGTTTCCTATCATTTCTTCTAGAGTAAAATAATTTGCTGCTGTTGATCTCTTGGGACCCCTTATCAGAACATCGAATGGATTTTCGTACGTTCTAGTAGCTGTTGAACTTACTTCAAAATTTGTTTCTTTCACTCCGTTACGTAAAGCCACTGGGCGGTCTGTATCCAACGCCTTTGTTAAAAATTTCTTACGTGAAGTTGGCCACGTTGCTAAAGTCATTTCAGATAACAGAACGCAATTCAGATCTGCTGTTTGGTCACGCATGCTTCGGAATCATAACATCAAACTGGTTTTTATTTCATTGTACTCACCACATTCTAACCCGTCTGAACGGACTATGAAAGAAATCAATAAGCTTTGCAGACTTTATTGTCACAGAAAGCATCAGCATTGGGACAGATATTCACAATTATTTCAAAACGTGCTGAATGAAATGCCTCATGACTCCACTGCTTTACCATCTACTCTTGTACTGAAGAATGAAGAACCAGCGAACAGAATCAGAGAGCTTGTACCTTTTCCGAATACACGTAAACTTCGCCACAAAGACGTAATTGATTTGGCTATTAAAAATATAACTTCTTCAGCAGACAAAAAGAGAAAACTACACAGTAAAGCAAATGCAAAGAAATTATATATTGGTCAGAAAGTTCTCATTAAAGCTCATTCATTGTCACATAAGAAGAAACACTTGAGTCACAAATTCTTTCAGGTTTACAATGGACCTTACAGAATCCGACGTATACCACATGATAATTGCGTTGAAGTTGAAACTCTGCGTACTAGGAAGAGTAAATGATTGCACCACATTTCACATGTAAAACCGTTTATTGAGAGGTCATCTGCTTTTTTACTTAGTCTTTGCCATAAAATTTTTCACTTCACGTTACTAGTACGCTTTGTCACACTTAGAAACTGTTAACATGCAACAATGTTTTGAAGTTAACTATCCAGTCTAGAACCTAGGGAACATATTTAAACAGTAATTACGAATGCATTGTTATAGTGAACAGAAGACACAGTGTTATTGTGTGTGTACATTCTTGCTTGTTAGTTGCACGATTACGTAACGACTATAAGGCTCACATACTTACGAGGGTTGTTTTTTAAGTAAGGGCCGTTCGCGCGTATAGTCCCGTAGTTCGCGCGGACGCCGCCGCGCCACTTGCCGGCATCCTTCCCATTCACACTGATGCAAGATGCAGCTCTGTAGCTGACGTGTACGCATCGCTGTGCTACTTTATAATGTTTACGATTATTGAATCGCCTGCCACCTGTGAGATACGGTCAGTGATACGTTTTTTGACCGCGAGAAGCATATCAGCTGCAGAAATTCATCGTCAGTTAACAGAAGTTTATGGCTTGAATGCAATGAGTGAAGGTAAAGTGCGTCAGTGGGTTAGAGAGTTTAAAAATGGCCGTCAAAACGTCCGTGACGAAGAACGCTCAGGCTGGCCCTCTGTGATCACTGATGATTTGGTTGTGTTCTCCGTGGGTACCCAGACTCCTCACAGAGGACCAGAAACGGAAGAGATTTGCCACTTCATTGCACTTTTTGATTCGTTACGAGGAAGAAGAGGATGACATGTTGAGTCAAATTGTCACTGGAGACGAAACATGGGTATCCCATATCACTCCCGAAAGCAAGCGACAATCGATGG
The DNA here is from genome assembly GCF_021461385.2 of Schistocerca piceifrons. NCBI lineage: Eukaryota > Metazoa > Arthropoda > Insecta > Orthoptera > Acrididae > Schistocerca > Schistocerca piceifrons. The sequence goes on from NC_060148.1 coordinate 146,430,576, forward strand.
AATGGCGACACACAAGCTCACCCGTCAAGGTCAAAGCCAAACAGACGCTGTCAAAGCACAAGATTATGGCAACTGTGTTCTGGGACCGGCGCGGTGTTTTGCTAGTGGACTTTATGCCACGAGGAGCGACAATCAACTCAGATGCCTACTGTGCAACTCTAATGAAGCTCCGCAGAGCAATTCAAAACAAAAGGCGCGGCATGCTGATAAAAGGAGTTTTTCTCATGCACGATAACGCTAGGCCTCACACCTCTCAAAAGACTCGGGATTTGATTGATTCTTTTGGCTGGGAAGTTTTTTGACCGTGCACCACACAGCCCCGACCTTGCTCCTAGCGATTTTCACCTTTTCCGGTACCTGAAACACCATCTTGGCGGGCAGCGCTTCAGTGACGACGATGAAGTGAAAGCTGCCGTGAACTCTCGGCTGTCGGAGCAGGCGGCCGAATTCTTTGAAGAGGGAATTAAAAACTTAGTTGTACGGTATGACAAGTGCTTAAGTAAACAAGGCAACTATGTAGAAAAATAGGTAAAAGTGTGTAGAATCAGAAAATAAAAGTTTTTTCACAAAAGTATTTGTATCTTTTTTTTTAAAATAAAAACGGCCCTTACTTAAAAAACAACCCTTGTACATTTACCGCTACTGTTAATGAGATTTTAATGCAACATGTTGGTTTACTTGAAAATATATTCTGGATTTAAAGTACTTTCTGCGAGACACCAGACGACACAGTGGTTAGTTTATTTGACTGCGACATGATTATATCACAACACTACTAATGAGTGCACAATTTATATTATTGCTTTAGCGATGTTTCTGTTTCATATCTGCACAGTTTTTCTGAATTCTTCTGGAAAGTAAAACATGTTTTAATAGTAACTTTTGTGGTATAGCTACAACGAGACAGCCTCTTTCATAGCTCAACAATGCCTTATAGTTTACTACTTTCTTGATCACGGTACTGTACGTAATAACTAAGATATCTATACACATAGCATTTCACTTTTGTTTATTACGAGGTAAGTACACTGACTTCTGCAGAACTTTGCTTACGGAGGACGATGACTACGACACTTCCACAGAATTATCTTACAGTAAGACGCACATTTAGCGCTACAGCACACGCATTTGAGTGATTAATTTTCCTACTTAAAACATTTATTTTTAAAGATTTTTGAATCACAAAGATACAAAGAAAGTTTTCGGTGATACATTTCATTCGATTGATGTAATCTGTAACACCTGAGGGTATAATTACATTAATCCTCAGGGGATATGCGCCTACCTTGTGTACTAAGTGTGTGACAAGTGCTAGGAGCCCTAGCTAATATGGTTTTTGCTTATACAACTTTACACATATTTCTCTAACACAGAATTACACAGCTACCTGATCGTTTAACTGATAGAGACAAACATTTTTTTTAGTACATCAGTGACACATGTTGACGCAATTTTGAAAAAAATGGCTCTGAGCACTATCGAACTTAACTTCTGAGGTCATCAGTCCCCTAGAACTTTGAACTACTTAAACCTAACTAACCTAAGGACATCACACACATCCATGCCTGAGGTAGGATTCGAACCTGCAACTGCAGCGATCGTGCGGTTCCAGACTGTAGCGCCTAGAACCGCTCGGTCACCCCGGCCGGCGGCACGCAATTACACAGCTGGATAACTTCACACTTATGAAATTGTATTTTGTCTGTACTTTGTGAACTCTCCATATTTTTTCGGAACCATTGTGTTACTATGAGAGCTTTGAATGAAGTATTTGGTATGGGATCATGATTTTTAAACTACGTTTGAGGTAGATGACACTACTGAAATGAGCAGAGAAGTTTTAAAGGTTTTGAAATTACTGCACAAAGCTACGACGTTTTTGAGATTTGGCTGAGGTTTTATGATGTTATTATTATGATGACAATGTGTATTACGCTGTTGAGGTATGTTGTGATCAATAAGCTGATTCCTGTAACACTGATGTGTGATGGCCCACATGTTTGGAACACGTATTATGTTCGAGTATGTATATGAATAATGAATAGAAGTTAGCGACTCTGGTTTGTGAAAAAGGATGTTGGAAACCAAGAATCGTACTTTAAGAGTTATGAAATGTGTGTATATGCGTGAGTGTATCACAATTCTGGCGAAAATTTTTTGGACGCTGTTATATTTATTGGATTTTGTTTCTACACATTTGTAATGCAAATTCTCAACCTGTGAATTTTTTTTATGTGAGACTGTTACTGCTGTCGTAAATATTTCGGTAAGAAAGCTAAGTGACCTTGATGTAATGCGTTATGGACGCCCAGCTGTGCCAGTCACCTGGAGAAAAAGCCATTAGGTGAAAAAAAGAGGCCATTAACCTTGCTATTAAAATTTCTCTGTAGAAAGCATTTCAAATAAGACATGATCATACTTGCAACATATGATTTCAGTTTTGAGCTCATACTTTCTGATATTTACTGAAATGCCCAATTAAATGATGCAAAATATTTTATGTCTGTACACCTGATTATGACTACTGTCTTCCTAGTTGGGAGATTTTTTTACTGCCTTATGAAATGCCATTGCTTAGTGAATGATGTTTCATGCTTTGCTTTCTATATATATATATTTGCCTATTTTGTTTAATATCTAATTTCTAGCTGCACTGCATCATTTGTTAAAATAAAATTTAATAGATGTACTAATGTAAATATTTTCTGTCTACAGATCCATTAAACAATAATTTTATGATCTACTTTCTTAAAAAAAGGAACACAAATAAACATTTCCCTTCACAGGAATTGCATAAATAACTTTTTAACGATTTGGTAACTTGTGTGCTAGAGTAAGTTATCGTGATGCATCACTCTAGTGTTAAGATGTGGCATAGGTATTAAACATGGCCATCTTTACTGTAATATTTTTTCTGCTTGACCTTGTCATGTTTAGGTATAAGTTATAACATTTGCTGCTGCTGTTTGCCAGGCATAGTGCTACTGAATTTCACTTTGTATTACTCTGTTAAGGCAATTTTACTACTGATTTATTTTTCTTGTTGCTGCACATTGGCTCATATTACTTGTAATGTTGCATTTGCTTTGCTAATTTATATTTATTAATGCTAGCTTCGCCAATTTGCATTTTTTTGTCATTGCTGTTTGTGTTAATTGTTTTGTACTGCTGCATTGCCTCATCCCTTAGTATATATATCTGAGCTCAGTAGATTTAAGTTAGTTTAAGAGGGGGTAGGCTGTATAAGAGAATGAGTTGTGATGAATTGGAAGAAATGCATTGAGACTCTATAAGAAAATGGTTTGGCCAAAAAAAGTAGTGTACAGTGGAGAATAATTATTTTGAAAGAGGATATGAACAAAAAAGTAGGGTTTAGAGACAACAGGTTTAGGTAGGATTTTCTTGGAAATAAATGATGAAGTAAGATAATGAAAAATAAATAATGAGTTAAGAAATATGTGAACATATAAATACAGAAAGCATGCTTGGATAGGATTTTTTTATGGGAACAAATGTTGAAATAAGAGGAAAGATCTATGGAATGAAGTTTTGGGTTGGACTGCAGTACCAAATGTTACACTGAAAACAAATCCTGTCCTTTCCTTTTGTGTTATTCCGCTATATGTTTGTCTACCCTTGTGTATTTTTGTTCTTCCTGTCCTTATGTGTTTATCTGATAAGAGTTATGTTGTAGAATTTTTCTAATACTATGTTATTTACTTCGTAAAGATGTTTAGACATGATTAATTCTGTTCTGTTTTATTGCTCATGTGTGAAATTAATCTTTCGAAAACTACTCACATTACTTTATTTATTTACTTATGTCATAATTCCTGTAACACTGATATGTGATGGCCCACGTGTTAGGAACACGTATTATGTTCGAGTATAATGACTTTTCTGGAGACTAGAAATCTACTCTGTAAGAATCAGCATGGGTTTCGAAAAAGACAATCTTGTGAAACCCACCTTGCGCTATTCGTCCATGAGACTCAGAGGGCCATAGACACGGGTTCCCAGGTAGATGCCATGTTTCTTGACTTCCGCAAGGCGTTCGATGCAGTTCCCCACAGTCGTTTAATGAACAAAGTAAGAGCATATGGACTATCAGACCAATTGTGTGATTGGATTGAAGAGTTCCTAGATAACAGAACGCAGCATGTCATTCTCAATGGAGAGAAGTCTTCCGAAGTAAGAGTGATTTCAGGTGTGCCGCAGGGGAGTGTCGTAGGACCGTTGCTATTCACATTATACATAAATGACCTTGTGGATGACATAGGAAGTTCACTGACGCTTTTTGCGGATGATGCTGTGGTATATCGAGAGGTTGTAACACTGGAAAATTGTACTGAAATGCAGGAGGATCTGCAGCGAATTGACGCACGGTGCAGGGAATGGTAATTGAATCTCAATGTAGACAAGTGTAATGTGCTGCGAATACTGTGGTGTCACCGTCAGACACCACACTTGCTAGGTGGTAGCTTAAATCGGCCGCGGTCCATTTAGTACATGTTGGACCCGCGTGTCGCCACTGTGTGATCGCAGACCTAGCGCCACCACAATGCAGGTCTCGAGATATGGACGAGCAGTCGCCCCAGTTGTACGACGACATTGCTAGCGACAATACAGACGTAGCCTTCCTCTCATTTGCCGAGAGACAGTTAGAATAGCCTTCTGCTAAGTCCATGGCTACGACCCAGCAAGCTGCCATTAGCCTTACATAGTTTGAGAGTTATAGTATAAATGTCTCCAGAAGAACGCTGTATTCATCAACGAATAAAGTTAAGTATAAAGCAGCTACGTACTTTTCTTGCTACCATTCAATAGTTATCCTGTTCCAGACTTGACGCCAGTCAGCGTGTGTGTACGCGTGCCTTTCTTTTGGCTCACCTCGCAATGTGGCGTAACTAGCTTGTTACGCCACAACAGATTGACGACGAGGATTCCAAGAGGATTACAGGATCGTGTTCTTTCTACTTGCTTTGCTCTGATTTATTTGTGTCATGGCTTCGCCACAATCTCCAGATGTACTGTCCGAATTTTATCGCTTGCAGAATCAGCAGACGCAGGCGTTATTGGATGCCCTCGGACAGCTCGTCCAGGTTCAACGTGCCATTCAAACCAATGCGGCAGCCGCCGCTTCACCGCTACCGCAGCCACAACATGCAGTTGCACCACCGTTTCGCAGTTTTGATGCGGCGCACGAATCGTGGACAGAATGGTCCCGACAGTTTGCCTTCCATCTAGCCGCCTACAGAATTCAAGGTAATGAGCGGCAGCCGTTTTTGCTTTCTTGTGTCGGTGTGTCCACATATCGTGTGATAGTGAAATTGTTTCCCCGACGCGACGTAGCAACTCTGTCCTACGAGGAAATTTTGTCTGCTTTAGGTGCCTATTTCAAAGAAACAGTTAATGTGGTTGCAAAACGGTATACGTTTTTTCGTACAAAACGTACGGCCGGTCAAACTAATAGGGAGTGGGTAGCAACATTGCAAGGACTTACTAGGGACTGTGCCTTTGACTGTGACTGTGGCCTTTCTTATTCAGATACAATGGTACGTGATGCAATTGCACAGAACATTTCTGATGTTCGCATACGGGAGCACATTTTGAAACTAGTTAATCCCTCCCTTCAACAAGTGATAGACATATTGGATAGACAAGACACACTTGACTGTGCTCAGGACTCTTTTGAAACTTCGCCAGCAGTGTGTAACATTAACCGGCCCGCCGGGCGAGCTGCGCGGCCCGGTCAACTGCCCTCGCGCAAACAAACGCAGCTGCCGCCGTGCTGTAAGCCAGGTGTGCCGCGCCAGCACACAAATGCAGTGAAATCATGCCCACGGTGTGCTACTAGACATTTGCGTGAACATTGCCCGTCACGCCAAGCTATTTGCTTTTTCTGTAATAGGAAAGGACATGTTCAAAGTGTTTGCCAGAAAAAGCTCCGATCAGACAATCACAATCATTCCAGGCCCTTTGCTTCGCGCCGGTCTCGAACCAAGGACACTCAGGATCGTGGACCTTCGCCCATGGACATTCATGTAGTTAATTCCGATTCGTCCAGTGCCACTTTCTCTAACAGTGACTGTGTTCGTCCCACACAAACTGTGCGTCGACGTCGCCGGAAATCACTTCAATTAGCAAGTGCTTCTGTACAAGTGTCTGTTCAAATTGCACAAAACAGTCGCTCTTGTCGTCAGCAGGACAATAAACTTTTTGTAGATTTGGACTTTAATGGCAAGGTCATACCATTCCAGCTCGATACCGGAGCTGCAGTTTCATTGCTCAATCACGACACGTACAAACAACTGGGCACACCTCCGTTGCGTTCCGCAAATGTTAAGCTAACTACATATTCCGGACAGACAATTCCTGTGTTAGGACAGTGCACTCTTCTTGCAACATATAAGGGACAAACAAAACTTGTGTCATTTTACGTTCTTCGTTCTTCTACTGCAGTGAAGTTGTTTGGTTTAGATTTATTTCAGTTGTTTAACATGTCTATTGTCAATCAGGTCCTATCAGTGAATCAAACTGTGCCTTCAGACAGTGTTTCTCGTCTGTGTGACGAATTTGCAGACATTTTTGCACCGGGCTTAGGTTGCGCTAAAAACTATGAAGCACATTTGGAACTGAAAGTAAACGCGCAACCGAAATTTTTCAGAGCGCGCAATGTTCCCCACGCATTGCGTGATGAGGTCGCAAGAACATTAAACGATCTAGAATCACAGGGTGTAATTGTGCAAGCTTCTCTCTGGGCCTCACCCTTAGTAATTTTGCCAAAACCTTCCGGAAAATTGAGACTTTGCGTGGACTTCAAGGCCACAGTGAATCCACAACTAGTGACTGCTACTTTTCCTTTGCCCCGCCCGGAAGATCTTTTTGCTAAACTGTGCCCGGGAAAATATTTTTCGAAGTTGGATCTAGCCGATGCGTACTTGCAAATACCGGTGGACGACGAATCCCAGTGCGTGTTGGTGGTTAACACGCATCTTGGATTGTACAGGTTCAAAAGACTGCCGTTCGGGTGTGCATCCGCCCCTGCATTGTTTCAGCAATATTTACAAACTATTTGTGCGTCGGTCCCTACTGCAGCAAACTATCTGGACGATATAGTGATCTCCGGACAGACACAAGAAGATCATCTTGCGAACCTACGAACGTTATTTCAGGTCTTGCGACAAAATGGTCTTCGCTTGAGGAAGGACAAATGTGTGTTTTTTGCTCGTGACTTACCATATCTGGGCCATGTCATCAATGCCCAAGGCATACATCCGAGTCCAGAGCACCTCCGTGCCATACAAGATTTGCCTTCCCCTCAAAATGTGAAGCAGCTGCAGAGTGTGTTGGGTAAAATTACCTACTATCATCGCTTTCTGCGCAATGCCTCTTCCATTTCAGCTCCGCTTCATCGCTTACGCCGTAAGGGTGTTCCGTTCGTCTGGACGACGGAATGCGAGAGCGCCTTTCGCCAGTTGAAATCGGCATTGCTTTCTAGTACTTGCCTTACGCCATTCGATCCCCAGAAACCCCTTTCGTTGATGGTAGATGCATCGGATTTCGGGATCGGTGCTGTGCTTGCGCACAAGTTGGCTCGCATGATCGCCCTATTGCCTTTGCGTCAAAATTGCTCTCATCTGCGCAAAGACATTACTCACAGATAGAGAAAGAAGCTTTGGCTCTCGTGTTTGGTGTTACTAAGTTCCATGATTTCTTGTATGGTCGTCACTTTACCATCATCACAGACCACAAACCTTTGACATCGCTTTTTCATCCGAACAAGCCTGTACCTCCGCGTACAGCGCAGAAATTCATTCGCTGGTCTATTTTTCTCTCGCAGTACCGCTACGATATCTTGTATCGGTCCACTGCTAAGCACGGAAACGCCGATGCGTTGTCCCGTTTGCCTGTTGCTGAGGATAAAGCATTCGATTCTTCCGAACTTGCTTGCATGTTCATTGATTCGGAAACGGATGAAGTGGTCGAATCGTTTCCGCTTGATTTTCGTCGTGTAGCTACCGCCACAGCTGCTGACCCTGTCCTTGCTACTGTTTTGCGTTTTGTTGCTACGCAATGGCCTTTGTCAAAGTCTCGGATCGAGGATCCGTTGGTTCGCCGATTTTTTGCTCACAAGGAGAGACTTTTTGTTCGACGTGGTGTTTTGTTGTTGCGTTCTGATAATGATCAGTCCAGAGTCGTGGTCCCACGTTCGTTACAGTCCTCTGTCTTACGGCTTCTCCACCAAGGACATTGGGGTATAGTGCGAACGAAACAACTTGCTCGTCAGCACTGTACTTGGTTCGGAATCGATGCTGCGATTACGAATATGTGTTCTTCTTGCATGGCGTGTGCCGAACAACAATCCACACCGCCGCGGAAAGTCTTTGCATGGTCAAAAGCAACTTCCCCTTGGCAACGCTTGCACATTGATTTTGCTGGTCCATTCTGGAATGCTCGATGGTTGGTTCTGGTCGACGCCTTCAGTAATTTTCCTTTTGTTGTCCGGATGTCTTCCACGACGTCCTCCGCCACCATCCAAGCGTTGTCTGCTATCTTTTGCATTGAAGGTCTTCCGCAGACTATTGTTTCCGACAATGGCCCACAATTCATGTCCGCAGAATTTCAGTCATTCTGCCAGGCCAATGGTACTCAACATCTGACATCCGCGCCGTTTTCGCCTCAGTCAAACGGTGCCGCTGAACGATTGGTCCGGACTTTCAAGTCACAGATGTTGAAGTTGAAAGAGTTGCATTCTCGGGAGGACGCGTTGTTGCTCTTTTTGTCATCGTATCGCTCTCAGCCCCGAGATGGTTGCTCGCCGGCTGAGTTGCTCCATGGTCGTCCTCATCGAACCTTGCTGTCTTTGCTGGATCCGCCGCATCAGGTTCCTGTGCAGCAGCAGACTCCTGCTTTTGCTCCAGGCGACGTTGTATTTTATCGCAACTATCGAGGTACACGGCGTTGGCTCGCAGGGCGCATTCTTCGCTGCCTCGGCCGCGCAATGTATTTGGTTTTGGGGGCCTCTGGTGAGGTGCGTCGGCATCTCAATCAGCTGCGCCTCTGTCGTCGCACGGGTTCTGCCGCTCCCCGTCTGCTTTCAGCGACGGTGCCGTCCGGTCAGCGCCCTGGGGACCCATCTACTGGCTCGCCTCATCCCCAGGTGTTACCGGCGATGCCTTCCATTTTGCCCCATGGCGACGCGCCGCCGCAGCCGCCGCCGCCGCCGCAGCCGCCGGTACTCCAGCCGGCGCCGCCCACATTCGACGCTTCGCTGCAGCCGCCCAAGCGCCTCCCAGGGTCACGCGCCGCCGATCGCTTCCCGTGACCAGCTGTCCTCCGCCATGGAACTCCCGCCCGCTCCGGACCACATGACGTCATCGCGCGTCGGCTACTCCGACGCAATGGAGGTCGACCCTTCGGCCCCTCCTGTCTCTTTACGGGCGCATACACCGCATGTTGACGTGCACCCTGGACTAGGTTTTCAGGCGTTTCCTAGCTCCCCTCGGACCGAATGGCCGGGTGCGGGTGGCACAGCCTCGCCTGTTGTTAGGCTCCCCACCTCATCGCATACGTCAACATGGGGTCCTCCCCACGGCGGGCGGAAGCCTTATAACACGACCGTTCGCCGATTTGCGGGGGAGGAATGTGGTGTCACCGTCAGACACCACACTTGCTAGGTGGTAGATTAAATCGGCCGCGGTCCATTTAGTACATGTCGGACCCGCGTGTCGCCACTGTGATCGCAGACCGAGCGCCACCACAAGGCAGGTCTCGAGATACGGACGAGCACTCGCCCCAGTTGTACGACGACATTGCTAGCGACAATACGGACGAAGCCTTCCTCTCATTTGCCGAGAGACTGTTAGAATAGCCTTCTGCTAAGTCCATGGCTACGACCTAGCAAGGCGCCATTAGCCTTACATAGTTTGAGAGTTATAGTATAAATGTCTCCAGAAGAACGCTGTATTCATCAACGAATAAAGTTAAGTATAAAGCAGCTACGTACTTTTCTTGCTACCATTCAATAGTTATCCTGTTCCAGACTTGACGCCAGTCAGCGTGTGTGTACGCGTGCCTTTCTTTCGGCTCACCTCGCAATGTGGCGTAACTAGCTTGTTACGCCACAACAAATACATAGAAAGAAAGATCCCTTATCATTTAGCTACAATATAGCAGGTCAGTAACTGGAAGCAGTTAATTCCATAAATTATTTGGGAGTATGCATCAGGAGTGATTTAAAATGGAATGATCATATAAAGTTGTTCGTCGGTAAAGCAGATGCCAGACTGAGATTCATTGGAAGAATCCTAAGGAAATGCAATCCGAAAACAAAGGAAGTAGGTTACAGCACGCTTGTTCGCCCACTGCTCGAATACTGCTCAGCAGTGTGGGATCCGTACCAGATAGGGTCGATAGAAGAGATAGAGAAGATCCAATGGAGAGCAGTGCGCTCCGTTACAGAATCATTTAGTAATCGCGAAAGCGTTACGAAGATGATACATAAACTCCAGTGGAAGACTCTGCAGGAGAGACGCCCAGTAGCTCGGTACGGGCTTTTGTTAAAGTTTCGAGAACCTACCTTCACCGAGGAGTCAAGCAGTATATTGCTCCCTCCTACGTATATCTCGCGAAGAGACCATGAGGATAAAATCAGAGAGATTAGAGCCCACACAGAGGCATACCGACAATCCTTCTTTCCACGAACAATACGAGACTGGAATAGAAGGGAGAACCAATAGAGGTACTCAAGGTACCCTCCGCCAGACACCGTTAGGTGGCTTGCGGAGTATGGATGTAGATGTAGATGTATATGTTTATTTCTATTCTTTTGTAAACCCCGTATTACTACAAATGTTATCTGTATTATTATGTTTTTAATGATGTTATCTGTACCTTTGTAATTGTATTATCATTTTATAAAATTGTAATTGACACCAGTTCTTCAAATTAAGTAACTTGTAAGCATTCATTTACGTGCACACATTTCTGTTGGTCATAGTATATGCACAATATGTGAGAAGTTGGTACTGTTAGTGTTTGCACATGTGTTAATAATTCAGCAAGGGACTGGTTAACAACATTGCTGGTTCTAAGGACAATTCCAAAAACTTTGTGAGTGCACAAGTGGTGGTTTATGGATTTGCTATATTGTCTGCAAGATTCTTCGATGGTGATTGTGCACCCATACAGTCGCAACAGATGGCTGCTGGCCATTTCTACAAGGATTACTGTGGGCCTGGACCTTTGATGGCCCACCAATACCTTTATTTCTACAAGAACTGCAGTGGGTCTGCACCTCTGGTGGCCCACCAATACCATAATCTCTACCAGGACTACAGTGGGTCTGCTCTGTGATGATCTACCTACCAATATCCTACAAAACTTCGACTGACTCTGCTGTGGGTTTGCAATGTTGTGGCCCATTACCTGTCTGCATGTCAAGAGTCAGCACTGTCTTTCCGTTGGAAGGACAACACTACTTCTTCAAGACTGCATGGAAATCCACTACTTCCATGTGCATTTTCTTTTTCTGATCAGACTTTGTGTAATGCAATTACTACTATGATGAATGATCAGGACTGTCTTTATGATAACAATTTTTGCTCAACAGTGTATCAATAAGTGTGGGCATTTGATTTCTTTGTTATTGTAACTATGAAAATTTTTTTCAAATCTGTATTGGCCACTGCCCAAAACAATTTGTAAAATTTTTTGTGGGGAGCATGGGGGCTATGTAAGTAGGCTGTTTAGGCTTTTATGTTGCTAACGTCACGTAGCGATCTGTATGAACATCACTGACTGTGCTGTGTGCAGTCTGTGGCATTGATGGAATATTCGCTGTTGTAGTGTTGGGCAGTTGGACGTGAACAACGCATAGCTTTGCGCAGTTGGAGGTGAGCCGCTCGCAGTGGTGGATGTGGGGAGAGAGATGGCAGAATTTTGAGAGAGGACGATCTGGACGTGTGTCCATCAGAAAGAGTAAATTTGTAATACGGGATATCATGAACTGACATATTTATATGACGATTTTTGAATATTATTAATACATTATTTGTTCTCTATCAAAATCTTTCATTTGGTGACTATGCCTATCAGTAGTTAGTGCCTTCCGTAGTTTGAATCTTTTATTTAGCTGGCGGTAGTGGCGCTCGCTGTATTGCAGTAGTTCGAGTAACGAAGATTTTTGTGAGGTAAGTGATTTGTGAAAGGTATAGGTTATTGTTAGTCAGGGCCATTCTTTTGTACGGATTATTGAAAGTGAGATTGCGATGCGCTAAAAATATTGTGTGTCAGTTTAGTGTTGATCAGAATAAGTAAAGAGCGAAATGTCTGAGTACGTTTAGTTTTGCTCAGCTGTTTGAAAATCAAATAAAGTATGGAGTTTACCAAAGGGGACGTTTCAAAAGTAACAGCAGTCTGACTTTTCACACAGCGTGGTTTCTGATAAATAATGCGATGAAAAATTAAACTACTTTGTCTTCTCTTAACCGACCTGATAAACCATTTTCGCTGCTGGCCATAGATTGAGCACTCTAGGTAAAATTATTAGAAGATTTCTTGGAACCACGAAATTTGTCAGTATACATTTAAACGGCATTAAAATATCCAAACCTGTTGCTCTGAACATCGAAAATAAAGCTAGTAACTCTTCATATGCTGAAAAGCCATCCTTTATTACAGAAAAAGTTAGTAACTGACTAAAATCTGTTCGATCAGTACTCTCGTCCACACACGAAGATGTAGTACCAACAGTTTACAACAAAATTTTTGTTTCTTTCCTGTGTTATTTAAAATATGATGAATTCACAGTGTTACGTGGCAAAGCAGCTGTTTTAAAATGTGTGGCGGCTTCATCGAAATCAAATACTTTCGCTATTTCTACTGCAGGTTATTTTAAGAGTAAGCCATCGCTGGCGCATTTCTGAGCTTTAGCTAATTTTAAGCGTACGACATACGACGTTGCGAAACGCTTCTCTTTAAATTCGATGGTTCAGGCAACTCTTGTACCTCTTCTTTTGTTATGGAGAAAAGATCATCGTGCGTCATGAGAGTAACGCCTGTGTATTGTTTCGAAAAGCGAAGCGAAAGACCGAGCAAGTTTATTACCTTTGTTTTGACTTAAGCATTTTTGACATATTAAACGTTGAGATTTTTCGCCTGATTCTGTACAATAAAGTACTTCATCTCCCACTCCTCACGAAAAACACACCTCGGTGTTGTTTCTTTTCGACACAGAAAAATAGCCACAGAAATAACCGGAATCAAAACTAGAATAATAGCCACAGCAGTAAACACAGTGACAACGTGGAAGATAGCACGATATTAAGGAGAGCAAATCTGAAAAAATCGCCTAAAGCGAGCTGACTAACTGAACAGGGAAGGTTCTTCCAAGTCGAAGACAACTCGGCCCACTTGACTGGTGATAAACAAATGCGGCTAGCCGTGATGCGCTCACTGCAGGGGAATATGTTGCGAGCAAAGTTTTGCCAGCTCTGTTCTCACAAGGGAACCTCCCCATCGCACCGCCCTCAGATTTAGCTATAAGTTGGCACAGTGGATAGGCCTTGATAAACTGAACACAGATGAATTGAGAAAACAGTAAGAAGTTGTGTGGAACTGTGAAAAAATAAGCAAAATATACAAACTGAGTAGTTCACGGGCGACATAGGCAACATCATGGACACCGTCAACTCAGGAACGCCGTGGTCCCGTGGTAGCGTGAGCAGCTGCAGAAGGAGAGGTCCTTGCTTCAAGTCTTCCCTCGAGTGAAAATTTTACTTTCTTTATTTTTGCATAGTTATTATCTGTCCGTTCGTTCATTGACGTCTTTGTTCACTGTAATAAGTTTAGTGTCTGTGTTTTGCGACCGCATCGCAAAACCGTGCGATTAGTAGACGAAAGGACGTGCCTCTCCAATGGGAACCGACAAGATTTGATCGCAAGGTCGTAGGTCAACCGATTCCTCCACAGGAAAACACATCTGATATATTCTATACGACACTGGTGGCGGCATGTGCGTCACATGACAGGAATATGTTGTCGACCCACCTAACTTGTACACTTGGCGAATGGGTAAAAAGATTCTTCTACCTTGCCCGATTTAGGTTTTCTTGTGAATGTGATAATCACTCCCAAAAAAGTGATGAAAACATAAGAGTTTGTCACATATGCTGAAAATAAAAAATTAAAATTTTCACTTGATGGAAGATTTGAACCAAGGACCTTTCCTTCCGCACCTGCTCACGTTACCACGAGACCACGTCGCTACTGGGTCTCCAGTGTCATTGATGTTACCTATCTTCCCATGAACTACTCAGTTTGTATATTTTGCTTATTTTTTCACAGTTCCACACAACTTCTTCCTGTTTTCTCAATTGATCTGTGTTCAGTTTTTCAAGGCCTATCCACTGTGCCAACTTATAACTAAATCTGAGGGGGGTGCGATGGGGAGGTTCCCTTGTAAGCCTTTCTCCACCAAGGGACATTCCCATTGTTTTTTGCGTCCTTTGGTTTTAACATATGAGGTGGTCATGAACACAAGCTTTTTCCGGTTCGCCGTGCGGTCTAACGCACTGCTTTCCGGCCGGGAAGGCATGCCGGTTCCCCACACGAATCCACCCGGCAGATTAGTGTCGAGGTCCTGTGGACGGTTTTTAATGGGACCACTACCTGCCTATCTAACCCATGCTAATTTAGGCAAGTATTTGACCCATTTCTGAAAAAAAAGCTATTTGATGCACGACCTTAATATACTACTGGCCATTAAAATTGCTACACCACGAAGATGACGTGCTACAGATGCGAAATTTAACCGACGGGAAGAAGATGCTGTGATATGCAAATGATTGGCTTTTCACAGCATTCACACAAAATTGGGCGCCGGTGGCGACACCTACAGCGTATTCACACGAGGAAAGTTTCCGACCGATTTCTCATACCCAAACAGCAGTTGACCGGCGTTGCATGGTGAAACGTTGTTATGATGCCTCGTGTAAGGAGGAGAAATGCGTACCATCACGTTTCCGACTTTGATAAAGGTCGGATTGTAGCCTATCGCGATTGCGGTTTATCCTATCGCGACATTGCTGTTCGGGTCGGTCGAGATCCAATGACTGTAAGCAGAATATGGAGTCGGTGGGTTCACGAGGGTAAGACGGAACGCCGTGCTGGATCCCAACGGCCTCGTATCATTAGCAGTCGAGGCGACAAGCGTCTTATCCGCATGGCTGTAACGGATCGTGCAGCCACGTCTCGATCCCTGAGTCAACATATGGGGACGTTTGCAAGACAACAACCGTCTGCACGAACAGTTCGACGAAGTTTGCAGCAGCACGGACTATCAGCTCGGAGACCGTGGCTGCCGTTACCCTTGACGCTGCATCACAGACATGAGCAACTGCGATGTTGTACTCGACGACGAACCTGGGTGCACGAAAGGCAAAACGTCATTTTTTCGGATAAATCCATGTTCTGCTTACAGCATCCGTGTTTAGTGACATCGCGGTGAACGAACATTGGAAGTGTGTATTCGTCATCGCCATACTGACGTATCACCTGGCGTGATGGTATGGGGTGCCATTGGTTGCACGTCTCGGTCACCTCTTGTTCGCATTGACGGCACTTTGAACAGTGGACTTACGTTTCAGATGCGTTACGACCCTTCATTCGATGCCTATGAAACCCTACATTTCAGCAGGATAATACACGACCGCGTGTAGCAGGTTCTGTATGGGCCTTTCTGGATACAGAAAATGTTCGAGTGCTGTCCTGGCCAGCACATTCTCCAGAGCTCTTACACCAGCTGAAAACGTCTGGTCAATGGTGGCGAGCAACTGGCTTGTCACAATACGCTAGTCACTACTCTAGATTAACTGTGGTATCGTGTTGAAGCTGCGTGGGCAGCTGTACCTGTACACGCCATCCGAGCTCTGTTTGAGTCAATGCCCATGCGTTTCGAGGCCGTTATTACGGCCAGTGGTGGTTGTTCTGGGTTCTGATTTCTCAGGATCTATGCACCCAAATTGCGTGAAAATGTGATCACATGTCACTTCTAGTATGATATATTTGTCCAATGAATACCCATTTATCATCTGCATTTCTTTTTGGTGTAGCAATTTTAATGGCCAGTAGTGTATTTTTACTGTATGTTCCATGATACTAATAGAGCCGACTGCACTAAAATTTACTTTATCCATTTTATAGTTTTTAAGAAATAGTTTTTTACATTTATTAACAAAAAATATTAAGTTTTTTCTGTAGAAAATATTTTTGTGAACTTCCTAATGGTGGAATATTAATGAATGTAGTACCAGAGGTGCCTTTTTATGTTATGCAGAGTCCCTGAAAATTGCATTCATTTACCTATGATAGTTTCTCATATAATTGGGCATATGTATTGAAAATTTTAGTTTGCGGGAAATGGACTTTAAGGAGAAAGCTTTTGAAATTTGTTACTTACAGTTAATTAAATCTGTCCTGCTGCATATGATGGCCCTTCTTTGGCCTCTAGCAGGTCTTCCAGCTTCTTTTTCACCTTCCTGGATGTTTGTCTTGCTTTCTTGGCCATATTAGATGCATACCTGTCTGCATTGGGTATCCTCATTTATCGCAATGTTGCAGCTCAGTGATTATATTTTCACCAGGATTAATTCCCAGAATTTTGAGTACCCAACACTTTCCAATATTACCACAATTAAATGTAATAACAGCATCATGAACTTCCTAGTTTCATTGTAGGTATGCCTACAAATACAGTTTTAGGAAGGCGGTTCCAAATTATGCTGTTGAAACATTCATTTGGGTTCTGTGTTTGCCCACGCAGACATTTCCTTAGAAGTTCAGGATGAGCCACGTCTCAAAAAATAGGTTTAATTGCTGTAACAACAGCAGCAGGAAGAGAATGCTGGTGAGAATAAGATTCTCCAGTTGCCTGAGCGCTATTGTATTTGCACCATGAATTTTCTCCTGATGGACACAATCCATGACATGCCTTATCATCAGTAGAGGACTTATGGAAGAACATGGCCCAAACGTCTCTCTTCATTGCCTCCAGATTTTCTTTATTTCTCCTAATTGCCTGCCCATAGTATGCCTGTAAGTTTTCTATAACAACTACTCGTAATCACACTTGAACAAAACTAACCGCGTGTTTGAAAGCGTGTTGTTTACAAACAGCCGAAACAAAAGAATACCGACCGTTGCATTCCAAGGATAGGCAACACACTCGAGAGTAAAAAAAAAAATCCCTAACGCGCCATGTAGGGGATATAAAGATCTAAAATATATGCAGAAAAGTGGGTGACAGAGAAGTGTGCGTGGCACATAAGCACACGTGGTAGGAAAATGCTCTTTACATGGTTGAAAAAAATTTTCTTCAGCAAAATCCTTTTCTGAGTATTTAAATAAAACCTTAATCCGTCGAAATATGGTGAAAACCGAAAATCGATTTTTTTCGACCTGAACCACGGCATGCTTCCTTAAGGCGGTTTTCTATCTGCCTCGGCGAATGCGGGCTGATTCCCCTTATTCCGCCTCAGTTACACTACGTCGGCGATTGCTGTGCAGACCGCAGACACTGTCTCCACGTGCGCGTACACCACCACTAGTCTACCACGCAAACATGGAGGTTACATTCGTCTCGCGTGAGACGTTCCCTGGTGCAAGGTGGGAGGGGGGGGGGGGGGCGTGCACCGGGGGCCGAACCTCACAACAACCCTGGGTTCGGTGTAGGGCGGCGGTGGGGTGACGTGGACTGCTGTAGCCTGTTGTGGACCACTGCAGGCTACGGCGGGGACGGAGCTTCTCCGTCGTTTCTAGGTTCCCAGTTGCACACAGTACAGTACAATTCAAGGGTGTTGCACGGGAGGTTGTCCTGAGGAATAACTGCTAAGAAAAAAAAAATCGATATGTTGCACCGAGATAATTAGCATTGAACTTCGCCAATTAGGCAGTACTGCGCACAGATTCAAGTGGCCCGCCACCGATTGTGTCACCAAACGTGTTTTCCGTTTGGTTTCCAAAACCCGAACAAAACAGCGACAGAAAGGTGGGACGTGGGATAGTGGTCAGGACCGCATCGAAGCCGAAGGCTGAGCAGCGTCGTGCGCCATCATCTGCGGTCTGTGAACAGCTAACACTAGCTCTATCTGGCGGGCCGCTCGAATTTGCGCGCGACACCTGATTGGCTAACATCAGTGCTAATTAATTCGAAAACGGCGTAACGTATTCAATTTTTTTCTTAAAACTATTGCTCTCCAGAACCTACTGTAACACCCTTACAAGCTTTTCAGGCTGTTTCTGACCAATCCCGTCTTTGTCCAGAAAATAATTTACAGTTCGAATTTACAGTCTTAGATTGACTTCTATTATTCCCCTCACTGTCAGTCTAAAATTTAACATCATAAGTGCTCCTTAGTCACTCTGAAAACGTACTATGAAATTCCCTCGCTACCCCTCCAACAATGACAAATTTCTTGCTTGTTTTCAGGGCCACTCACCTCTCCTTGGTTCACAACACAACAACTGCGGAGGCGCCCATTTTTTGCCTGTTGACTGTATTGCACAACGTTACTAAACTTTTCTGAAATTTTTTTCCAGCCACGTAACACAATCATTTTGCATTTACAGGCTGCCAACAACGAATCCCACACAGTTTGTGTGAGGGCATGTACGGCCGAAAAACAAGAAAAGGTTTAGGAAAGGGGAAAGATCGTCTACCAAGAAAAAAATAATTAAAAGGCTGATTTTACTGAATGTCGATGGAAACGTCAAGACGATAAAGCATTTCCCCATCTATACGCTTATATAATTTTAGTCTGTATACTAGTGCTATCTTAGATATAAGCACACACTTCGATTTTATGCCCTATAAATTATGAATGTGTCGAAGTTTTGAATGTTTGTTGCTATTATAGTTCTTAATAGTTCTTAAAACAATTACGTGACACGGGTAGTTCTGTTATTTATAGACAAATAGTACTGATTAGAAATGCAGTATGTCGGGAGTTGACTACTGAGTGTAGTGATTCAGCGTAATCTACCTTGGAGCAACACAATCATTCTTTTTACGTTAATCGTGTTTTACTATTACGAAACAGAACATTTTTTGAATGCTATTTCAAATAAGTCATCAAAACAAAATAAAAAAAGAAATCTGAGTGATCGACAGAGAATAATGACTGATAACTATAATTAATAGTCAAGTTGTACAAAGTTTAAGCAGTAATCAAAGTCAAATACACACTTCAACGTTCTTTAAAGGAGACCTTACAGGGCGAGCCATGACAAGAAAATATTATAAACCGACGTTTCTACCAACACTATGACTTTCTGTTCAGGACAACTACACACACATTAAAAAAATTCCATTACCTAGGTAGCGAGAGTTCCGGAACCTGTACAGAAAATTGGAATAGATATCAACAAAAGCATCATTTCTGCGCTTTTTACTGCTCATGAAAACCACACATTGCATGTTGTACCAGCATACAGCGAGACTTTCAGAGGTGGTGGTCCAGATTTCTGTACATACCGGTACCTCTAATACCCAGTAGCACGTCCTCTTCCATTGATGCATGCCTGTATTCGTCGTGGCATACTATCCACAAGTTCATCAAGGCACTGTAGGTCCAGATTGTCCCACTCCTCAACGGCGATTCGGCCAGATCCCTCAGAGTGGTTGGTGGGTCACGTCGTCTATAAACTGCCCTTTTCAATCTATCCTAGCCATGTTCGATAGTGTTCATGTCTGGAGAACATGATGGTTACTTTGCTCGACCGATTTCGTTATCCTGAAGGAAGTCATTCACAAGATGTGCACGATGGGGGCGCGAATTGTCGTCCATGAAGACAAATGCTCGCCAATCTGCTGCCGACATGGTTGAACTATCGGTCGGAGGATGGCATTCACGTATCGTAGAGCCGTTACGGCGGCTTCTATGACCACCAGCGGCGTACATCGGCCCCACATAATGCCACCCAAAACATCTGGGAACCTCCACCTTGCTGCACTCGCTGCACAGTTTCTCTAAGGCGTTCAGCCTGACCAGGTTGCCTCCAAACACTTCTCCGACGATTGTCTGGTTCAACTGATATGCGACACTCATTGGTGAAGAGAACGTGAGCAGTCCATTCGCCATGTTGTTGGGCCCATCTGTACTGCGCTGCGCGGTGTCGTGGTTGCAAAGATGGACGTCGCCTTGGACGTCAGGAGTGAAGTTGCGCATCATGTAGCCTATTGCGCACAGTTTGAGTCGTAACACGACGTCCTGTGGCTGCACGAAAAGCATTATTCAACATGGTGGCGTTGCTGTCAGGGTTCCTCTGAGCCATAATCTGTAGGTAGCGGTCATACACTGCAGTAGCAGCCCTTGGGCGGCCTGAGCGAGGCATGTCATCGCGCCGGCCGCTGAGGCCGAGCGGTTCTAGGCGCTTCAGTCCGGAACCGCGCTGCTGCTACGGTCGCAGGCTCTAATCCTGCCTCGGGCATGGATGTGTGTGATGTCCTTAGGTTAGTTAGGTTTAAGTAGTTCTAAGTTCTAGGGGACTGATGACCTCAGATGTTAAGGTCCGTAGTGCTTAGAGCCATTTGAACCATGTCATCGACACTTCCTGTCTCTCTGTATCTCCTCGATGTCCGAACAACAATGCTTTGTTGCACTCCGAGACGCCTGGACACCTCCCATGTTGAGAGCGCTTCGTGGCACAAAGTAACAACACAGATGCAATCGAACTGCAGTATTGACTGTCTAGGCATGGTTGAACTGCCGTGTACCTCCTTCCTGGTGGAATGACTGGAACTGATCGGCTGTCGGACCCCCTCCTTCTAATACGCGCTGCACATTCATGGTTGTTTATATCTTTGGGCAGGTTTAGTGACATATCTGAGCAGTCAGAGGGACTGTGTCTGTGATATAGTATCCACAGTCAACGTCTATGTTCACGAGCTCTGGGAACCAGACAGGTTGATACAAAACTTTTTTTGATGTGTGTATAACAAGTGATGACAAATAAAATGAATCTAGACTTTGTACAGAAAATTTAACTTGACATCATCATTGATCATTTAATACTCGGCTGACATTCTGTCACGTCAACGCTGATTTGCATTATTTTCAATATGATCAGCTTTCTGCTTTTTTTCACCAAATGTGATTTTTACACTGCTTGCAAGTGATTTTATATACACCACTCTGTGCCAAGGTTTGTATTTTGTCTTTGCTATTAAATAATTTGATATGTTGCTGGTATAATGAAATGAATGTAGTTGCGAGACTTTAAGTTTTTTGGCAAGATTGTCTGAAATGTTTCCAGTACATAAAATTTTGTACCAGGCTTTGAAACTGTTGAGTGATTGCTGTTGGCCAGCATACAAAAGAGGCGTAATTGTATTCATTTTATGAGGGTGAGTCTGGCGATCAATAGAAATATCTGTGACCACTTTGATACTGAAACTTGGTCAAACAAATCTCACATGCAGCTTTAATGTACGCCTTGGTGCAGCCCCTTGTCTCCTGTGACACACAGACTCACAGCGGTCGCCCTTCCGCAAATTGCTGCAGATTTCAATGCTGGGCCATCAGCAAGTGTCAGTGTGCTAACCATTCCACGAAACATCATCAATATCGGCTACAGAGCCGAAGTACCACTCTTGGACCCTTGACGACTGCAAGACACAAAGCTTTAAGCCTCGTTTGGCCCCGTCAACACCGACAATGGATTATTGATGACTGGAAACGTGTCGTCTGGTCGGAACAGTCTCGTTTCAAATTGTATCGAGCTGATGGATGTGTACGGGTATGGAGGCAACTTCATGAATCCGTGGACCCTGCATGTCAGCAGGGGACTGTTCAAGCTGGTGGAGGCTCTGTAATGGTGTGGGGCGTGTGCAGTTGGAGTGATATGAGACCCCTTACACGTCTAGATGCGATTCTGACAGGTGTATCCCCTCTGTTTTCGCTGCATGCATTCATGTCCGTTGTGCATTCTGGCGGACATGGGCAAATCCAGTAGGACAATGCAACACCCCAAACATCTAGAATTGTTACAGAGTGGCTCCAGGAACATTCTTCTGAGTTTAAACACTTCCGCTGGCCACAAAACTCCCAAGACATGAACATTATTGAACATATCTGGGATGCCTTGCAACGTGCCGTTCAAAAGAGCCCTACCCCTTCATACTCTTACGCATTTATGGACAGCCCAACAAGATTCATTGTGTAAGTTCCCTCCAGCACTACTTCAGACATTAGTCGAGTCCATGCCACGTCGTGTTGCTGTACCACTGCGTCGTCGCGGGGGCCCTACACGATATTAGACAGGCGTACTAGGTTCTTTGGCTGTTCAGTACAGAATAACACACTACTGCGCATTAAAATTGCTACACAACGAAGATGTGCTACAGACGTGAAATTTAACCGACAGGAAGAAGACCCTGTGATATGCAAATGATTAGCTTTTCAGAGCAATCACACAAGGTTGGCGCCGGTGGCGACACCTACAACGTGCTGACATGAGGAAAGATTCCAACCGATTTCTCGTACAGAAACAGCAGTTGACCGGTGCTGCCTGGTGAAACGTTGTTGTGATGCCTCGTGTAAGGAGGAGAAATGCGTACCATCACGTTTCCGACTTTGATAAAGGTCGGATTGTAGGGTATCGCGATTGCGGTTTATCGTATAGCGACATTGCTGCTCCCGTTGGTCGAGGTCCAATGACTGTTAGCAGAATATGGAATCGCTGGGTTCAGGAGGCTAATACGGAACGCCATCCCAACGGCCTCATATCACTAGCAGTCGAGATGACAGGCATCTTATGCCCCTGGCTGTAACGGATCGTGCAGCAACGTCTCGATCCCTGAGTCAACAGATGAGGACGTTTGCAAGACTACAACCATCTGCACGAACAGTTCGACGACGTTTGCAGCAGCACGGACTATCAGCTCGGAAACCGTGGCTGCGGTTACCCTTGACACTGTATCACAGACAGGAGCGCCTGCGATGGTGTACTCGTCGACGAACATGGGTGCACGAATGGCAAAACGTCATTTTTTCGGATGAATCCAGGTTCTGTTTATAGCATCATGATGGTCGCATCCGTGTTTGACGACATCGCGGTGAACGCACATTGGAAGCGTGTATTCGTCATCGCCATACTGGCGTAGCACCCGGCGTGATGGTATGGGGTGCCATCGGTTACACATCTCGGTGATCTCTTGTTCGCATTGACGGCACTTTGAACAGTGGACGTTACATTTCAGATGTGTGACGATGCGTGGCTCTACCCTTCATTCGATGCCTGCGAAATCCTACATTTCAGCAGGATAATGCACGACCGCACGTTGCAGGTCCAGTACGGGCCTTTCTGGATACAGAAAATGTTCGACTGCTGCCCTGGCCAGCACATTCTCCAGAACTCTCACCAACTGAAAACTTCTGGTCAATGGTGGCCGAGCAACTGGCTCGTCACAATACGCCAGTCACTACTCTCGATGTTGTACCTGTACATGCCATCCAAGCTCTGTTTGACTGAATGCCCAGGCGTATCAAGGCCGTTATTACGGCCAGAGGTGGTTGTTCTGGGTACTGATTTCTCAGGATCTATGCACCCAAATTGCGTGGAAATGTAATCACATGTCAGTTTTAGTATAATGTATTTGTCCAATGAATACCCATTTATCATCTGCATTTCTTCTTGGTGTAGCAATTTCAATGGCCAGTAGTGTACTTCCACATGTACGAAGAGCCCTATACGGCAGCACCCTAGGCACCGCTACCGAACTGAGGGCGAAGACAAGGTTACACTAGGGAAGAGTGAGCAGCCCATATATGTTCTCATAAGGTCAGAGAAATTAGAGCTCCTAGTCATATGAAGGCTTTGTGTCAGTCCTTCTTTGCACACACCCATGGCAGAAGGAATAAGGCAGGGGAGCTGAGAGAGGTATCAGAAGTACCCTTCACCACACATTCACTGACACACGCACACACACACGCACACACACACACACACACACACACACACACACACACACACACGCATAGCGACGTTGCATACGGAGTGTAGGTATTGATAGTACACTGTCCAGTTATGTTAGTGTGACCACCTGTCGGAAGCCTAATCTACATCTACATCTACATGGATACTCTGCAAATCACATTCAAGTGCCTGGCAGAGGGTTCATCGAACCACCTTCACAATTCTCTATTATTCTAATCTCGTATAGCGCGCGGAAAGAATGAACACTTATATCTTTCCGTACGAGCTCTGATTTCCCTTCTTTTATCGTGGTGATCGTCCCTCCCTATGTAGGTCGGTGTCAGCAAAATATCGGGTGATCAAAAAGTCAGTATAAATTTGAAAACGTAATAAACCACGGAATAATGTAGATAGAGAGGTAAAAATTGACACATGCTTGGAATGACATGGGGTTTTATTAGAACCAAAAAAAAAAAAAAAAACAACAAAGTTCACAAAATGTCCGACAGATCTCTTGTGCGCGTCGTTTGGTGATGATCGTGTGCTCAGCCGTCACTTTCGTCATGCTTGGCCTCCCAGGTCCCCAGACCTCAGTCCGTGCGATTATTGGCTTTGGGGTTACCTGAAGTCGCAAGTGTATCGTGATCGACTGACATCTCTAGGGATGCTGAAAGACAACATCCGACGCCAATGCCTCACCATAACTCCGGACATGCGTTACAGTGCTGTTCACAACATTATTCCTCGACTACAGCTATTGTTGAGGAATGATGGTGGACATATTGAGCATTTCCTGTAAAGAACATCATCTTTGCTTTGTCTTACTTTGTTATGCTAATTATTGCTATTCTGATCAGATGAAGCGCCATCTGTGGGACATTTTTTGAACTTCTGTTTTTTTTTTGGTTCTAATAAAACCCGACGTCATTCCAAACATGTGTATCAATTTGTACCTATCTACATTATTCCGTGACTTATTCAGTTTTCTTATTTATACTGACTTTTTGATCATCCGGTATTTTCGCATTCAGAGGAGAAAATTGGTGATTGGAATTTCGTGAGAAGATTTCCAGCCCAACTCCTCTATCATTTCAGTGACACTATCTCCCATATTTCGCGATAATACAAAACGTGCTGCCTTTCTTTGAACTTTTTCGATGTGCTCTGTCAGTCCTACCTGGTAAGGATCCCACACCGCGCAGCAGTATTCTAAAAGACGACGGACAAGCGTAGTGTAAGCAGTCTCCTTAGTAGGTCTGTTACATCTAAGTGTCCTGCCAATAAAACGCAGCTTTTGGTTGGCCTTCCCCACAACATTTTCTGTGTGTTCTTTCCAATTTAAGTTGTCTGTAATTGTAATACCTAGGGATTTAGTTGTATTTACCGCTTTTAGATTAGACTGATTTATCGTGTAACCGAAGTTTAACGAATTCCTTTTAGCACTTGTAATGGTACTTGAATTACGCAACCATTACCGCACCTCACCTCAACTTCTCGATACCAGCAATATTCTACTGTGTTTCTGTAAAATGGTTAACATATTTCTGTGACAACCTTCAGATTTGATTTCATTAATGTAGAAGTATTTTGATGCATCGATATGTTTATATTGCAACGATATTATTCTTATGTGTATTCTTTCTTTCGTCACTATGATCTTTGACGTACTTGTAACTCTGATTTTTGGGCCCGTAAGCGGTTATTAGAGAGTCAAGTCTTGGTCGTCATGTTGAAAAGACGCAAATTGTAGTCAGTTTATGAAATGTGAACTTCAACAGTGAGGAAGATATTTTCAAGTATGTTTTATATTGTGAGGTGATATTGCAACAAAAGTAATAAAAAAGAAGTGTAACTTAAATTCGAAGTGCTGATTACTTTTTTACATCAACATTGTGCTAACTTGCAAAAGTTTAATCTTCAAGAATGGTTTATGAAACACATCTATAAAACTTTTGAATATCGCAGAATAACACCTAGGCCTCTTTGCATCCGAGCTTGGAATCATCACTACCTAGATTTTCGACGATTGAGCCATGAGTTCACCACGAGACCAGCGTGGGAAACACGAAAAGATGGGTGCCTAGTTTATCCATTATTTCATTAGATGACTTTATTAACTGTGCTCTAACGACACCTGCCACATAATATAACTTTGTTGTTGCCCGAAAATGCAATATTTAGCAGCGTGAGCAACACTACAATCATTATTAATTTTTGACCTTTGTTGTGGTAGGGTTGTTAGACACTCATGTGGATGACCTCACATTTTTTGTTATTTAGGGTCAACTGCCAATTTTCGCACCATTCAGATATCTGTTCTAAATCGTTTTGCAGTTTGTTTTGATCGTCTGATGACTTTATTAGTCGATAAACGACAGCGTCATCTGCAAACAACCGAAGACGGCTGCTCAAATTGTCTCCCAAGTCGGTTATATAGAAAAGGAACAGGAGAGGGCCTGTAACACTACCTTGGGGAACGCCAGGAATCACTTTGCAGTGTAGACCGCTGGAAGAGGGCATAACACTCGCGTTTGCGACTGCTAAAAGTTGGGTGCAGGTCGTGAAATAAAACTATCTTGTTAAAGCAATTGTGGTATAAACCAGCAGAGCAGTGTTACCCTCTGAGAGGAATTTTGTTACGTTGACCGTGTTGTACCTAACGGAGGTGGCTTATCGGAAGTGAAAGTCAGAACTACGCAAATATTCAAACAGTAACAAATAATATTTTACCTAGCTACACTGTTTAAAGAATAAAGAAAACGGTCGCCAGCCTAATTAGGCAAGAGAATGATTAACATTCTTGTTTTTGCCGACCGAAGTGGCCGTGCGGTTCTGGGCGCTTCAGCCTGGAACCGAGCGACCGCTACGGTCGCAGGTTCGAATCCTGCCTCGGGCATGGATGTGTGTCATGTCATTAGGTTAGTTAGGTTTAATGAGTTCTAAGTTCTAGGCGACTGATGACCTCAGAAGTTAAGTCGCATAGTGCTAAGAGCCATTTTTTTGAACATTCTTGTTTAAGAAATTAGGTATGAGTAACTTTAACGGACAAACACAACTTATACTTTGCTACACGCGAGTGCAATGAACTCTGACACCTGCAAATGTTCTCGGTAAGATTTGAGCTGACAGAGCAGAACAAACTATTTGCATAAATATAACAGATAACGGAACACACTATTACTTTCAGGGCTTATTCAAACTGAATGGTCTTTATAATATTACTATTAATATTCAATGCAGAATCATTAATTGGCCATAGGTTCAGTATTATTGTTCAAACATTTTTCTAGCAGACATAAATTATAAATGTAGTTCACTGCAAAATTATGAACTGGTCACAGGTTAAATACCTCTCGACTAAGTACTTTTCGATTTAGAATGAAAGTTAAATGGAATTCATTAACAGGTTACTTCTCACTGCCTTTTGAATGAAGAAATTATTGTTTTCATAAATAGTGGTAAAAGATAACCTGTGGATCTTATTACACTATTAATATGCACTTTCAATACCCAAAAGAAACAAGTGCTTAGCAATCATGAGTACATAACTTTCCACAGCTGCAATTCACGACTGCAGTGAGACACAATGTTGACAGATTTGCAAGAAACTGATTCACCTTTTTAAATTTACTACAGGCAGCACTACGATCATTAACTAAGCAAAACATAAGTCTCAGTTTTAAGAACTTTCAATTTTTAAAAGAAACAACGAATTGTCTTTATTACCACAGTCTTATACCTTCAAGTAAATGATTAAATAGGTGACTTTGAAACTCCAAAATAACTTTAAATTGGACTGTTTCCATCACTGGGAGGCTTTCACAAGACTACATTTACTACCTCCCACAATTTCACTAAATCCACAGTAAATCTGAATACTCCCTTCTTACCAACGATCAAACAACATTATTTAATTAACTATTAGGCTTTCATTTTTCCACAAACTAGGACACTCAGTAACCATAGTTCAAATACTCGAGTATAGGTCGGACGAGTATTTTGTAAGCCACCTCCTTTCTTGATGGACTACATTTTCTAAGGACTCTCCCAATGAATCTCAACCTGCCACCCGCCTTACCAACAATTAATTTTATACGATCATTCCACTTCAAATCGTTCCGCACGCATATTCCCAGATATTTTACAGAAGTAATTGCTACCAGAGTGTGTGTGGTTTGAGGTTTTCGGGCGCTAAAAATTGCTACCAGAGAGTTTGTTCCGCTATCGTATACAGGGTGTTACAAAAAGGTACGGCCAAACTTTCAGGAAACATTCCTCACACACAAAGAAAGAAAATATGTTACATGGACATGTGTCCGGAAACGCTTACTTTCCATGTTAGAGCTCATTTTATTACTTCTCTTCAAATCACATTAATCATGGAATGGAAACACACAGAAACAGAAAGTACCAGCGTGACTTCAAACACTTTGTTACAGGAAGTGTTCAAAATGTCCTCCGTTAGCGAGGATACGTACATCCACCCTCCGTCGCACGGAATCCCTGATGCGGTGATGCAGCCCTGGAGAAAGGCGTATTGTAACACAGCCGTCCACAATACGAGCAGGAAGAGTCTCTACATTTGGTACCGGGGTTGCGTAGACAAGAGCTTTCAAATGTCCCCATAAATGATATTCAAGAGGGTTGAGGTCAGGAGAACGTGGAGGCCATGGAATTGGTCCGCCTCTACCAATCCATCGGTCACTGAATCTGTTGTTGAGAAGCGTACGAACACTTCGACTGAAATGTGCAGGAGCTCCATCGTGCACGAACCACATGTTGTGTCGTACTTGTAAAGGCACATGTTCTAGCAGCACAGGTAGAGAATTATGTATGAAATCATAATAACGTGCTCCATTGAGCGTAGGTGGAAGAACATGGGGCCCAATCAAGACATTACCAACAATGCCTGCCCAAACGTTCACAAAAATGAGTCGCATGTCAGCTCAAGCACCGAAGTCAACATTACCTCCTTCAATTGGGCCAACTGACGGTGAATGGAGGAAGTACAGTACATACTGACGAAACTAAAATGAGCTCTAACATGGAAATTAAGCGTTTCCGGGCACATGTCCACAAAACATCTTTTCTTTATTTGTGTGTGAGCAATGTTTCCTGAAAGTTTGGCCGTACCTTTCTGTAACACCCTGTAATCATACAATAAAGGATCCTTCTTTTTATGTATTCGCAATACATTACATTTGTCTACGTTAAGGGTAAGTTGCCACTCCCTGCACCAACTGCATATCCGTTGCAGATCTTCCTGCATTTCGCTACAATTTTCTAATGCTGCAACTTCTCTGTATACTACAGCACCGTCCGCGAAAAGCCGCATGGAACTTCCGACACAATCTACTAGGTCATTTATATATGTTGTGAAAAGCAATGGTCCCATAACACTCCCCTGTGGCACGCCAGAGGTTACTTTAACGTCTATAGACGTCTCTCCATTGAGAACAACCTGCTGTGTTCTGTTTGCTAAAAACTCTTCAATCCACCTACACAGCTGGTCTGATATTCCGTAGGCTCTTACTTTGTTTATCAGGCGACAGTGCGGAACTGTATCGAACGCCTTCCGCAAGTCAAGGAAAATAGCATCTACCTGGAAGCCTGTATCTGAAATTTTCTGGGTCTCATGAACAAATAAAGCGAGTTGTGCCCTCCAGAAAGACGAGAAACACTGGGAATGCCACAGAAAGATTCCACAGAGCATAATGCTCCCTCCTTGTTTATTTTCAAGTCATTTGACGCTGTACACCGCAATGGCCATGTTTCTGTTGGAGCACAGATAATGATTCATCTGGAAAGGCCACCTGCCAACATTCAATGGACGCGCAGTTGCAGTACTGGCGTGCAGATCCCAGCCTCCGACGCCATCGAACAGCAGTCAGCACTGGTGGGTGAACCGGGAGCTTACTGCAGAGCCCGCGTCCCGCCATCCTGATTTAGGTTTCCCGTGATTTCCCTAAATCGCTCCCGGCAAATGCCGGGATGGTTCCTTTGAAAGGGGACGTCCGACTTCCTTCCCCATCCTTCCCTAATCCTATGAGACCGATGACCTCGCTGTTTGGTCTCCTCCCCCAAACAACCCAAACCCAAACCTTGCTGCAGAGGCCCACACGCAGCAACGTTCGCTGAACGGTCGTTGAAGAGACAGTGTTGATAGCCCGCTGGTTCATCCGGGCTGTCAGTTGCTCCACAGCTGCACGTCTGTTCGCCCACACACCTCCACAGCCTCTCTCCAGCCTTGTTATGTATGGCCTGGGGTGCACCACAGTCGCCCAGGTGCTGGTTTTGGATAGCGCCATATTGTCATTCACGGCAAAGTTTGCCACAATGGGTCTCGAACTATTCACAAATTTAGCCGTTTCGGAAATACTTCCACCCTTGGCTCGAAAGTCAAGAATCATGCCCTTTTGGCTCCCTGATATATCGCTCCGTTTCCGCATTACGGCAATGATTGCGCTGTTTTCCACGTCCCCCTCGATACGCTTAACGTACCCTCCACTGAGCGGTGCTACAGAAGAATGCTGAAGATTAGATGGGTAGATCACGTAACTAATGAGGAGGTTCTGAATAAAATTAGGGAGATGAGGAATTTGTGGCACGACTAGAAGAAGGGATCGATTGTTAGGACATATTCTGAGGCATCAATGAATCACCTGTTTAGCATTGGAGGGCAGCGTGGAGGGTAAAAATCGTAGAGGGAGACCAAGAGATGAATACACTAAGCAGGTTCAGAAGGATGTAGGTTGCAGTAGGTACTGGGAGATGAAGAAGCTGGCACGGGACAGAGTAGCATGGAGAGCTGCATCAAACCAGTCTCTGGACTGAAGACACAACAACAACCCTAGTGGTGCACTTGCCATCTCTGAGTGGTTATTTCAAGGTTACGTCAAACATATGCGGTGATCTCATTAACGTGACTGGACTGTGGGTAATCAAATACAAAGCCATAATGACCTATTTCCGTAACGTAGCTCACAGATTGTGGGGGATTACCAAGCTGGCTTTCGGAGGAACAGATCAACTATAGACCAAATATTCACCCTGCGTCAAGTTTTGGAAAAGAAATGGGAATACAATAAACCAGTTCATAATCTTTTCATAGATTTTACAAAAGCATATGATTCAGTATTGCAATCAAAATAGTACAGAATTCTTTTGGAACTTGGAATAACAAAGAAGTATGTTAGACTTATAGAAGCGAGTTTGAAAAACACAAAAGGTAGAGTACACGTGGGGAAATTGGAGTCAGAAGAATTTGTAATAAAGAACGGACTTAAGCAGGGAGATGCCCTGTCTCCGCTACTTTTTAATTTAGTCCTAGAATATATTGTACGAATGGGAGCAGATATTTCAGAGGGTGTGGAGTTAAATGGAAATATTAAGATATTAGGGTATGCAGATGATCTAAACATCATTAGCGATAGGAAAGAATCTGTAACAGCAAATGCGAATGCGTTTATCAAGGTTAATGAAGATGTAGGTCTAAGGATAAGTGAAGACAAAACTAAATACCTGGGTACTACTAGAATGCCAACAGCAGTAGAT
Source organism: Schistocerca piceifrons (assembly GCF_021461385.2). Classification (NCBI taxonomy): domain Eukaryota; kingdom Metazoa; phylum Arthropoda; class Insecta; order Orthoptera; family Acrididae; genus Schistocerca; species Schistocerca piceifrons. Next base: position 146,462,106 of record NC_060148.1, read on the forward strand.
CAGGAAATGTTAAGAGTTGGAGACATGCAGTTTGAAAAAGTGAACACATTTAAGTGCCTAGGCGTGGACATCACTTCGAAAAATGAGATTGAATCCGAACTGAAGAAGAGATTACGGGCGGAAAATGCGTGCTACCTCTCACTGAACAGATTACTTTCATCACGGATATTGTCTAGGAATTTAAAGATTCGAATACACAAAACTATTATTCTACCAGTTATGCTGTATGGGTGTGAGAGTTGGTCTCTCACTGTGCAAAATGAAAAGCCGTTTCGAGTATTTGAAAACAGAACTTTGAGTAAAATTTTCGGAGCAAAAAGGGATGACATTAGCGGAGAGTGGCGAAAACTGCATAACGAAGAGGTTCACGAACTCTATTCGAGCCCCGACATAATCAGTATTATTAAATCACGTAGGCTGCGATGGGCGGGTCACGTAGCTCGGATGGATGAGGGCAGGGCAGCGCGCAGAGCACTGGTAGGGCACCTAGAGGGAAAACGTCCTGTGGGGAGACCGAGGCGTGGATGGGAGGACAATGTGAAGGCTGATTTGAGGAGCCTAGGTATTGAAGGTGAGTGGAAGGAAGTAGCCCAAGGCAGGGACAGGTGGCGAAAATACGTTGCTGCGGTAATGGACTCTCGAGTCCGGTATGACCAGTGAGTGAGTGAGTGAGCTCACACGGACAAAGGTGACCATTTACCTAACGCTACGTCATTCTCACGTGAGAACTGATTCTCTCTTGGGTCTGTCGCCTGATAAAATCTTGCAGCTGCTGATAGTGGCCTTATCGGTGACGTCAGAGCGTGCGGCGACAAAAGATACCGACTGCAAAGATTATCACGATAAGGGCTATCTCTAAGTCACGTGGACTCAATATAACTTCAGTTTGTAATATTAACGGCCGAGTGCCTTGCCGTAATCACAATAGAAGACTACAGAGAGCCAGAAATAACGTACAACGTCTACGATTCACTTTCCTGTCAAAGCAAAATAGACGTAGCAGTGTAGCAGTGTGTAAGTCTGATTACACAAGATGATTCAAAAGGTTGAGCTGATAGTGGAGTGAAAATACGATAATTTTGGAACACAGACTTATAGTTGTACAACAATAAACTGGTAGCCAAGACCGCAGGAATTCTTTCTATTCCATGATTACCGGTTTCAGCGAAATTAAAGTCCCCAACATCGGATCTTAGGACACATACAGGTTACAAGATCAAGGCAGACAATGGTGATATTAATAGTTGCCTATAACACGCAGGCCTTAGGAAATTGACATACGTAGCACATAGGCGTCCAAAAGAGATGACATTATAAATGTTAAGTGTCTCCATCACACATGGCTTGAATAGAGTTCGTGAACCTCTTCGTTATGCAGTTTTCGCCACTTTCCGCTAATGTCATCCCTTTTTGCACCGAAAATTTTCCTCAAAGTTTTGTTTTCAAATACTCGAGACGGCTTTTCATTTTGCACAGTGAGAGACCAAGTCTCACACCCATACCGCATAACTGGTAGAATAATAGTTTTGTGTATTCTAATCATCAAATTCCTAAAATCAAATGGCTCTGAGCACTATGGGACTCAACTGCTGTGGTCATAAGTCCCCTAGAACTTAGAACTACTTAAACCTAACTACCCTAATGACAGCACACAACACCCAGCCATCACGAGGCAGAGAAAATCCCTGACCCCGCCGGGAATAGAACCCGGGAACCCGGGCGTGGGAAGCGAGAACGCTACCGCACGACCACGAGATGCGGGCCGTTTAAATTCCTAGACAATGTCCGTGCTGAAAGTAACCTATTCAGTGAGAAGTAGCACGCAATTCCCGTACTACAACTGGTACCTCGCTTGCGCTTGGGTGTGATGGAGACACCTCGATGTTGTAACCTGTATGTGTCCTAACCTCCGATGATGGCGGCTTTAGTCTCGTCTAAACCGGTAATCACGGAATAAAAAGAATTCCCGTGATCTTCACTACCGGTTTATTGTTGTACAACCATCTAGATCGGTCCCACATGAACACAATGTGCTCCCTACAAACTTATCGTCTTGGAAGTAATGCTGAGCTAGTGAAAGCTCTGCAGTGTCAAAAAGAAGAAGTGCAGTCTATGCACTCGAGCCATTATTTCGGCACAGCTGATGTGTTGTTCACTCTGTAGTGTTGCACATTACAGAATGTGTTCAAAATAATGGTTGCAGCATTCAGTACAGGCATAATGCGCTGCATGGCAAAAGAATAGAGCAACCAGATGGGACACGGAAACGAAATGAAACTTCACTGCTTCAGGAGGTATGTGATGCTACTTCAGAGATTACAAAACCGAGTCAAATTTGTAAATAACTTGCATTATGAGCCCAATCAGGAATACGACATTGCAACCCCGTCTCGGCTGAACGCGTGCACTGATTAGGTTTGGCAAGGTGTCGTGAATCCGTGTTCTCCTCCGCTGAGGCACGCTTGCCTACAACTGTTGCAAGTCGTCCTTTACACGCTGGATACCAGCCCTGGGACATACTGAAGCCCGAGATGATCACACAGATCTATTTCCCTCATTTTGAGAGTACTCAAGTCGCGAGCTGTTTTACTGCCAAAAATCATTGAACAAGCTAGATCGCATAAAATATTTCTCGAATTAAGACAACCGTGTGCCGGACCGAGACTGGAACTCAGGACCTTTGTCTTTTACGGGCAAGTGCTCTACCATCTGAGCTACTCAAACACGAATCGCGACCCCTCCTCACAGCTTTAACTCTGCTATCACCTCGTCTCCTACCTTCAAAATATCACAAAAGACCTTGCACAGTGAAAGTTTCATTCTGGAAACATCACCCAGGCTGTGGCGAAGCCATGTCTCCGCAATATCCTTTCTCCCACGAGTGCCAGTTCTGCAAGGTCTGCAGGAATGCTTCTGTGAAGTTTCGAAGGTATGAGATGAGGTACTGACTAGAATGCCAGACCCACCACTTGATTGGAGAATACCAAGCACGCTTCCGTAAAGGGTGGTCTTGTGCGGAACGAATTTGGAACCCAAAAATGATTTTACAACCTGATCATTACCTTTGTCGACTTCAAAAAGGCGTACGACTCTATCGACCGGAAAACTCTCTTCAAAATTCTAGCTGAATACAAAGTAGACATCAAAACACGGACTATCATAGAGCAAACCTTGACCAACACGACCTCCAAAGTACAGTTCTGTGGGGAACTATCAGAGCCCTTTGAAATTCGCACAGGTGTCCGATAAGGCGATGGCCTCTTGCGTCTCCTTTTCAATCTAATATTGGATAAGGTAATAAAAGAATATCAAATATTACAATAGGAGATAAACTTAGGAAACCTACAGATTAAATTCCTGGCTCTTGCAGACGATTTGGCGATTGTCACGAAAGGTATAAACGAAACAAAAAACTCTATTGATAAACTACACGAAATCGCTTCCAAAACCGGACTACAGACCTCTTACGAAAAGACACAGTTTATGAGCACAAAGAAACTCTCATCTCTAAACACAAAATACGGCAAGATTTACAAAACGGCAAACTACAAATACCTCGGTGAAACAATACAAATGAGCGGACATAACAGAGACTCAAACGAAGAAAGAGAAACTAAACTGGACAAGGCATACAAAGTAGTGTGGAATCATTACAACAGAAGTCTATCTGACAAAAAGCCAAATTACGCCACTACGACACGATGGGGCTTCCCGAGCAATGTATGCAGCAGAGACTACACTAATCCTAGGGCATACATCTATCAGACTAGAAAAAGTAGAACGGAAAATACCTAGGAAAATATTTGGCGCAACTAACAGCAATGGAATATGGCTCAAGAAACCTACAGAGAAACTATACAAACACACGGAGACAATCACAGAAAAGATTAGAAAACGCAGACTACAATTCTATGGACACATATACAGAATGCCATCACACCAGCAGATCTTTGACTGGGTAGCCACTAGAAACAACAAATCGGTGGCAGAGGTAAAAAAACGATCTCAACCAACTCAACATCACACCAGACGCAATAAACGACAGAACAAAATTCAGAAACATCATTAAGAAAAGTAAACTACATGAGATATACTGTGACAAACGAACAGGCGTAAAATGAACCGAAGAACGCAAGGGAGATCACAGCCGGAAGATGAAAGAAATATGGGCAACCAAAAAGGCAATCAAGATGAAGCCGAAGACACAAAGCCGACAAGAAGCATGGACAGAGGACGGGAAACAGAAACACAGCGAGCGAATGAGGGAAGTTTGGGCAGCAAGGAAGGCAGCAAAAGGAATTGGCCATGTAGTTTAGTCTAACTTGGGCTCTTTAATGGCAATACACCAATAATAATGTGTGTGTGTGTGTGTGTGTGTGTGTGTGTGTGTGTTTATGTATAGCACGCATCAATTTTTTTGCGATAGCCAAGTACGTACTGCCGCCAGTGTGTATTACAGTGCGAAACAAAGATACTCCCTGCCTAACACAAACTCTTTCACATAACTTTAGCTATACACCTTGGTTTATTTACGTTTTCTAGTTCATGTGGAACGTGTCACCTGTACCTAAGTCTGTGAAGTGCAGTAAAATTAACGTCACTGGAAAACATTCGTTATTTTTTCCAGAATACTGTGCGCACCAACAACCAACTAACGGATACTGTTACGTATAAGTAATGCAACAATATCGATTTCATAATGTGAATAATTCTCGCCACACTCAGAGCGTACATGTTTCGTTTATACACCTTGCCAGATCTACACAACTCCGACACTCGTAGAAACAATTAATAAATATCTACTATCTGATGACGAATCGCTAGGTAGTTCGAAACCACTCATGGGATGATAAAAATTTAAGCACTAAAGTAAAGTCGACTGGTTGCAGTAATTTCAAGAAACCTTTATTCATCACAGTCGCAGTGATCCCCATCCACAATGGATAAGTTTTAGATACAGTTATCACGCCAAAACTTGTCCTCCGCTGTACATGTACACAATTCTGTCAAATGTGTTCATATCGTACAATGTAGGCCTTTACGACCGGTGTAGACTTCAGTTGAAACCTACGAGCTGAGAGGCCATGGTCGATGCATAAAATTTCCACCTAACGATTCGTCTCCACCTGCAGGAGACATCTTCTGATGTCGTCCGGCTACTGCCACTGAGGATCCAGGTACTTTATAGAGCAAATAGAGGGCACCACCATTCGTCACGTGATGCCGACGGTATGCCTATCTTTGGAAGGCGTCAGCTGGCCAGGGTGGCAGAGCGGTTCTAGACGCTACAGTCCGGAACCACGCGACCGCTACGGTCGCAGGTTCGAATCCTGCCTCGGACATGGATGTGTGTGATGTCCTTAGATTAGTTAGGTTTAAGTAGTTTTAAGTTCTAGGGGACTGATGACCTTAGACGTTAAGTGTCATAGTGCTCACAGCCATTCGAACCATTTAGAAGGCGTCATCATTCTCGATTAAGAGTAATCGATTGTCACTCTGATGGCGCAATGTCGACATCCATATTTTGTGCAACTGTGTCCAACTTTCAGTGTGTCCTAAGCAATAGTATGTTCGGCTAAGCGGGTGTTTACACTTCTTTTCGTTGTTCCAATATATACTTGTCCACAACTGTATGGAATTTTGTATACCCCAGGTGTTGCTAGGGGGTGTCGGACGTCTTTTGCAGTTCTTAAATATTCCTTAACCTTCTTGGTGGGTCTGAAGATTGTTTCGATCACATACTTGGCCAGAACATTCCCCATACGATCCGTGACTTTCTCGGCCGCAGATGAGCATGTTTTTCGAGATGGGAACCACGAAATTAAATTTTAAATATCAGCGACCTCAGTAGTCATTAGACATCGTGACAGAGCAGAATGGGGTGCTCTGCGAAGATCACGGCCTCCGAACGGGGTCAGGTGATTGGGTGTCACTTGTGTCGTACGTCTGTACTCGAGATTTCCACACTCCTAAACATGTCTAGGTCCACTGTTTTCGATGTGATAGTGAAGTGGTAGAAATGAGAACAGCGAGAAACTTAACATCAGGATTGATGGTCACGAAGTCAATGAAGTTAAGGAATTCTGCTACCTAGGCAGTAAAATAACCAATGACGGACGGAGCAAGGAGGACATCAAAAGCAGACTCGCTATGGCAAAAAAGGCATTTCTGGCCAAGAGAAGTCTACTAATATCAAATACCGGCCTTAATTTGAGGAAGAAATTTCTGAGGATGTACGTCTGGAGTACAGCATTGTATGGTAGTGAAACATGGACTGTGGGAAAACCGGAACAGAAGAGAATCGAAGCATTTGAGATGTGGTGCTATAGACGAATGTTGAAAATTAGGTGGACTGATAAGGTAAGGAATGAGGAGGTTCTACGCAGAATCGGAGAAGAAAGGAATATATGGAAAACACTGATAAGGAGAAGGGACAGGATGATAGGACATCTGCTAAGAGATGAGGGAATGACTTCCATGGTACTAGAGGGAGCTGTAGAGGGCAAAAACTGTAGAGGAAGACAGAGATTGGAATACGTCAAGCAAATAACTGAGGACGTAGGTTGCAAGTGCTACTCTGAGATGAAGAGGTTAGCACAGGAAAGGAATTCGTGGCGGGCCGCATCAAACCAGTCAGTTGACTGATGACCAAAAAAAAAAAAGTGAAGTGGAAACGTGAAGGGACACGTAGAGCACAAAAGCGTACAGGCCGACCTCGATCGTTGACTGACAGACCGCCGACAGTTGAAGAGGGTCGTAATGTGTGATAGGTAGACATCTATCCAGACCATCACACAGGAATTCCGAACTGCATCAGGATCCACTGCAAGTACTACGACATTAGGTGGGAGTTGAGAAAACATGGTCGAGCAGCCACACATGACGCCCGTAAATGCCAAACGACGCCTCGCTTGGTGCACGGAGCGTAAATATTGGACGATTGAACGGTGGAAAAACGTTGTGTGGAGTGACAAATCACGGTACACAATGTGGCGATCCGATGGCAGGGTGTGAGTATGGCGAATTCCCAGACAACATCATGTGCCTGTGTGTGTAGTGGCAACAGTAAAATTTGGAGGCGGTGGTGTTATGGTGTGCTCGTGTTTTTGATGAATGGGTCTTGCACCCCTTGTTGTTTGGCGTGACACTATCACAGCACATGCCTACATTGATGTTTTAAGCACATTCTTGCTTCCCACTTTTGAAGAGCAATTCGGCGATGGCGATCGCACCTTTCAACTCGATCGAGCACCTGTTCATAACGCACGGCCTGTGGCGGAGTGGTTACATAATAACATTCCTGTAATGGACTGGCCTGCACATTGCCCTGACCTGAATCGCACAGGAAACCTTTGTTATGTTGTGGAACTACTACTTCGTGCCAAGCCTCACTGACTGACATCGATACCTCTCTTTAGTGCAGCACTCCGTGAAGAATGGGCTGCCGTTCCCCCTATAAACCTCCCAGCACCTGATTGAATATATGCCTGCGAGAGAGGAAGCAGTCATCAAGGCTAAGGGAGGGCCAACACCATACTGAAATCCAGTATTACCGATGGAGAGCGCCACAAACTTGTAAGTCATTTTCAGCCAGGTGTCCAGATAGAGAATGTCCAGCTAGAGAGTGTTGCAACGTAAGTCAGTGAAGAGGAAAAGTCTACCTAGTGATATGCATGGAATGTAATACCTCAACCGATATGAGAACAGAATAAACAATTCAGACACGTAGCTCTGGTCCGGAAACAACAAGCGAAAATCGTTCTGATACCTCCGACAACGGATTCCTTCTAATGCCACCTCTTTTTTGAGTATTTTGAGATGTGGTAGAAAAAATGCTCGTAAATATGAGCCATAAAAAGGACACTTTAAGAGGTATGAGGTGTCACATAGTATATGAGCACTTTTTCAGTGGAAGAGATGTGTTTCACAGTGGCAATGATAAACAGTGCTCATACCTGATAAAGTGTCCTTTCTATGGCTCATATTTAGGAGCATTTTTTCTACCACGTCTCAAAATATGCAAAAAAGGGGTGGCATTAGAAGGGATCCGTTGTCGGAGGTTGTTGTTGTTGTGGTCTTCAGTCCTGAGATTGGTTTGATGCAGCTCTCCATGCTACTCTATCCTGTGCAAGCTTCTTCAACTCTGAATAACTACTGCAACCTACATCCTTCTGAATCTGCTTTGTGTATTCATCTCTCGGTCTCCCTCTACGATTTTTACCCTCCACGCTGCCCTCGAGTACCAAACTGGTGATCCCTTGATGCCTCAGAACATGTTCTGCCAACCGGTCCCATCTTCTTGTCAAGTTGTGCCACAAACTCCTCTTCTCCCCTATTCCATTGCCGGAGGTATCAGAACGATTTTCGCTTGTAACTTAAGACCCGGTCATTTCCGGAGCAGGGCTCTGTGTCTGAGTTTTTTATTCTGTTCTCATATCGGTTGAGGTATTACATTTCATGCATATTACTAGGCAGACTTTTCCTCTTCAGTGACTTACGTTGCGACACTCTGCCGCTAGAGGACTTAAAATTATAGCGTCTAACATGGCAGTGTGTAACGAAACTGCGAAGGTGCGTGAGAAAGAGCGTGCTGTAATCGAGTTTCGAATAGGAATCGGCACATTTCCTTTATCATGAAAATGGTTCAAAAATGGTTCAAATGGCTCTGAGCACTATGAGACTTAACATCTGAGGTCATCAGACCCCTAGAACTTAGAACTACTTATACCTAACACACATCCATGCCCCAGGCAGGATTCGAACCTGCTACCGTAGCGGTTACGCGGCTCCAGACAAAAGCGCCTACAACCGCTCGGCCAGCCCGGCCGGCCATGTAAATGCCTGATGACGTATGAGTCCTGAGACAACTACAACTATCCCACGATTTGCGTTCACTGTCATCGTTTAACCTCCATATAGTCCCGACTTGGCCACATCCGATTTTCCTCCGTTCCCCAAACGTGCAGAACACCTCCGAAGGCTTCATTTTGATAGTAGTGAAGCGATAGAAGCAGAGATGAGGTCGTGGAATTCGACAAACTGGTTTCTCGTTTGGAGAAGTGTGTGCCTCACCAGGTTGACCATGTTGAGAAATAAACACGTCAACATGAAGGTTAAAGGTACAGAATGCTAATAAAGTTTGCTTTATTTGAAAGGTTTTAAGAATTTTCATTTGAAAATTTCGGAGGAATTGCTTTTGAACATGCCGTCGTACGTGTACCTCTCCCCATCATCCCCTGGTAGTTTGTAACATCATCACGGAATCACGCTGTAGGATGCACTGAGGTCACAAAGGTCATCGGATAGCGATATGTGCACATACAGATGGCGGTAGTACGGCGTACACAAGGAATAAGAGGGCAGTGCATTGGCCGAACTGTCATTTGTGCTCAGGTGAGTCATGTGAAAAGGTTTCCCAAGTCATTGTGGCCGCTCGAGGAAAATTAACAGACAAAAAATGGTTCAAATGGCTCTGAGCACTATGGGACATCTGAGGTCATCAGTCCCGTAGAACTTAAAAAAAAAAAAAATTTCTTTGTTCTGTCCGGAACCGCGCGACTGCTACGGTCGCAGGTTCGAATCCTGCCTCGGGCATGGATGTGTGTGACGTCCTTAGGTTAGTTAGGTTTAAGTAGGTCTAAGTTCTAGGGGACTGGTGACCACAGATGTTAAGTCCCATAGTGCTCAGAGCCATTTGAACCATTTTATTCTGTCCAATAGTTTCATACATAATAACCCACCACCTTATACATTAGTGCGTCTTAAATCTACATTACATTTTATAATAATGTTAGCAGCATTTTTACTTTTTATTTCTAGTTGTTAGTGAACTTACTTGCTACAGGAAATGAGGAGTTACTTTGTTAATGGGTAAGATCTACTGTCTAGTCTTAACTAACTATTCTAAGGGCTACTTCCTGCAGCGTTACAGGCGTGCCAGTTGTTGTATATAAACCTACTATGTGGCCGCGACAACTGAGCTAATCCCAGTGGTCGTGCCCCTGGCACCGGGCTGGCCTTTTGGAAGATCGCTGCAGGTTCTGTTTGGGGTGTTCTTTCTACTATCTACTGAGAAAGGTTAAATAACTACTAGGTCACTATCTGTGCGCAGTTGTCAAATTCGGGTGTTGGCGCTCCCTCCCCCTATTCCAGAGCGTGGCGGATTCCTACCGTCGCGACGACTGGCCAGTCCACGCCCCGGCGGAATGGGGTGGGTCGCCTACAGTCATGTCATATTTGGTGGTTCACGTATTTTCCCTTCGATATTCTCGCAGGAATTTTGCTGACACCTCGCTGGCAAGGCGGTTTATAGTGTCGAATGTGGTAGGGTCTCTGATTAGCTGATAGGTGTCGTTGTTTGGTAGCTGGTTTCTTAAATCGCTGGCTACGTCATCGAAGATAGGGCACTCGTAGATCACGTGATCCGGAACACCCTGTTCGGCTCGGCAGTCACACGAGGGGGTAGCCCTTTTCCCGAACCGGCAAAGGTGTGCCGGATACGGTCCATGACCTGTGAGGAAGTGCAGCAGTCCCTTGCTCGGTTGGAAATGCGAAAGCTGGAGGCGTTCTTTGATGTTTGGCAGCAGTTGGTAACTCCTTCGGCCTGTTGCCTCTCTGTCCCACAGTTCTTGCCACAGCTCTTCTCCTCTCCTTTTAATTGCAAACTTGTCCCCCACCCGCACTCCGAAGATGCTCTCAGTTTTTTCTGCGTCTCTCCTATTCACCCAATACCAGGCAGCCTGTTCCCGCATTTTAATGTCCAAGGGACACACCCCCACGAGTGTTAGTAGTGCCCCTCCCGGAGACGTTCTGTATGCTCAAACGGATGGTAGAAGCATGTTGCGTTGCACCCTCCTCACAGCCATAGCGGGCACGACCCTCGTGAGCCTGCGTGCCCAGACTCCAGATCCGTAACCCAACAACAATGGAAACAAGAGTGGTGTTGTGGTACAGCTTTATGAGTTCTGCTGGAAGATGAAATCTGCTGTGTCCTATCATGATAAGACTGTTCAGGGCTTCTAATGATCTTTGTGTCCGCCCCCGGTAGCCGAGTGGTCAGCACGTCAGACTGTCAATCCAAAGGGCCCGGGTTCGATTCCCGGCTGGGTCGGAGATTTTCTCCGCTCAGGGACTGGGTGTTGTGCTGTCCTAATCATCATCATTTCATCCCCATCGACGCGCAAGTCGGCGAAGTGGCGTCAGATCGAAAGACTCGCACCAGGCGAGCAGCCTACCCGACGGGAGGCCCTCGTCACACGACATTTCATTTCAATGATCTTTGTGTTGCAGTTTGAATGTGTTTGGCGAAGTTCCACCGTTCATCAATTATCACTCCTAGATACCGGGCCTCGCGACGCCGAATCACCAGTGTGCCCTCGATTGTTACTGTTGGATTCCTGGCCAATTGGCCTTTCAGTAGTAGATATGTCGACTTGTTAGGCGCAATGGTCATTCTCGTGTTCTGGCACCATTGTGTGAGAATTGTTAGTATCCTATTGATTTTGGGTTCAAGGTCTTCGCGACTCCGGCCGCCAACCAGCAGAAGGAGGTCGTCTGCGTAAGCTATCGCCTCTAGCACATCCACACTGTTCTCCAAGCTCTCTAGGAGAGGGTCCATATTTATATCCCAAAAGAGCGGCCCCAGGACAGAGCCCTGTGGACACCCTTTCGTGATTTTCTTACCAATTCGCCCGCTGGGGGACGATAGCCAGACCTCTCTTTCCATGCAATAGTTAGCCGTATAGCGGCCCTGGATCCCCTAGAACTTAGAACTACTTAAACCTAACTAACCTAAGGACATCAGACACTTCCATGCGCGAGGCAGGAATCGAACCTGAGACAGCAGCGGTTGCGCGGTTCCAGACTGTAGCGCCTAGAACCGCTCGGCCACTCCGGCAGGCAATTAACAGACACTGAAAGCGGAACGGTAGTGGGAGCTAGACACATGGGACAGTCCATTTCGGAAATTGTTAGGGAATTCAACACTCCAGGATCGGCAATGTCAAGAGTGTGCCGAAAATACCAGAGTTCAGCTCTCGCCACGGACAATGCAGTGGCCGACGGCCTTCACTTAACGTCCGAGGGCAGCGGCGTTTTTATAGAGCTGTCAGTGCATGCAGGCAAACAACTCTGCCTGAAGTAAGCGCGGAAATCAATGTCAGAGGTACGAGTACCATATCTGTAGCCCGCCCGGTTGGCCGTGCGGTCTAGTGCTCGCTTTACACTAGCAAGTTATCGCAGCAATTTACTTGCGTGGAGGAACTTGCAGCGCGATTTGCGAGTGTAAACATACCGCCAAGTCGACTTGCGAGCGTAGCATTTTATTGCGGAAGTGACCTGCTGCACGTTTTCCGCTTCCAGTGTGAAGACCACGCAAGAAGTACCTGCAAGTAACTTGCAGCTTTTAGGATTTATTTCTATTTCCTGCAAGTAGGAAGCGCAAGTTATAGTATGTCGTCTGCATAACACTCATATTTAACATTTTACTTAATGTGGTGGCTTAATTTTATGCAGGCATCTTACGTATTATATGCAAACAAATTTCAGAAATGGAGGAGAAACGGGAATGGATGAAGCAGGATACAGAACATTTTATTGAAGCCGTGGAGAGCTACCACAAAATATGGAACGTGCATAACCGAGGCTTTAAGGATAGAGTGAAGAAGATGAGCGCATTAAATGAGATCTCGTCGATATTCGACACATCTGTGAAAGAAGTACAGAGACAGTAGCATAACTTGAAGACACAACCCCTTCACCACCTGCATCCACTCGCTTGTTGTTTCAAGAGTCTAGAAAAACATGATGTGTAATTATTACATGTTCTATTTAATTAACTTGACACTTTCCATTTTAAGAGCATTAGAAAAAAAAACATTTTTATAAGCATATCATTCTGTAAAATGCAGTTTATTTCGTAAAAATTTAATTTCATTGTAGTGTTTTCACATACCTTCAAATAATTTTTCCCTTTTCAAGATGTTAAAAATGGCTCCACATACATCGGGTACGATCAGAGAAATCGTGCTGACGGGAATATGAAACAAGTACATTAGGGACTTGTATGAGTCTCCTACAAAGAAAATATTTCAAAATTCAAACTTTTTTTGGTTGTATGTTTCACATAAATAAATGAAATGCCTATTTTATTTGTAGCTCACCGGTAGCTATAAATCGTAGAGTGACTAGCAAACGTTCCTTTGCTGAAATAGCAGTACGGAAGTTTGTGTCTCGTATTGATATGACGGGCGCTATTAACGTCAACAAATACTCCAGATCATTTGAGGACATTCTGCAAAAGTTTTCAAAAGTATCCATGCTCTCGATACTAAGTTCTTGCAAAAGGCAGCGTTTTGCGATCTTCTCATTATCCACTCTTTGTTTTTCCCGTTTTACATTACAATTACAAGAGCTGCAGCATATCTCACCTACCTACTTGTCATTTTACATTTCGGCTGACACTCGTAGTGGTACTGAAAGCATATGTAAACAGTATCAGCAAGTTGTTGACGCAAGTTTCTTGCCAAAGGACTTGCGGAAAAATATTGCTTAATTCTTGCACTGCTGTGTAAACACAGCTGCAAGCGGCTAGCAATAACTTGCAGCAATAACTTCTGCGAGCGACTTGCTAGTGTAAACCCAACTTAACGCATGGCTTTCCGGGCGGGAAGGAGCGCCGGTTAGGTTAGGTTAGTGTTTTTTAACGTCCCGTCGACAACGAGGTCATTAGAGACGGAGCACAAGCTCGGGTTAGGGAAGGATGGGGAAGGAAATCGGCCGTGCCCTTTCAAAGGAACCATCCCGGCATTTGCCTGAAACGATTTAGGGAAATCACGGAAAACCTAAATCAGGATGGCTGGAGACGGGATTGAACCGTCGTCCTCCCAAATGCGAGTCCAGTGTGCTAACCATTGCGCCACCTCGCAAGGAGCGCCGGTCCCAGGCACGAATCCGCCCGGCGGATTTGTGTCGAGATCCTGTGAGCCAGCCATTCTGTGGATGGCTTTTAGGCGGTTTTCCATCTGCCTCGGCAAATGCGGGCCGGTTCCACTTATTCCGCCTCAGCTGCACTATGTCGGCGATTGCTGCGCAAACGAGTTCTCCACTTATGCATACACCACCGTTACTCTACCATGAAAACATAGGGGCTACACTTGTCTGGTGTGAGATGTTCCTTGGGAGGTCCACTGGGGGCCGAACTGCACAGTAACCCTGGGTTCGGTGTGGAGTGGCGGAGGAATGAAGTGGACTGCGGTAGTCGTCGTGGGGTTGCGGACCACAGCGACTGCGATGGGGACGGAACCTCTCTGTCGTTTCTAGTAGAGATGGGCAAACTGAAACACGTAACTGTTTCGAAACAAATGAAACAGTACAATGTAATGTTTCGATACGCTGTTTCGAAACAGTGAAACAGTTTGTGTTTTATAATTTAATAAACCTACACATTTTATCGTCTTGAATGTCTACTGTATAAGTATGTCCATATAAACACAAATGAGGCGCGAGAGCGCTAATCATATCGCAGAAAGTATGAAACTATCACTTAGGCGTCTTGGCAGTTTCGTATTTCCTGCAGCAAATGCGCTGCTTTCGTGTCGTGTGACTTTCATACTTTTCAATTGGCTGAGGACATCCATAGCTGAAGACAGAAGAACCACCACGAACGGAACTGGAGGTGGGAGCAAACTACAGAAGCAACAGACATGCTACTGGGATTCCCACATTCCATTAGTATGGATAATGTACCCATCCTGCTAATTTCCATGCACACAAATGGAATCATTGTGGATAATAGACACAGTGACTATAGACTCGCAAATAATGCCAAATAATTCGAATAAATAACAAAATATAACAGAAAAAAATTTTGTCTTTCAAGATTTTTCGAACCGTTACTATAAATTAACCATGCTTCCCATCCCTTCCTGTTCACCATTACCCTATCAGTGATATGTCAAACAGATTGCTTGCAATTATACCTACATCAAATTTGTATATATGTCTAATAACTGTCACTCTACGGCTTTTTTTTTTTTTTGTTCAAAATGTTGTAGGCTTACTTGCGTTTCTTAATATGATTACTGTACATGAACACAGAAGCGTATGTTACAAAAAAAGTGTAATTTAACTGAATGATTTTCACATATTTATTATTTTGAATGTGAATAGTATGTGTTGTTTTATTGTTTGGTTGGTGTTTATAAAGCAGATGTTACGCCCTTTCGGAATAGGACAGTCAGCTAGAAACGAAGCTTTATTTTCGGATATCTTAAGCTTCATGGTATTGGTTGTCAAAAAGATTTCGACACTCTTGAAAGTGTTTCACGAAGTGGTATGTTGTGTTTCAGTACCTGTGCCGAGCCCGAATCTCGTCAGACACAGAGCCGAATGAAACATCACTGTTTCGATACAATTAGTCCGTTCCAAGCACAGGTGGACTGAAACAGCCTTATTTTGAAACAACGATACAGTTTCTGTGTCTGGCTCGAGATCGAATCTGGTCCGGTTATCCGAGACAGGGGCGGAATGAAACTGTTTCGAAACAGTGAACCACAGCCGTTCCGAAACACTGAAACAGTTCCACGTATCGATACACTGTATCGAAACATAGAAACAGTGGCCAAGTCTAGTTTCTAGGTCCCCAGTTAACATAACATAACATATCTGTGAGGGCACTGTGGAGAAATTTGCTATTAATGGGTTAGGCCAAAAGACGATGCTGATGACACTAGCTTGGTAGTAAAGGATGTTGTGGCCAACATTGGCTCAGTTTCAAATAGTGCAGTTCATGAGATAAGCTCGTGGCTTCTAGAAAATAAACTAACGCTAAATCACAGTAAGACTCAGTTTTTACAGTTTGTAACACACAATTCAACTGAACCCGACGTTTTAATTTCACGGAATGGGCATATCATTAGTGAAACTGAGCAGTTCAATTTCTAGGTGTTCAGATAGACAGCAAACTGTCATGGAAAGCCCACGTTCAGGGTCTTGTTCAAAGACTTAAGGCTGCCATTTTTACTATTTTTTAATTTATTTACACGTCAAGTTCCGTAGGACCAAATAGAGGAGCAAATCTCCAAGGTCATGGAACGTGTCAGTACATGAAATTACAACATAAACGTAATAACAGATAAAAATAAATGTTCATGAACCTTAAAAAACTCAGTCCATAAGTTTAAGCAAACGCTATCAGCATTACAATAAAAATTAGCTTAATTTTTCAAGGGCTTAATTTTTCAAGGAATTCCTAGATAGAATAGAGGGTTTCGATTTGAAAGCTCGTCGATTACTGCTAAGAGAGGTTCTAGGCGCTACAGTCTGGAACCGCGCGACCGCTACGGTCGCGGGTTCGAATCCTGTCTCGGGCATGGATGTGTGTGATGTCCTTAGGTTAGTTAGGTTGAAATAGTTCTAAGTTCTAGGGGACTGATGACCTCAGAAGTTAAGTCCCATAGTGCTCAGAGCCACTTTTTGAGCAACTTATAGAAAATGGATGCAGCAGTATACTGCACACCTTTCTGCGCAAGAGTTAAGGAAGTCCGTTACAAATGCAGGTTTGATTTCTGCCGAGTATTATCCGAGTGAAAGCTGCTTATTCTTGGGAATAAACCAATATTGGTAACAAGAACCGACAATAAGGAAATATACATATTGAGAGGCCAATGTCAAAATACCCAGACTCGTGAACAGAGGTCTACAACAGGTTCTTGAACTAACACCACTTATTGCCCGAACCGCCCGTTTCTGAACCAAAAATATCGTTTTAGAATGAGAAGAGTTACCCCAAAATACCATGCGACAATAGCGAATGAAAATAAGCAAAGTAGATTCATTTTCATGTCGAACGATCACTCACTTCAGATACCGTTCGAACAGTAAAAATGGCAGTATTAAGCTTTTGAACAAGATCCTGAAAGTGGGCTTTCCAGGACAGCTTACTGTCTATGTGAACACCTAGAAATTTGAACTGTTCAGTTTCACTAATCATATGACCGTTCTGTGAAATTAAAACGTCTTTTCTTGGATTGTGTGTCAGAAACTGTAAAAACTGAGTCTTACTGTGATTTAGCATTAGTTTATTTTCTACAAGCCATGAACTGAGGTCATGTACTGCACTATTTGAAACAAAGCCAATGTTGCACACAACATCCTTCACTACCAAGCTAGTGTCATAAGCAAACAGAAATATTTTAGTTACCCTTAATACTAGAGGGCATATCATTTATATAAATAAGGAACAGGAGTGGCCCCAACACTGATCCCTGGGGCACCCCCCACTTGATGGTACCCCACTCAGACCCCACATCACAGCCATTATCAACATTGTGAATAATGACCTTTTGCTGCCTGTTGCTAAAGTATGAGGTAAACCAATTGTGAGTTACTCCCCGTATTCCCCAATGGTCTAACTTCTGGAGCAATATTTTGTGATCAACACCTGCAAATGCCTTAGTTAAATCAAAAAATATGCCAAGCGTTCGAAACCTTTTGTTTAATCTATCCAGTACCTCACAGAGAAAAGAGAATATAGCATTTTCAGTTGTGAAACGACTTCTAATGCCGAACTGTGGATTTGATAACAAATCGCGTGGTATAAAATGATCAATTATCCTCACATACATAGACTTTTCAATAACTTTAGTAAATACTGATGACATAGAAATAGGTCCAAAATTATCTACATTATCCCTTTCTCACATTTTATAAAGCGGCTTTACTACTGAGTAATTTAATCGCTCAGAAAACTGACCATTCCTAAAGGAAAAATTAGAAATATGGCTAAATACAAGGCTCACATGTGCAGCACAGTACTTTAATATTCTGCTAGACACTCCATCATAACCTTGAGAGCCCTTAGTCTTCAGTGATTTAATTATTGACAAAAATACTATTCGAACAGTATTTGGAGTAAGTGATCGTTCGACACGAAAATTAGTCTACTTTGCTTATTCGCTTATGTCGTATGGTATAATATTTTCCGGTAACTCTTTCCCTTCTAAAAGGGTATTTCTGGCTTAGAAATGGGCTCTTCAGGCAATAAGTGGTGTAAGTTCGCGGACCTCTTGTCGACTCCTGTTCAGTTCTCTGGGTATTTTGACATTGGTCTCTCAATATACGAGAGTCGCCCACAAAGTAAGTTCCGTTTCCATTCTATCCGCGGCAGCGCTACGATCGCAGTTCCGAGCATGCGCGGCAGTTACTCTGACTCAAGGAGAAGACGTGTACGCCATTTTCAGATCGCTGCTGCCGTAATTGAAAATGCCGCCGCGTGTGAAATCAGAGCTGTGATTCGTTTTCTAAACGCAAAGAAAATTAAACCAAAGGAAATTCATCGGCAAATCTGCGAGGTTTATGGACAAAATGCTATGATTAATTCAATGGTTAGAAGATGGGTCGGACTGTTCAATGAATGGCGTGATCAAGTGCAAGATGGAGAACGAAGTGGACGCCCGTCTGTGGTTACTAATGAACTGGTTCTCACAATTGAACAGAAGATTAAGCTCAACCGTAAGTTTACACTTAGTGCCCTTGCTACGGAAGTTCTGCAAATCTCACTATCACTAATTCCTGAAGTTGTTACTACTGAAAAACTGAAATTTCGAAAACTTTGCTCGCGTTAGGCAGAGAAAATTCTTACTGAACAACACGAAAAACAACGGATGGGCAGTGCACTTCAGTTTTTGACACGCTACAATGGAGAAGCGATGGTTTTCTTTCTCGGGGGATGAAACTTGGGTCTCGTACGACACCCCTGAAACAAAACGGCAATCAATGGAATGGAGACACACTTCATCCCGAACGAAGGTTAAGCCTAAGCAAACTTAACTCATCGAAAAGTCATGTGCACCGTTTTTTAGGACAGAAAAGGCGTTTTGCTGATTGATTTCTTACCACAAGGTCAAACAATCAATGCACATGGTTACTGCGAGACCGTTAAGAAATTGCGCTGCGCAATGCAGAACAAGCGCTGAGGATAACTGTCAAACGGTTTTTTTTCCCTACGATAATGCCCGACCTTACATGGCGAATGTGACCAAACAACTCTTACCGTAAACCTAAGATCTGTCACTCACTGGTGGTCAACACTTCAGCGATGACGACGAGCTGAAACAACATGTTACCACGTGGTTGAATACACAGGCGGCAACCTTCTATGAAGAAGGCGTGCAAAGACTTGTCCCACGCTATGACAAGTAGCTACAAAATTTCGGAAGCTATGTAGAAAAGTAGTTTAACGGATGAAGAATTTTGTACAATAAATGTTTTTTCTGTATCTGTAAACGTTTGTTTTATATAACCAAACGGAACTTACTTTGTGGACGACCCTGGAATACATTCTTTACTGTCGTTTCTTGTTAACAATATCAGCTCATTCCCAAGAATAAACAGCTTTCACTGAGTTAATAATCGGTAGAAATTCAACCTGCATTTGCATCGAAGTTCCTTAACTCTTGTGCAGAAAGGAGTGCAGTATACTGCTGCATCCATTTTCATTAAGCTACCAGAAGAGTTCAAAAATCTTAGAAGTAATCCTCGCGCTTTCAAATCGAAACTGGAGTTTTCTCATGGGTCACTCCTTCTATTCTGTTGAGGAATTCCTTGGAAAATTAAGCTGATTCTTATGTTGCATTGTTGACTACGTTTACTGAAACTTATGGCCTGACTTTTTCCGGGTTCATAAACATTTTATTTTTATTTGTTATTACTTTCATGTTGTAATTTCATGTTCTGACACGTTCCATGTCCTTGGAGATTTGCTCTTCAATTTGGTCCTACGGAACTTGACCTGTAAATAAAAATAAAAACTACCGATGCGAGTGCCTTTACTAACAGCATATGGACCATCAGACCAATTGTGTGATTGGATTGAAGAGTTCCTAGATAACAGAAAGCAGCATGTCATTCTCAATGGAGAGAAGTCTTCCGAAGTAAGAGTGATTTCAGGTGTGCCGCAGGGGAGTGTCGTAGGACCGTTGCTATTCACAATATGCATAAATGACCTTGTGGATAACATCGGAAGTTCTCTGAGGCTATTTGCGGATGATGCTGTAGTATATCGAGAGGTTGTAACAATGGAAAATTGTACTGAAATGCAGGAGCATGTGCAACGAATTGATGCATGGTGCAGGGAATGGCAATTGAATCTCAATGTAGACAAGTGTAATGTGCTGCGAATACATAGAAAGAAAGATCCCTTATCACTTAGCTACAGTATAGCAGGTCAGCAACTGGAAGCAGTTAATTCCATAAATTATCTGGGAGTACACATTAGGAATGATTTAAAATGGAATGATCATATAAAGTTGATCGTCGGTAAAGCAGATGCCAGACTGAGATTCGTTCAAAGAATCCTAAGGAAATGCAATCCGAAAACAGTACGCTTGTTCGCCCACTGCTTGAATACCGTTCATCAGTGTGGGATCCATACCAGATAGGGTTGATAGAAGAGATAGAGAAGATCCAACGGGGAGCAGCGCGCTTCGTTACAGGATCATTTAGTAATCGCGAAAGCGTTACGGAGATGATAGATAAACTCCAGTGGAAGACTCTGCAGGAGAGACGCTCAGTAGCTCGGTACGGGCTTTTGTTGAAGTTTCGAGAACATACCTTCACCGAAGAGTCAAGCAGTATATTGGTCCCTCCTACGTATGTCTCGCGAAGAAACCATGAAGATAAAATCAGAGAGATTAGAGCCCACACAGAAGCGTACCAACAATCCTTCTTTCCACGAACAATACGAGACTGGAATAGAAGGGAGAACCGATAGAGGTACTCAAGGTACCCTCCGCCACACACCGTCAGGTGGCTTGCGGAGTATGGATGTAGATGTAGAGGGCCCCACAGCATGTCTCCTGGGCTAGTGATCATGTTGGTAGGATCCTATGTGACTGGAAAACCGTGGTCTGTTCAGCCAAGTCCCAATTTCACTTAGAGAGAGCTGATGGCAGGGCTCGAGTGTGGCGTAGACCCCACGAAGCCATGGACCCAAGTATTCACCAAGGCACTGTGCAAGTTGGTGGTTCTGTAATGGTATGGGCTGTGTTTGCGTGGAATGGACTTGGTCATATGTTCCAACTGAAACGATCATTGACTGGAAATAGTTATGCTTGGTTACTTGGAGATCATTTGCAGCCATTCGAGAACTTCATGTTCCCTAACAGAAGTGTTGTGTCAGCAGACCGCAATTCAACATGACTAGTTTGAACAACATTCTCAACAATTCGAACAAATGATTTGGCAATGCAGACCGCCCGACATGAAGGTAACCGATCTTTCATGGAAGATGTTCGAGAGGGCAGTTCGTGCTGCAGACATGGGACTGTGCAGCTGGTCCCGGTGGAGGTTCGAGTCCTCCCTCGGGCATGGGTGTGTGTGTTTGTCCTTAGGATAATTTAGGTTAAGTAGTGTGTAAGCTTAGGGACTGACGACCTTAGCAGTTAAATCCCATAAGATTTCTCACACATTTTTTCAGTTCGTGCACAAAATTGTGCACCAGCAGTACTTCCGCAATTATGGATGGCTATAGAGGCAGCATGACTCAACGTTTCTGCAGGGGACTTCCAACAGCTTGTGGAGTCCATGCCATGTCCAGTTGCTGCACTATGCCAGGCAAGAGGAGGTCCGCCACCATATTAGGACGTATCCCATGTGTTTTGTCACCTCATTGTATGCCTCCAAGGGAGTAGGCATAGTCTGCCACCTAATTAAAATTTCTATTCTGTTGAGGAATTCCTCGGAAAATTAAGCTCATTCTTATGTTATATTGTTGACTACGTTTACTGAAACTTATGGCTTGACTTTTTTCGGGTTCATAAACATTTTATTTTTATCTGTTATTACTTTCATGTTGTAATTTCATGTACTGACACATTCCATTTTTATGTGTCAGATTTTCCCTCTCGATTTTTTTTTATTTAAACGAATGAAACTTATCTCTTGTGGTTTAAACGTCAAAAGCCGCCGGCACATGGACTGCGCTGTTGAACATCAACTTTGAGCGTGCCGATATCAACGTGTTGCTGAACGCTCAGAAACGATGCAACTAGTGCGTATGGTATATGGTCTCCAACGTGGTATGCTCGACCGCAGCGCTCTCCAGCGGCAGAAGTCGGCAGTATCTGGCGCTCGTAAATCACACCGTTTTCGAAATGGACGGTTGTAAAATTCCCATATTAGATCTATTAAAAGGTACTTTTCTCCCTTGTCTGTATGCTAGTCAACTTGTTCTGGCTGTAGTACACATAAATAAAAACTTCAATATCAGTGAAAATATTATAAGGCAAAAAGGGAAGTAGCATGTACAGTCAGTATGGACACCAGCTCATAAAACTTCCATTACAAATATAAAACAATGGAAAATCCAGGATGGAATGTAATATACTCGTATTATGAGAAGTTGCTACTCACCATATAGCTGAGTAGCACATAGATGCAACGAAAGACTCTCACAATCTGGTTTCAGTAGCCTGAGACTGCAGTCGTGTGTGTGAGTTGCGTTTGTGTGTGTGTGTGTGTGTGTGTGTGTGTGTGTGTGTGTGTGTGTCTGTTGTTCACGAAGGCCTTAATGGCCGAAAGTTGTGAGAGTCTCCTGTTGTATCTATCTGCAACTCAGCATCTCTCCTATATGGTGAGTGGCAAATTTCCATTACAGGTAGTGCGATAATAATCTCCACATAAGATAAAAATTATTTTACAATTCCCACTTTTTAGTGAAGCCCTAAGGTCATTCCTACTTGATCAGTGTTCCTACTAAGTAGCAGAATCTCTACATGTGAATTACAAAATTTAAAAGGACAAAATAACGTACTGCAAGTAGAGCAAGGTGCCCTGTAGATTAAGCCAATCGAACAAACCCATCCCTCAAAAACACTGACCTTTTATTTACTTAACGTCTAATATTATAGCATATACTTGTATGAAACTGTGTTAGAACCTATTAAAAAAGCGAAGGTTCGGAGAAAAATTTCGGAATGTAATTGGTTGCGAACCACTAACTCTTTGTGACGCTCTTCATTACCCTACCTCGACGCTAAAGGCCTTGATACTATATTTAACTCTTACCCTTCCCTAAAAGCTTTAATTTGTACCTATATTACTAACTGGCAACGGCCTTGCCACAGTGGATGCAGCGGTTCCCGTCAGATCACCGAAGTTGAGCGCTGTCGGGCGTGGCCGGCACTTGGATGGGTGACCATCCGAGCCGCCATGCTCTATTGCCATTCTTAGGGGTGCGCTAGGCCTCATGTTGACAATTGAGAAGCTACTCGGCCGAATAGTAGCTGCTCCGGTCGTAGAAAACCATCATAGCGACCGGGAGAGCGGTGTGCTGACCACACGCCCCTCCTATCCGCATCCTCCACTGAGGATGACACGGCGGTCGGATGGTCTCGATGGGCCACTTGTGGCCTGGTGACGGAGTGCTTATATTACTAACTGATATTTAATTATAATAAATTGTACAAGAACAACGCGTTTATAGTGGATCCTCAACATGCTGTTGACTTCAAATGGCAAGTTACAATAATTCTTTTACCACGAATACGACGTTTCTTGTCATTTCATTACAACGAATCATACAATTAACTGAGGGTTTTCGAGAGCTCCCCAGTTTTCTGGTGTTCATAAATGGCGTATGTTACATACGGGCTTCGACTGGAAACCAATAAGGTGCCTTACAACTCCGCACCTAAGGCAGAGGGCCTGCAAGTGACATAGGTCGTGAGCTCCCACCTCGTGGCCAACGTTCAAGAGCACGTTCAGAATATCTGAGACGCTAGATATTGCTCTGCGATTTCGGAAACACTTCCCAACGTGGTATTCCACGCTGTGACGTCAGAAACGCGGCACGCTCAGTGCTTAACGTTCGGACGCACGGTCCGTGTGCCGACGGCTTTACGCTAAGCGTAAATACAGACTACTCTGACGCGATGTGCTCCCACATCACGTCAGGCACCGTAGGACCACGTCAGACATGAAGCGGTGTTCACATTGGCCTGACGTATAGCAACATGAAACGACTAGTTTGTGTGCATTGCATTTCCCGATAGTTTGTTTTGCACCTGCAACCATGAAAGTACTCCGTGTTTTTGACATGCTGGAAGAAAACGAAGAAGAAATGGCTGCTCTGTGTATGGCATCCTTTTGCTCGTCTAGAGAATGGGTGCATCCTATCAATGTGGAGCGAGACGAATTCGGGGGGGGGGGGGGTTCCAAAATTTAATACCACAACCAAGATGAAGAACGGTTTAAGTGGTATTAAAGAATGACAAATACCATCTCCTGAGCTTGGTTGGTCCGATAATAGAGAAACGCTCCAGTCAACTCATGGAAAGCATTCCGGCTGAGAAACGACTTACAGTTTCCGTGAGGTAAGTGCTAACACATTATTTTATTATACACTACTGGCTATTAAAATTGCTACACCAAGAAGAAATGTAGATGATAAACGGGTATTCATTGGACAAATATATTATACTAGAACTGAGATGTGATTACATTTTCACACAACTTGGGTGCATAGATCCTGAGAAATCAGTACCCAGAACAACCACCTCTGGCCGTAATAACGGCCTTGATACGCCTGGGCATTGAGTCAAACAGAGCTTGGATGGCGTGTACAGGTACAGCTGCCCATGCAGCTTCAACACGATAACACAGTTCATCAAGAGTAGTGACTGGCATATTGCGACGAGCCAGTTGCTCGTCGACCATTGACCAGACGTTTTCAATTGGTCAGGGATCTGGAGAATGTGCTGGCCAGGACAACAGTCGAACATTTTCTGTATCCAGAAAGGCCCGTACGGGACCTGCAACATACGGTCGTGCATTATCCTGCTGCAATGTAGGGTTTCGCAGGGATCGAATGAAGGATAGAGCCACGGGTCGTAACACATCTGAAATGTAACTTCCACTGTTCAAAGTGAAGTCAGTGCGAACAAGAGGTGACCGACAAGTGTAACCGATGGCACCTCATACCATCACGCCGGGTGATACGCCAGTATGGCGATGACGAATACATGCTTCCAATGTACGTTCAACGCGATGTTGCCAAACATGGATGCGACCATCATGATGCTGTAAACAGAACCTGGATTCATCCGAAAAAATGACGTTTTGCCATTCGTGCACCCAGGTTCGTCGTCCAGTACACCATCGCAGGTGCTCCTGTCTGTGATGCAGCGTCAAGGGTAACCGCAGCCACGGTCTCCGAGCTGGTAGTCCATGCTGCTGCAAACGTCGTCCAACAGTTCGTGCAAATGGTTGTTGTCTTGAAGACGTCCCCATCTGTTGACTCAGGGATCGAGACGTGGCTGCACGATCCGTTACAGCCGTGCGGATAAGATGCCTGTCATCTCGACTGCTAGTGATACGAGGCTGTCGGGATCCAGCACGGCGTTCCGTATACCCTCCTGAACCCACCGATTCCATATTCTGCTAACAGTCATCAGATCTCTACCGACGCGAGCAGCAATGTCGCGATACGATAAACCGCAATCGCTATAGGCTACAATCCGACCTTTATCAAAGTCGGAAACGTGATGGTACGCATTTCTCCTCCTTACACGAGGCATCACAACAACGTTTCACCAAGCAACGCCGGTCAACTGTGTATGAGAAATCGGTTGGAAACTTTCCTCATGTCAGCACGTTGTAGGCGTCGCCACCGGCGCCAACCTTGTGTGAATGCTCTGAAAAGCTAATCATTTGCATATCACAGCATCTTCTTCCCGTCGGTTAAATTTCGCGTGTGTAGCACGTCATTTTTGTGGTGTAGCAATTTTAATGGCCAGTAGTGTATATCAGGGAGGGAAGAAAATTATCACAGTGACATTTTGCAATTATTATTGATTTTCTCTTCACAAAGTGCGTTTTGTTATGCATCAAAAAAGTAATTACAAATTAGTAAAGTCTTCTTGCTGTTTCTCATGCCAATTGTAGGAGAACGTTGAATGCGTTGAGCAGTCCAAGCTATGTTGAGATAGCTGAGGAGATGGTGTTGAGGAGGGCTGATGGAATGACGACGGATTTGTATTAAGAGTATTGTGATTCACCTGAAATGAGATCTCACGTGCAGCTTGCAACGCTGCTCCCAAAACGATGTTGCTCACTTCCATCTTCACTCTGATTTTCTCATCAGGACGCAATTTTTTTCAAATTTTTCGTCATGCTGAGGAAAATAACTTCGCATTCATCGTCCACATTATTACTTGATCCAGGGAGTGCACTTTGAAGAAGTACTTGGGAGCGCAGCCGTTGGTTGTCTTTCGTAATTGTAATCATTTCTTGTAGGGATCACAAGAAACGTTTCTTCCCAACATAAGGCCTTACGCGCTTCGCTGAAGGTTGTAGGGACTGCACTTTGCAGTAGGTCATTTCTTGGCGGTTTGGACTGGGAACCTTCTGACGAGACCACTTGTGAGTCTGTTTCATCAGACGGACAAAGTCCAATCTCTTCCCGTGTTCCATTTCCTCGATTTTTCTGCCTCTTTGCTACCTGACCCGATTTTGAGGATCTATGGTGTTTAGCCTGGATGTACGCATTCCGTAGTTTATTCCAATTACATTCGTTACCTAGAACAGAGAAATTAGTTTAGAATTCTAGGCTATTCTTTTGTTATCTACGAGTTATTCATTTATTCTTCTTTTGCGCCCAAAGACAATAAAAGGTCGCCTAATTGCCAAAGGACAACGTAAAGAGTAATACTTCAATAATTGAGCTTTTTTTACTGTTCACTGGTACTTGACAACTGGAAATTCTTACATAACGTTGGGTTTTTCTTTTCTGATTGGATTTTCAACTATTGGAGAAGTAGTTAAAGAGTGTGGAGAGGTAATTTGGAGAACTCTACAGCCCATTTACATGCCAGAACCAGACAAAGACGAACGGAAACAGATCGCCAAGCATTATGAATGGAAGTGCAATTATCAACAGTGCATAGGAACTTTGGACGGCAAGCAATTTCAAATCCGATGTCCAGCTGGTGCTAGTTCACTGTACTATAACTACAAAGGCACATATTCCATTGTTTTATAGGCTTTGGCAGATGCAAATTACAAATTCACGCTTGTTGACGTTGGAGCTTACGGCAAAAGTAGCGATGGAGGAACTTTTGAGCGGTCTGAGATGGGGAAATAATTGAAAGCAACAACTACGCCATTCCACAAGGAGCTACTGCCTCATGTACTTGTTGCAGATGAAGCCTTCCCTCTTAAAACCTATTTGATGCGTCCATGGAGCCAGCAGCCATTAAAAGTGACGATAAGAAGGTATACAACTACCGCCATTCAAGAGCTCGACAGACTGCACAAAATGTGTTCGGAGTTCTAGCTGGGCGCCGGAGAATATTTCTAAAGCCTGTTGAGACTTAACCAGAAATTGCCGATATAGTTGTTTTAGCTTCCACCTGTCTAGACAACAAGCTTCGGAATACATCAACCAATATTTCCCCTTTCGAGGAATAAATCCGAATAGAAAGTGAACACATTCATGGTGTTGCCAACCTCGAACCGCCGGCCGGAGTGGCCGAGCGATTCTAGGCGCTACAGTCTGGAACCGCGCGACCGCTACGGTCGCAGGTTCGAATCCTGCCTCGGGCATGGATGTGTGTGATGTCCTTAGGTTAGTTAGGTTTAAATAGTTCTAAATCCTAGGGGACTGATGACCTCAGAAGTGAAGTCCCATAGTGCTCAGAGCCATTTTTTGAACCTCGAACCCATTCGTAGAAATTTCGTGAGAGAAGCGGCCTTCACCAGAGATAAGTTCAGAAAGTACTCCGTTTCTGATTACCGTTCAGCAAGTTGTCCTTGGCAATGGCACTCTATTCGGAAGGGTAGAGTTGCTCAGTGACACGTCTAGTGTTCTTTATTTAATAGGCGCATTTGTTATAACCGACCGTTTTAAATTCAATATAACATAGTTTCAATTTCAGTTTTGCGTGTTATTTTTAGTTATAAATTCAAGTAACTTAATTTGTATAATAAATATCTGCTATATTCGTATCTGATTTTATTTGATATTTTTTCCTATCAATATCAAAACGACGCCAATTGAACTATTATAAACTGTAAAACAAAGAGAAAACTAATAAAATATATGGAAAAAATAACTGTTTTAACTAACATGGAATGCCGACTTTTTCTCCTGTTTCGTCCCAAGCGTCTTTCTTTGAATGCTGGTTACGATATTGTAGGATGATACAGAACCGGACTTGGTCGAATGTACTCAATCGACATCTCCTCCATCTTCGAATAATAACTGGGAACGGTACAGGAGAAACCACTCGAGTCTTCTGACGCCTTCCCACTACTGACGAAAAATCTACATCTTTTGAAATTCTTCCCATGCGTCATAAGGCGTGTTGCGTCAGGTTGCATCATCCAATGCATTCCCATGTCACGTCAGCCCAACATAAACAAAAAAAAAAAGGTTCAAATGGCTCTGAGCACTATGGGACTTAACATATGTGGTCGCCTGTCCCCTAGAACTTGGAACTACTTAAACCTAACTAACCTAAAGACATCACACACATCCATGCCTGAGGCAGGATTCGAACCTGCGACCGTAGCAGTCCCGCGGTTCCCAACATAAACATATGCACACATAACCCTACATTGCATTTTTATATCACCCGCATTATGACGTGAGCCCACGTGTTCCCACGTCACGTCAGAGCACTCTGTATTCACCTTAACCTGTGCATCCACGTGTGCCTCGTAATGCCTCTTATGCACCAGCAGAGCGAGCACGTCAGGACCGGGTCCCCACGTGTTAGTTAGTGGTGCAGCGTGGAAGTGGCTCGATTCATACCTGTGTGTCAGATAGCAAGAAGTTGAATCGCATAGCCCAGCAGGCAGGCGCTTATCTGAAGATACGCCGTTCTCAGGTGAGGGCCGACGCCTGATAAAGTGTGGCAGGCAGCGGCCAAGTCAGCCAGAGCGCACACAACAGGCGCCGAGCGCGGCCAGACAACACGCCGGCAGCGTCGCTGATGTCGCACCTCACGACGACGAAGCTCTTCCCGACCGAAACGTTCAGGTAAGCGTACGCCTTAGTTGACAATCAACTGTTCGTCTCAGGGCGCATATCGACGTATTGTCAATCCTAGAAATATTGATGTGCAGCATTGGTGGACCTCAAAATATTCTCAGTATTGTCAATACATACTGAACGTCTGAGGCCAATTATTAACTGTTCGACAATATTCTCCATTCAGATGTTGACAGAGCTTCAGGAAACAACCACACAGAGTTAGCGTGAACTGTTTATTTTTTTTTTCCAATTCGAATTGTGTATACCACACCTTAGATTCAGTTTTTAAGGAACCTTTTAACACAAAAGAATTTTAATAGGGCTACGGAAGGGTAATCATTGTATGTGCAACTCTAGGATGATTAACGGAGGATTCTCTATGACATTGTTTACTTCATCAGTTTGAAAATATACTATAGATTAGAAATTCTTCCAATCCATATGTGGCATACAGCAAACCAGTGCTTAACAGTATTGGTTAAAAACAGTCTTGGTTACTATTTTAGCCTTTTATTTTTCAACTACGCGTTTCGCCTTATTTAGGCATCTTCAGGTTGACCTTAATTTGGTATTTCTTAGAATGATCCTTTTGAAAGTGTCGCCAAAGGGCATGTTGGCACGATGTATTCGACGATGCCCTTTGGCTGCACTGTCAAAAGGGTCGTTCTAAGAAACACCAAATTAAGATCAACCTGAAGATGCCGAAATAAGGCGAAACGCGTTGTTGAAAAATAAAAAGCTAAAATGACAACCAAGACTGTTTTTAACCAATAATACTACAGATTGTTGTGTTGCATATAAATTTTGAAAAACACTCCCATTTCGAAAAATTCGTCATACATCTGCAGTGACTAGCAAGAGATCTACCAAAAGCGTGTCAGTTTCATCAGATTATCACAAAGCGTAAAAAATATTTGTTGAGGTATAGTTGCTTTATAGGTTTCTATAGAATTTCATGAGCTCTGCTTGCTGGTATTAAAGAACTAAACTTCGAACTTTAGAATGATCTGCCTGTCGCAGAATGACCTGTGACATCTCTAAGTTAATCGTAATCTCTTGCCTAATGCGACTGCTCTCTCATTAACATATTTTGCTTCTCTGTTTTATCTAGTATCGATACTAATAACGTGTCGTACAATGCAAAACTCCTCGGAAAATAATATACAAAGTCTTTCGGGTCTGTGATTCTGATTTCAGTCAGTAAATTTACATGCGACCAGTGGCTTCTTTCTTCACCCAATCTCGGAGCCATGTCCTCTTTCACGTTGTTTTCTGTTGCTTGCAACAGCTATAGCTAATTGCAGCAAACGCTTCCTTTTGGGTTTTCGATATCTTAAACTTGTAAAATCGCGTTTATTAGCTGACAGATTTTTGTCATTGCTGTCAATAGTGTGAGGACGCTCCAATATACACAACTGGCCATTAAAATTGCTACACCAAGAAGAAATGCAGATGGTAAACGGGTATTCATTGGACAAATATATTATACTAGAACTGAGATGTGATTACATTTTCACGCAATTTGGGTGGCATACATTCTCAGAAATCAGTACCCAGAACTACCACCTCTGGCCGTAATAACGGCCTCGATACGCCTGTGCATTGCGTCAAACAGAGCTCGGATGGCGTGTACAGGTACAGCTGCCCGTGCAGCTTCAACACGATACCACAGTTCATCAAGAGTAGTGACTGGCATATTGCGACGAGCCAGTTGCTCGTCGACCATTGACCAGACGTTTTCAATTGGTGAGAGATCTGGAGAATGTGCTGGCCGGGGCAGCAGTCGAACATTTTCTGTATCCAGAAAGGCCCGTACAGGACCTGCAACATGCGGTCGCGCATTATCTACATCTACATCCATACTCCCCAAGCCACCTGACGGTGTGTGGCGGAGGGTACCTTGACTACCTCTATCGCTTCTCCCTTCTATTCCAGTCTCATATTGTTCATGGAAATAAAGATTGTCGGTATGCCTCTGTGTGGGCTCTAATCTCTCTGATTTTATCCTCGTGGTCTCTTCGCGAGACATACGTGGGAGGGACCAATATACTGCTTGACTCCTCGGTGCAGGTATGTTCTCGAAACTTCAACAAAAACCCGTACCGAGTTACTGAGCGTCTCTCCTGCAGAGTCTTCCACTCGAGTTTATCTATCATCTCTGTAACGCTTTCGTAATTACTAAATGATCCTGTAACGAAGCGCGCTGCTCTCCGTTGGATCTTCTCTATCTCTTCTATCAACCCTATCTGGTACGGATCCCACACTGCTGAGCAGTATTCAGGCACTGGGTGAACAAGCGTACTGCAACATACTTCCTTTGTTTTCGCATTGCATTTCCTTAGGATTCTTTGAACGAATTTCAGTCTGGCATCTGCTTTACCGACGATCAACTTTATACGAGCATTCCATTTTAAATCACTCCTAATGCGTACTCCCAGATAATTTATGGAATTAACTGCTTCCAGTTGCTGACGTGCTATATTGTAGCTAAATGATAAAGGATCACTCTTTCTGTGTATTCGCAGCACATTACACTTGTCTACATTGAGATTCAATTGCCATTCCCTGCACCATGCGTCAATTCGCTGCAGATCCTCTTGCATTTCAGTACAATTTTGCATTGTTACCACCTCTCGATATACCACAGCATCATCCACAAAAAGCCTCAGTGAACTTCCGATGTCACCCACAAGGTCATTTATGTATATCGTGAATAGCAACGGTCCTACGACACTCCCCTGCGGCACACCTGAAATCACTCTTACTTCGGAAGACTTCTCTCCATTGAGAATGACATGCTGCGTTCTGTTATCTAGGAACTCTTCAATCCAATCACACAATTGGTCTGATAGTCCATATGCTCTTACTTTTTTCATTAAACGACTGTGGGGAACTGCATCGAACGCCTTGCGGAAGTCAAGAAACACGGCATCTACCTGGGAACCCGTGTCTATGGCCCCCTGAGTCTCGTGGACGAATAGCGCGAGCTGGGTTTCACACGATCGTCTTTCTCGAAACCCGTACTCATTCCTACAGAGTAGATTTCTAGTCTCCAGAAAAGTCATTATACTCGAGCGTAATACGTGTTCCAAAATTCTACAAATGATCGACGTTAGAGATATAGCTTTGCACATCTGTTCGACGTCCCTTCTTGAAAACGGGGATGACCTGTGCCCTTTTCCAATCCTCTTGGAACGCTACGCTCTTCTAGAGACCTACGGTACACCGCTGCAAGAAGGTGGGCACGTTCCTGCTGAAATGTAGGGTTTCGCACGGATCGAATGGGAGGTAGTGCCACGGGTCGTAACACATCTGAAATGTAACGTCCACTGTTCAAAGTGCCATCAATGCGAACAAGAATTGACCGAAACATGTACTCATTGGTACCCCATACCATCACGCCGGGTGATACGCCAGTATGGCGATGACGAATACACGCTTCCAATGTGCGTTCGCCGCGATGTCGCCAAACGCGGATGCGACCGTCATGATGCTGTAAACACAACCTGGATTCATCCGAAAAAAGACGTTTTACCATTCGTGCACCCAGGTTCGTCGTAGAGTATACTATCGCAGGCGCTCCTGTCTGTGATGGAGCGTCAAGGGTAACCGCAGCCACGGTCTCCGAGCTGACAGTCCATGCTGCTGCAAACGTCGTCAAACTGTTCGTGCAGATGATTGCTGTCTTGCAAACGTCTCCATCAGTTGACTCAGGGGTCGAGACGTGGCTGCACGATCCGTTACAGCCATGCGGATAAGATTCCTGTCATCTCGACTGCTAGTCACATGAGGCCGTTGGGATCCAGCACGGCGTTCCTTATTACCCTCCTGAACCCACCGATTACATATTCTGCTAATAGTCATTGGATCTCGACCAACGCGAGCAGCAAAGTCGGGATACGATAAACCTCAATCGCAATACGCTACAATTCGACCTTTAACAAAGTCGGAAACGTGATGGTACGCATTTCTCTTCCTTACACGAGGCATCACAACGTTTCACCTTTGTGTATGAGAAATTGGTTAGAAACTTTCCTCATGTCAGCACGTTGTAGGTGTCGCCACCGGCGCCAACCTTGCGTGAATGCTCCGAAAAGCTAATCATTTGCATATCACATCATCTTCTTCTTGTGGGTTAAATTTCGCGTCTGTAGTACGTCATCTTCGTGGTGTAGCAATTTTAATGGCCAGTAGTGTAATTCTACCCTCACTATCCCTATGTGTGCTATACGTTTCCTAGAGTCATCACGTAAAGCCGGTTCTGGATACTTCCTGTGGCTTCCTTGGGATAGTTTGCGTCTGCTGGGTGATTCACGAAGATATGCAAATATTTTAATATGTCATTCTACAAGTAAAACTAAAGAATGAAATTCGTATAAACGCAGGTCCGCAAATGTGTAGTTACGGAGTTACGCCTAGAAAAATATTTTGCCTGATATAGCAACTTCTCTAATATGAAACCATCGCAAAACTATACGAGGTTAAAGTAAAGGTCGATTTCCATTTATTTTGTTCTTATTGGTCTGGTGAATATAATAAAACATGTCCCGGACGTGTATCTGCAGTAGTTTTCCAGAACGTCCAGAGAAGCAAACAAGTAATTTCGTAATATTTTTAATTTATTAACTACTTGGCCCAATTTTTTTTCCATACAACTGCACAAAGTTTTCAACAGAGGTTTGTAGAGAATTTAATTTTGGATAAATGATGAGAATAACGTTTAATGAAACTGCATGTATGTGTCAGATAATCTGCTTTTATTAATACCATAACATACGTCAATTCATGTTTAGCATGAAAAAACAATGGTCAGTGTTGAGGAAGTTGTACAGTCTACATACAGAAAACTAACTCGCTTCAAGGATAGGAAACGACTGAAACAACTCACTAACGGTTGCCAACAATGACATAAACGTTTCTGCATTCTTAATGGAAAGTAAACAAATTTATGTGTAATAATCTTTGCTTCTTTGGATGTTCTGGAAAACTACTGCAGGTACACGTTTTGGACATGTTTTATTAGATTCACCAGACCAATACCAACAAAACAAATGCAAATCGTGCCTTACGTTAACCTCGTACAGATTTGCAATGGCTTCATATTAGGGAAGTTGCTAAATTTCAGGCAAAATCTTTTATTAGCCGTAACTCCGTAACCAGACATTTTCAGACCTACGTTTATGTGAACTTTTCTCTTTAGTTTTACTTGTAGAATAACATATCCTCGTGAATCACCCAGTACCTTCGAGAGTTTTTCTGTTCAGTGTCTACGCTCTTCCACTGGTCAGACAAACCTATGACAATTCGTGCTGCCCTTCCCTGTACACGTTCAATATCCCCTGTTAGTCCTGTTTGGCATTGGTCCCACACATTTCAGTATTATTCCAGAATGGGTCACAGAAGTGGGGCCGGCAGATGTGGCCGAGCGGTTCTAGGTGCTTCAGTCTGAAACCACGCGACCGCTACGGTCGCAGGTTCGAATCCTGCCTCGGGCATGGGTGTGTGTGATGTCCTTAGGTTAGTTAGGTTTAAGTAGTTCTAAGTTCTAGGGGACTGATGACCTCAGAAGCCATTTGAACCATTTGAACTGTCGTATAACCACTCAACCACAGGCCGTGCATTATGAACAGGTGTACGATCGTGTTGAAAGATGCAATCGCCATCCCCGAATTGGTCTTCAACAGTGTGAAGCAAGAAGGTGTTTAAGACATCAATGCAGGCCTGTGTTGTATTAGCGCCACACAAAACAACAAGGGGTGATAAACACGACCACACCACAAGAACACCAGCTCCGAATTTTACTGTTGGCACTACACACGTCGGCCTATGACGTTCACCGGGAATTTGCCATACCCACACCCTGCCATCGGATCGCCACATTCTGTACCGTGATTCGTCACTCCACACAACGTTTTTTCACTGTTCAATCGTCCAATGTTTATGCTGCTTACACCATGTGAGCCGTCGTTTGGCATTCACCGGCGTGATGTCTGACTTATGAGCAGCTGCTCGACCATGAAATCCAAGTTTTCTCACCTTCCACCTAATTGCCATAGTACTTGCAGTGGATCCTGGTGCAGTCTGGAACTCCTGTACGATTGTCTAGATAGATATCTGCCTATTACACATTACGACCCTCTTCAACTGTCGGCGGTCTCTGTCAGTCAACAGACGCTTTTGTGATGTACGTGTCCCTCCACGTTTCCACTACACTATGACATCGGAAGCAGTGGACCTACGAATGTTTACGAGTGTGGAAATCTCGTGTACAGACGTATGACACGAGTGACATCGAACGTTCGAAGTCCATGAGTTCTGCGGAGCGCCCCATTATGCTCTCTCAAGATGTCTAATGACCACTGAGGTGGCTGATATGGAGTATCTGACGGTAGTTGGCAGCACAATGCACCTAACGTGAAAAACGTATGTTGTTGTGGGTATTAGGGTACCTCTGATGACATAGCGTATGTGTGTAGAGAGTGGACTACGGACTGTTGCTCACACATCCGTTTCACAAGCTGTAACCTCTACCACATTTTCTCACCTGTTAATACTAGTATTTGGGAAAAAATGTAATTATTTGTAACTTATATAATCATTATTGCAGACGTTTGCTATACTGATATTAGTAATTATTTTTTTAAAAAAATTAGGCCCATCGTCAAAACAAAACCGAATCCTTGTCTTTTTTTATGCCCAGGTTGGGAAGCACTGCTCCAGCTAGATAACGCTTCATGTTAAGAAATCCAAAATCGTGCTACAGTGGTTTAAGGAGCATGCTAGGAAATGCACGTTGATTCCTTGGCCACCAAATGCGTATCACAAGTCTAGAATCGTGCCGCAGTTGTTTGAGGAACATGTTAGGAAACTCCCATTGATGTGATGGCCTCAAATTCATCTCTTCTGAATCCGATGGATCATATGTGGGGCAGCATAAGATGCCAGCTCAGTGCCTGCAAACTACTACTACTATCGCTTGCGCTGTTGTCCCGCATTTTGCGCGGAGTTGGCGTGGTTAGGCCGGATTTGGCATGTTAATTTGAAGCGGTGGCCGGATGCCCTTCCTGCCGCCACCCCGTACCCCCCCGGGACGGAATCAGAGTACCCCATCTGTCTGTCTAGTGTAAATCATGGAAAAGTGTGAATGTGGTTCAGATGTCTGTGAGTCGTGTAACTGAGGCGGGAAGTGCGGACCAGCCCGGTATTCACCTAGAGGGATGTGGAAAACCACCTAAAAACCTACATCCTGGCTGGCCGGCACACCGGCCCTCGTCGTTAATCCGGCGGGCGGTTTCGAGCCGGGGCTGGCGCGCCTACCCGAGTCCAGGAAGCAGCGCGCTAGCGCTCTCGGCTAAGCTGGCGGGGCTCGGTGCCTGCAAACTACCGACCCATAATTTATGGGAATTGCATACCTGTGCGTATACGTCTGATGCCAGATATCTCTGGTAAAGTGTCTGACAAGGGGAAGGCCTCAGAGACGGCCAACCGATTCCGCTCACATTTGGCAGGTCGCTTGTGTACAACCTAAAACGAAGGAATCTAAGATATTTTGGGTCAACACCCCCGCGTTTTTGAGAAAATCACCCCTAAAGGTTATGACGAGCGATCGACTCAAAATTGGCGGGATCGATAGATAATTGTAAATAGAGCATTTTTCATCATCAGGTATGGGGTCCGGAAACGCATACTTTTCCAGAAGTCGAGGCGAGAAACTTTTACAACTGCCGCGTTTGTACCCAAACCCCTGTCGCCGACAGCGCCGATAGCGCAACGGCCAAGGTAACTGGCTGGGTATCGGAAAACCCGGTTCGAATCTCGAAGAAACCTAGCGGATGTTATTGTTCTCGTTTGTATTTCTCCATATCTCAATTGATAGGGATAGGAGGGTTAACAAGGTAAGTAAATCAACAAGGAATGTTAATAATAAGGTAGGCAAACTAATTTCCCAAACGCCGTAAGTTAGTAAAGTATTAAACTTTTAAGCCTTGTCACATGAAAACAACTCTGAGTGCTGCGAATTCCTAACGAGGGATCACAGGTAGCCAACCGTGCGACGCTTGTTTACAGTGAGGCACGGGATAGAATGCACGCGGGGAGAGTTAAGTTGTCCCGGTTGTCTCTTCCTCATATCATAGGGAAGGAACAGTGTAGCCGTCGAAAGATTTCATTCATTAGATGCTCCTGGTGCCGTGAGTATATTTGTTTCGAATGTTTATATGACAAGTACCATCCATCTAGTTGCTCGAAGAAAAGTGAAGACACGTAACAGTGACTGAAAGAGCCATTGTAAAGCGACCAGGAGTAGCATTTTAGTTGTTTACTATCCCAAGAGGTTTGAGAAATTTATTTGCCTACCTTATTATCATTCCTTGTCGATTTACTTACCTTATTAACCCTCCTATCCCTATCAATTGAGATATGGAAAAATACAATCCACTACGTTTCTTCGAGATTCGCAGCCAGTTACCTTGGCCGTTGCGCTATCGGTGCTGTGGGCGAAAAGCGTTGACCATGTGGGTACAGACGCGGCAGTTGTAAAAGTTTCTTACCTCGATTTCGGACCCCATACCTGGTGATGAAAAATGCTCTATTTACAATTATCTATCCATCCCGCCAATTTTGAGTCGATCGCTCGTCATAACCTTTGGGGGTGATTTTCTCAAAAACGCGGGGGTGTTGACCCAAAATATCGTAGATTCCTTCGTTTTAGGTTGTACACAAGCGACCTACCAAATCTGAGCCGAATCGGTTGGCCGTCTCTGAGGCTTTCCCCTAGTCAGTGCTTAGCTGGGTGGTAACATGCTTGCCCCCTGTGCAAACTGGCCTAGGTTTGATTGCCGACCAGGCTGGAGATTTTCCCCGCTCGTGGAGTGTGTGTTGTTTTGTCCTCATCATCATTTCATCCCAAGTCGCCCAATGTGGCGTCGAATGAAATAAGACTTGCACTGGGCAGCCGAACTTCCCCAAATGGGGCCTCCCAGCCAACGATCCCATACGCTCATTTCTATTTTTCCGGTAAAGTACAGAGTAATTGTCGAATTTTTCCTGCACAGTATGGCTGTTGTGCTCCAAAGGAAGTCCAAAATGGTATTAAACGGGTGTTCATAATGATTTCCTCATCAGTGTAAATAATGGCGATACGGATGCACTACATCATGCACAGAACAATATAACTGCAAGCTGTGCTTTACAACTTGCAAGAAGTCTGCGAAATGGAGGAGTTGTACAGCCCACATTGTAGCTGTGGGGAGGGAATTCGAATCATGCCTGGATAGCTCATACATAAGAAAAAGTTCCCTAGAGGAATAGGTACATGTATTGTGACAATTGGTAGTTGAATATGTACCCACTTCAGTGGTTAGTTGTTCTTTTCCTGAGTCTATCAGTCCCCTCACAGAGGCATCACATATTTTACTACGTGACGTTTTCTGCATGGCAGCAACTGTGCCGCAACTACGTCTGTCAGTGTAGACCTTCCATTTTGCGTCCACACATCCATACTTAAATAGCGGACTTGCCGCCTGGAGGAAAGAAAACATTAATGGCTTGCTTGTGTCATAGGTACTCAGAGCTACCAAGAAACCTAAAAGCATATTCCTTCTAACAGAGATTATTATTAGTCTGCAAATCTAAAACTACATGTACATCCAACTCCGCAAGCCACCTGACGGTGTGTGGCGGAAGGTACCTTGACTACCTCTATCGGTTCTCCCTTCTATTCCAGTCTCGTATTGTTCGTGGAAAGAAGAATTGTCGGTATGCTTCTGTGTGGGCTCTAATCTCTCTGATTTTATCCTCACGGTCTCTTCGCGAGATATACGTAGGAGGGAGCAATATACTGCTCGACTCCTCTGTGAAGGTATGTTCTCGAAACTTCAACAAAAGCCCGTACCGAGCTACTGAGCGTCTCTCCTGCAGAGACTTCCACTGCAGTTTATCTGTCAACTCCGTAACGCTTCCGCGATTACTAAATGATCCTGTAACGAAGCGCGCTGCTCTCCGTTGGATCTTCTCTATCTCTTCTATCAACCCTATCTGGTACGGATCCCACACTGCTGAGCAGTATTCAAGCAGCGGGCGAACAAGCGTACTGTAACATACTTCCTTTGTTTTCGGATTGCATTTCCTTAGGATTCTTCCAATGAATCTCAGTCTGGCATCTGCTTTACCGACGATGAACTTTATATGATCATTCCATTTTAAATCATTCCTAATGCGTACTCCCAGATAATTTATGGAATTAACTGCTTCCAGTTGCTGACCTGCTATATTGTAGCTAAATGATAAAGGATCTTTCTTTCTATGTATTCGCAGCACATTACACTTGTCTACATTGAGATTCAATTGCGATTCCCTGCACCATGCGTCAATTCGCTGCAGATCCTCCAGGATTTCAGTACAATTTTCCGTTGTTACAACCTCTCGATACATCACAGCATCATCTGTAAAAAGCCTCAGTGAACTTCCGATGTCATCCACAAGGTCATTTATGTATATTGTGAACAGCAACGGTCCTACGACACTCCCCTGCGGCACACCTGAAATCACTCTTACTTCGGAAGACTTCTCTCCATTGAGAATGACATGCTGCGTTCTGTTATCTAGGAACTCTTCAATCCAATCACACAATTGGTCTGATAGTCCATGTGCTCTTACTTTTTTCATTAAACGACTGTGGGGAACTGTATTGAACGCCTTGCGGAAGTCAAGAAACACGGTATCTACCTGGGAACCCGTGACTATGGCCCTCTGAGTCTCGTGGACGAATAGCGCGAGCTGGGTTTCACACGACCGTCTTTTTCGAAACCCATGCTGATTCCTACTGAGTAGATTTCTAGTCTCAAGAAAATGATGTAAATACTGATGTAATGTTGTTCAATACACCGTCCTCAGTCATCGAACTAAACACCTGTACTGACACCCTGTATGTCATAGACCACTGATGATGCCTTACATGTATAAGCGAAACATGTCTGGGACTAAAGAATAACTTTGTAGTCTTAACCTCCCACACATCACCATTAAAGTTCTCATTACAAGAGAAGTAAGATTAAAAGAGACGAACATTTTACTCATCTTGACTATCTCGTTGTTGCTGTCGATGGCTCAAACTCTTGTCTAGGAGTACTTTCTTGAAGCTGAAAATTTCGATTTCTTAGGTTCGTGATGACAAAATAACTGTTGAAGAGTTGCCTATTGCTATGAATATCTTTCTATTTTATCCCATTCTTCTACATCACACTAGCTTTACAATTTCCACGTTCAAAAAAGCAATAATTACACTGTTCTTGACAAGTTTAGCAAAATACATGCGTTTCCGTCAGAGGCATGCTCACCACCCCTACAAATTCTGCTGTGCTCACAATATTCCAAAGGCTTTACAAAGCAAAAGAGTTAACAAAACAAAAGATGAATCATCGCTAAAACATATCATTATTTCATAAATTAATGCAGAAATGAATTTAATAATTAGCGTTAGATTGTGCAATTAATAATGCGACTTTTAAGTATGTCACGAATTTTGTAATTTCAAATATTTTTAAAAGAAGAGTAATTTTGACTGCTAATACATATCGACTGTAAGACATTAATTTCTTTTTATACTCTTTAGCCTGAAATATAATACATCGAATACAAAATGATGAATTCTTGTAATGAAACGGCTGAGATAATTTTAACCTATGCGAGACTCGAGATTATACATCGAATCGGTTATCTCTATAAAAAAAAGTTAAAGTTAGAGGAGGATGATTCATTACAACTTCCAGTTGCAAAAGGCAGAAGTTTTCTCATCTTTATGATAACACAAATTCCCCTGGAAGGTGAGTTTCCGGTTTTGTATGATGACGTGGTAAACAGCTATTACGTGTCTGGAGGTTTGAAATGCTTCTGTGTGTGGA
Source organism: Schistocerca piceifrons (assembly GCF_021461385.2). Classification (NCBI taxonomy): domain Eukaryota; kingdom Metazoa; phylum Arthropoda; class Insecta; order Orthoptera; family Acrididae; genus Schistocerca; species Schistocerca piceifrons. The sequence continues at coordinate 146,503,038 of NC_060148.1, forward strand.
TCGCCATTCATCAGGGAAACCTGAAATCCTTGAGTGATGTCCTTATCGGTGGCGATTTATCACCCGAGCGTGTGACCATTTATCATGTGACGGTATAGCTGTAGGTCACACGCAGACCATATCTAGCCCACTTCTGATAACCGCTAAGCGAGATTGCAGTGCACACGACAGCACTGATTGCCTGCCTGATAATATCGCTTCTTCAGAACAGTTACAAGCAAACTTAAAGCAGAAATGTCGGACTCCATTTTGAAATGCTCTTTTACTAAGGAAGATACATAAGTGCCACCACAATGTGCTTCCCTCACTGCTGTAAAGGTGAGAGATATGGATATTTGCGTCACTGAATTTGAGAAAAAGCTGCCAACGCTAAATTTATCCCCGGTCATTTATTTAAAAAACGTATATACGGGGTAAGGTGGGGTAAATGCGACCTAGTAATTTCTTGTGGCTGTAAAACGCTTATCCGAGGTCGGATCTTGACGTTACATAAGTTAAATTATAGGTAATATAAAGGAGCAACTGTTTGCGAAATATTTTTGTTTTACCATCAATAGCTTTTGAGATATCCGTATTTTAAGAAACGCCCACTTTTGCCATTTGCAAAAATGCTGGGGTAAATCCGACCCCTATTTGTTTGGCTGATTTTTACAGGAATAGTTCTAAATGAACGGTTTTTTTGGGAAATAATTATAAGCAATTATGTTTTTTACATAAATGAACAAAATGTATTCAGAAAAATAACAATGCTTACAAGGGAACCGCCCCAGTGCACCCCCCTCAGATTTAGTTATAAGTTGGCACAGTGGATAGGCCTTGAAAAGCTGAATACAGATCAATTGAGAAAACAGGAAGAAGTTGTGTGGAACTATGAAAAAATAAGCAAAATATACAAACTGAGTAGTCCGTGATAGGCAACATCGAGGATAGTGTGAGCTCAGGAGCGCCGTGGTCCCGTGGTTAGCGTGAGCAGCTGCAAAACCAGAGGTCCTTGGTTCAAGTCGTCCTTTCGGTGAAAAGTTTTATTTCTTTATTTTCGCAAAGTTATGATCTATCCGTTCGTTCATTGACGTCTCTGTTCAGTATAATAAGTTTAGTGTTTGTGTTTTGCGACCGCACCGCAAAACCGTGCGATTAGTAAACGAAAGGACGTGCCTCTCCAATGGGAACCGAAAACATTTGATCGCAAGGTCATAGGTCAACGGATTCGTCCACAGGAAAATACATCTGATATATCCTATACGACACTGGTGACGGCATGTGCGTCACATGACAGGAATATGTTGTCGACCCACCTAACTTGTACACTTGGCGAATGGGTAAAAAGATTCTTATAACCTGCCCGATTTAGGTTTTCTTGTGAATGTGATAATCACTCCCAAAAAAGTGGTGAAAACATAAGAGTTTGTCATATAAACTGAAAATAAAAAATTAAACTTTTCACTCGAGGGAAAACTTGAACCAAGGACCGCTCGCTGCGCAGCTGCTCACGCTAACCACGGGACCACAGCGCTCCTTAGCTTATACACTACTTGATGTTGCATACCTTGCACATTGACTACTCAGTTTGTATATTTTGCTTATTTTTTTTCATAGTTCCACAAAACTTCTTCCTGTTTTCTCGATTGCTCTGTGTTCAGTTTATCGAGGCCTATCCACTGTGCCAACTTATAACTAAATCTGAGGGGGGTGCGATGGGGAGGTTCCCTTGTTAGTCGTCATTTTCTTCAAGTCTTCTGGCCATTTCCTCACAAAATTTTAATCACTTCTGATAGTCACTTGATTTGAGAGACTGCACAATCTGTATTTTGTATGGGTGAAAATGTAAATCTTGTCGAAGAATCCTTCTCACCGAAGTGTTACTTATTCCAAGACGTAGAGCATGTTGTTTGGCAGATCGGCGTGGACTTCTGAGCATTGCCTGTTGAACAACAGCGACGTTTTGAGGGGTTCAAACGGTTTTTGCACTCTCATCTCGTTTTTTAGACGTTGCTCCAGTTTGTTCAAGGTTGTTTATCCACGAACGAATAGCGTTATTCGAGGGAACAGGCGTGTTGCGCGGTATGTTGAAATGGCGTCGAAAAGCAGGTCGCGTTTTCACCAAACTCTCACCATTCGTATGATACGCTTTAACCGTATAGCTGCGATCCATCGCAACTAAATCGCGGGACATACAGTTAGAACATAGTTGGCCACCATTACCCCCACCATTCACATTCGAGCTGTCAAGGCCATCTGTAATCTGCCCTTTTCGCTGGCTAACCCTGTATTACAAGGAAGTTAGTTCCTACGCTCTGTTTTCCCTCACATCACTAATTAAGTTTTTTCTTAATTCCCCTTTTTACTTTCAACCAACTAAACCTCTTTTCACAAAAAAGGCAGGGTGATCATTTCAATGCCTGATTTGTCCAATTTCCTTTCTTAATTTTGCTATAAAAATTCTAACAAACATTTATCGTGTACATTTCCCTCAAATCACTAAGTTTCTCTTAACTACTGTGACTACTTCGGAGCTACTGAATCTTTTTTGCGAAACGCGACGCCATTCTGGTCAGTTTGTCGATGTCCCTCTCTTCATTTGGATGTAAAGACTTGGAGAAATCTCTGGAGCGTCTTGTTTTCACTCCGTTCAAACAAATGAAAAAAAAGTAAAATACGAGGGTGGTCTGAAAAGTTCTCGGAACAGAATAGGAAAAAGTACTTACATCACTGAAACTTATTTTATTTTTCAATGTAGTCTCCTTGTATATTAATGAACTTGGTCCAACGATGTTCCACTGCCATGATCCCATCTCGAAAATGAGTTTCATCCAGGCCTGCCAAATAGTTGTCAACTCCAGCTATCAATTCTTGGTTTGAAGTGAATTTTCGTACACCAAGATAAATTTTCAGTTTTGTGAGGATGGAGCCATATAAGGTGAACAAGTAGGGTGAAGCAACAGTTCATATCTTAGTTCGTGCAATTCTGCCATGGCGACGGCATATCTGTGCGGGCGCGCATTGTCTTGATGGAAGATGACCTTCTTCCTTGCTAAACCTGGCCTTTTTTCGCGTATCTTTTGTTGCAATTTGTCCAGGAGGTTAGCATAGTATTCTCCAGTAATTTTTCGCCCAGTGGGGGGATGATCTACAAACAGAATCGCCTTCGCATCCCACAACATTGATGCCATGACCTTTCTCGGCGAAGGAATTCTCTTTGCTTTCCTTGGTGGCGGAGAATCAGCATGTTTCCACTGCTTTGACGGTTGTTTTGTCCCTGGGGTATAGTATTGAACCCAAGTTTCATCTATGGTCACAAAATGGTTCAAATGGTTCATAATTGCTCTGAGCACTAGGGGACTTAACATCTGCGGTCATCAGTCCCCTAGACTTAGAACTACTTAAGCCTAACTAACCTAAGGACATCACACACATCCATGCCCGAGGCAGGATTCGAACCTGCGACCGTAGCAGTCGCGCGGTTCCAGACTGAAGCGGCTAGGACCGTTCGGCCACAGCGGCCGGCTCTGTAGTCAGAAACCAGTGCAAAAAATCTTGTTCATTTCTCCTAAAACGGGCCAAACGTTGTTCCGATATGTCCATTCTCATGCGTTTTTGATCCAGCGTCAAGAGGCGCGGCACCCATCTTGGAGGTAATTTTTTCATTTCTAATTCTTCAGTTAGAATGCGATATAGCCTTTCAGATGACATATGGCAAGCGGGAGTGATTTCAGACATTTTCAATCGGCGATCCTCCGCGACCATTTTGTGCACTTTTGCAATGATTTCTCGAGTGCTGACACATATTGGCCCATCATCTCTCCCGACCAAATTTAAATTGATCTGTCCACTTGGCAACAGTTGAATACGAAGGAGCTGAGTCTCCCAGTGTATTATGGAAATCGGCACGAATGTCCTTTGCTTTCATATCTTTCTGTACGAAGTACTTAATCACTGCTCGAATCTCGATTTTTTTCATCTTCGCAAATGACTAAACGAGAACAACAACAGAGCCACGTCACCGCCACAGCTGTCTTGCAAGAGCACTGACGTGGCACGTGTTCACAGGCAACAGTCCAACGAATATCACGTGAACAACTCGTTGCGCTAGCGCTGACCGCTTGTGGTGATACCAAGAACTTTTCAAACCACCCTCGTACACCTGCAGACGATATTCTGGACGTCCAAGCAGCACAGTCGCCCACTGGGTTGCCGTATTACTGGGGCACCAGTGGCCGGTCGCACAGTTACTACAGCACAAAGAAGAGCCCAGATGTGTCAACATAAACTGCTGCAAATCGGTTATTACCAGTGCGACTAAGGGCACACATGCCTCCAGCCCCTCTTTCATCCGGCCGAGCGGTTCTAGGTGCTACAGTCTGGAACCGTGCGACCGTTACAGTCGCAGGTTCGAATCCTGCCTCGGGTATGGATGTGTGTGATGTCCTTAGGTTAGTTAGGTTTAAGTAGTTCTAAGTTCTAGGGGACTGATGATCTCAGAAGTTAAGTCCCATAGTGCTCAGAGCCATTTGAACCCTTTTTGAACCCCTCCTTCATCCACACCACAGCATCGACTTTCGTCACGTCACAGCATCGATATACACCGCTCGGCTGGTGCCGTCAGAGGATCACTTGGAAGATGAAATGGCGCGCCGTGGTGTTCAGCGACAAAAGCAGACTCTGGCCGGACCCGAGTGATGTTTTCGCGTATGACGTAGACCTGGTGAGTCCTGTCTGATAGAGTGCATTCGTCCACGACACAGTGGCCTCACACCAGGCCTTACGGTCTGGGGTGTGATAAGCTACAAGTCCTGTTCACTTATGATGTTTCTGGAGGGGACGCTGACCAGCGCACGGTAAGTGCAGAATGTTGTCAGACCCATTCTTCTGGTGTTCTCGCATCAGGAAGGTGTTGTGTTGTTCCAGCAGGATAATGCTCGGCCACACACTGCCCGTGAAACTCAATGAGCTCTGCAGGACGTGCGCCAACGTCCCTGGCCAGCACGATCTCTGGACTTGTCTCCAATCGAGCACATGCGGGATATGACCGAATGAGGCGAGACTCTTGCGACCTGTCAATCAACAAATCTTACAGAACTATGTCAACAGGTCGAGCAAGCATAGAATAATGTATCTCAGTACAATATTGGTCATCTGTATTGTAGCGGGACTTTGAATTTCGCCGCGCTACGCTCGTTCCCTCAGACATAAATTATACCGTCGCAGCGGTATGAGCGCTCGACGGCAGAGAAAATACTAAAATTGTAACTATTTTTTTTCTATCCGTTTCTTTATTGTCTCTCGAGAGCGGAAGCTTAATGCAGACGTAAAAAACTTATTAGCTAGTCTTGATCTGATTTTAATGTGTAGACATATTGTGGAAGTTGTTATGAAATTCGGAGGATGGAAGTAGCGAAGTAAATTAAATTGCATTCAGTATCAAGATGATTTTAATTGGTATAAATTAGTGATTCCTGGACAATTGCAAGATTTTGGAGCAGACTTTTCACGCAGAAATGAAGTAGGAGATTTTTGAAGACCTGGACGCCGCACGAAAGAAGACATGTTAATATGGTAAAGGATGAACTCTTATCTACGCCATTTCCCCCTGTCAGTTACATTTTGTTATTCTCTGTTCTTTTTCAATAATTTTTGAAGTGGAAATTGGTTTAACTTTTGCTCAAAAACGCCACAAGGACCACCCCAACAATAGCTTTCTGAATCACGAAGTCCGATAGCTTTTTCTGTAATACGAAGTCCGATTTGCATTTCATTCTTTCCCTTTTTCACGGTCATTTACGACTTTAAAACCCACTTTTTATTCACCATTTCTTCCCACATTTTCAACCTTTTCTTTTCATCTCTTCAGTTTTTCTTTTTTATTAACCACTACAGTACGATCCACTGGATGCCAAAGTCAGCGCCTGCGTCACTGCCTGTGGCGGCTACACCACGTGCTAATGTGCGTGTTTCAGCATGAGATGATACCTGGTACCTCACGACCGCTTGTGTTACTGATCTGAAAATGTCATCATTTCATGTACTCCATGTACACTGTTGCAACAATAAATCTTCAGTGAACTGGAAACGTCTGAAATGGTGTACAAATTTACTACAAACTACAAGACGCAAATCAATTTTTTCACATTAACAAATCACAAACAGAGGTGACGGCAGCAATAATTGAGAAAAAAAGTTGAGCTGAGCGCGATTTTAAGCGCATGTCATTGTAGTTAGTCACTATACCAATAGCAACGAACACTCACACTGAGCTACAACAGTAACTACTTACGAGAAACAGCGTTTTATGCATTAAATGAAAAATTTCAATATTTCAAATGGCTCGAAGCACTATGGGACTTAACATCTGAGGTCATCAGTTCCCTAGATCTTAGAACTAGTTAAACCTAACTAACCTAAGGACATCACATACATCCACGCCCGAGACAGGATTCGAACCTGCGACCGTAGCAGCAGCGCGGTTCCGGACTGAAGCGCCTAGAACCCCTCGGCCACAACGGCCGGCTTTCAATGTTTCTAGGCCACTACGAAAATCATCGCATCACAATGGTTTCATAGAGAAAATGTCGCTTTTCTACACGTTCACGTGCTAGAAAGGTACAAAATGTCCATTGCAACACTGAATAACCTTGGAAGAATAGCAGGTCAACGAAATGTTTTTTGTTAGACATTACTAGTGATACGTTAGCCACAAAATACGTACTTCATACTAAATGTTATTGTTTAGATGTTACGAGCACTATTTACTGACCTTCAAAATTACGTAATCCGTGTTAGTTACTTCCAATAAATCTCTTATCAATCAAAATTTAGTCTGCAAAAATTGATGTGAAAGTCTAATGCGATCATCAGAGCTGCAGATTCGGCTTACATCAGGATTCTTTTCTTGATATTAAACTGTGCAAAATGAACCGAGAAACGACATGCAGAAGTGCACCAAGACCTATGATATTTCTACCAGCATTTTCCCTGCTCTAATGGCACAGGAACGGTTCCGTTGCATTTCACTTGGGTCCGTCTTGACGACAACTCTGATTGAAGAGCGAACGACAAGATAGCACCTGTAAGGCCTCCGTGGGAAAAGTGGGTGGGAACCATATAATTCGCGAAAGATCCTGGTAGATTAAAACTGTGTGCCGGAGCGGGACTCGAATCCATGACATTTGTATTCCAGAACCAAGTGCTTTAACAGAAATCACTTGCCCGCAAAGCCCAAATGTCCTGGGTTTGAGTCCCGGCCACATAGTTTTAATCTGCGAGGATGTTTCACATCAGTGCAAATTTCAGTCTGGGTATATAATTTTTGTATAAATTAACCACGGATGAGTACATGAATTCTCAAATTTAAAATTATAGTATTGTTTAATAATTTATGAACTTTGACCCTTAAATACCAATCGGGTCATTATGACACTAAAGAGAGGGGCTGGGGTAAATCCGACCGGGTGGGTAAACCCGACCGCCCTCTGTGAAAAACGGCAAAGCGAGGCGATTTCGCATTAGTGTTACCACACAGAGCATTCGAAATAACGAAAATGTCACATTGACAGCTTTGCCGCATTTGACATTTAGACACTTAAACACTCAAAAGACAACAAGTGTGTTTTCGATTGATTCAATTTTATTTTTGTGCAAATTGTATCACTCGATTTACCTTATTAAATAAGACGATCGCAAAACAAACATTAATTGTTTTGTAGCGCATTTTGTATCGTTTTTGTTGGAAATTTGGTGTAAATTGTTTCTATGTGAGTTAAATGAAAAATAGCATGGTGGGGTAAATCCGACCGCATCTTTTATCTTTTATGTGCATGGAATTATTTATTTATGGAAAGAAAGTGAATTTTTGCTTATTTTTAGGAAAATGGTACTAAATTACAAAAGAAAAACGACAAAACGCAATCAAAACGATATTCGCCGAGCAGTTGCTGCAAAGCAAATGGGAATGTCTTTACGAGCTGTCGCTTGCGATTTTAACATTCGGAGATCGACATTGCTGTTGCACCGCCGTGCAATGAAATCATCTTTTTCCAATTATAATTTACATTCATTTAACTTCCAGTACGTTTAGTACTCTAATTGTAAGTAAACCACTTGCGGATGAGCGATGAGGCGCATTTCCACCTCTCTGGGTTTGTTAATAAACAAAACTTCAGATACTGGTCGGAGGAAAACCCTGGCGCACGTCACGAAACGCCTCTTCATGCTCAAAAAGTGACGGTTTTGTGCACAATGTCGGCAAGAGGAATCATAGGCCCATTTTTCTTCGAGGATATCAAAGGAGGTGCTGTGACTGTTAACTCTGTGCGTTACGTTGCAATGATCCAGAATTTTTTTACGCCAGAACTCACCCGTTTTCCAGTGAATGAACACACAATGTTCCAACAAGGTGGGGCAACAAGCCACACTGCAAGAGTTGCCACGAATGCTGCGAGTGCTTTGTTTCCAGGCGGCGTCATTTCCCAAAACGGGGATATCCCTTGGCCCCCTCGCTCTCCAGAGTTGACAACCTGCGACTTTTTTCTATGGGGTTACGTAAAAATAAGGGTTTTTCAGAATGATCTACCCAGAACTATCCCAGCCCTAAAACAACGAATTCGGGACGAAATTGAAGGAATATCAAGACAATATGCTGCAAAATGTCATGGGAAACTTCCAGGCCCGGCTGCAGAAGTGCATAGATTCCAACGCAGGACATTTGGCAGATGTTATATTCAAAAAAAAAATTTTTCACTTATTGTACAGCAAATGGCTACCTTTGTACTTTATATTTATAACCATTAAATCAAAAAAATAACTTTTCTTGAAGAATTAGTTACTTATTTAAATCTCCACATTTCACTGGCTAACCCTCTATTTAATTGCGAAATTTTTTTTCTGAACAAAACTTCAAAATAAAAATTGTTTGAAAAAAAAAGTCAAATGTTTTTCGAAATAATTTGTCTGAAAGTAAGAAACAAAGTATGTCAGAGAAAATATTTCACTTGACTCTGAATGAATCTCGAAATGATGCACATCTCAAGGCTGCACAGCAGCAGACTACACAATCCACATACTCGACCAGGCAAAGACCCTTCAGATACTGAAAATTCCCGGCAGATTGAATCAGTGTGCCAGACCGAGAGTCGAGCTCAGGACTTTTCCCTTCACTAGCAAGTGCTCTACCGACCTTACCCCCTCCCCTCTCCCCCTATATTGATCGCTGTTATCGTTGTTATGCTTGGCGTTTGGTCTGGGCGGACGTCATAGACCATCCCTTGAAGTTTATCATTGAACTTTATTTTACTCAGCCTTTTTTTAATTTCATTTAATTTTTATTTTTTATTTTTTTTACAGTATGCTCTGGCTGAACACGCTGAGTTACCATATCGGCACGAAATGAACTACCAAAGCACGAACTGTGACCCACCCATACAGCTTTACTTCCTCCGGTACCTCGTCACCTGCCTTCCAGGACAAGGCACTGGATAATGAATTGTTCCATGTCTTGGAAGATAGAAAAGGGAACATAAGCTTCAAAGCTTAATGCAAATCTGAGAAAAGCCATCTGTGAGTTCTGTGAAAGTTGCAGGACTACCACTCCTGGAAGAAAGGATACTGCGGAGACATGGCTTAGCCACAGCCTCAGCGATGTTTCTATAGTGAAATTTTCTGCAGCGCCGTATGCGCTGATATGAATCTTCATGGCAGATTAAAACTGTGTGCCAGACTGACACTCGAATTCGGGACCTCTGCCTTTTGCAGGCAAGTGCTCTACCAACTGAGCTACCAGAGCACGACTCACGATCCATCCTCACAGCTTTACTTCCGCCATAACCTGGACTTCTCCTTCGCTGGAGAGCTACTGTGAAGTCTTGAAGACAGCAGATGAGGCACTGGTGGAACTAAAGCTGTGAGGACGGAGCTTGAGTTGTGCTTGGGTAGCTCAGTTGGTAGAGCGCTTACCCGCGAAAGGCAAAGGTCTCGAGTTCGAGTCTCGGTCCAGCAAACAGTTTTAATCTGCCAGGAAGTTTCATGTCAGTGCACATTCCGCTGCAAAGTGAAAATTTCATTTTGGATCCTCTGGCACTGGTTCAAATTTTTAGTTAAACATTGCACTTTATATTCTCAGTAGGCGCGTCATTTGCTGTACCATATCGAGTATCATTTGAATATGCGTCAAATGTTACCCTAATATGTTTTATTTCTTACTTTTAGACAAACCATTTCACATATGTCTGACCGTTCTCTTTTTCAAAATACACATGTATCGTGTAATTTTATATTGTAAATCGAGGTGTTGGTAGCCCATCTGAAGCAATCGATTATCAGAAATGCTAGGATTGACGTAGAAAAAACGTAGGAGGCAGAAGATTGTGAAAGCAAAGACGTAGCACACGGTGGAAGAGTGTGTGCCAGTATTCAAAGAACCTAACAGGAATTTTCAAAGCGTGAGCGGCTTTTGGTAGGGCAGGGCGTCATATGTTGTAAAAACTGTGGATAAGGCATTGGATAATGAGTTATTCCATGTCTTGGAAGATAGAAAAGGCGACATAAGCTTCATGGCCAACCGATCCCTTCTTCCAGTCAAGTTGTGCCACAAGCTCCTCTTCTCCACAATTCTATTCAGTACCTCCTCATTAGTTACGTGACCTACCGATCTAATCTTCAGCATTCTTCTGTAGCACCACATTTCGAAAGCTTCTATTCTCTTCTTGTCTAGACTATTTATCGTCCACTTTTCACTTCCATATATGGCTACACTCCATACAAACACTTTCAGAAATGACTTCCTGATATTTAAATCTATACTCGATGTTAACAAACTTTTCTTCTTCAGAAACGCTTTCCTTGACATTGCCAGCCTACATTTTATATCCTCTCTACTTCGACCATCATCAGTTATTTTGCTCCCCAAATAGCAAAACTCCTTTACTACTTTAAGTCTCATTCCCTAATCTAATTCCATCAGCATCATCCGACTTAATTCGACTACATTCCATTATCCTCGTTTTGCTTTTATTGATGTTCATCTTATATCCTCCTTTCAAGACACTGTCGATTCCGTTCAACTGCTCTTCCAAGTCCTTTGCTGTCTCTGACAGAATTACAATGTCATCGGCGAACCTCAGAGTTTTTATTTCTTCTCCATGGATTTTAATACCTACTCCGAACATTTCTTTTGTTTCCTTTATTGCTTGCTCTGTATACAGATTGAATAACATCGGGGAGATGCTACAACCCTGTCTCACTCCCTTCCCAACCATTGCTTCCCTTTCATACCCATCGACTCTTATAACCGCCATCTGCTTTCTGTATAGATTCAAAGTAGCCTTTCGCTCTCTTTATTTTACCCCTGTCACCTTCAAAATCTGAAAGAGCGTATTCCAATCAACATTGTCAAAAGCTTTCTCTAAGTCTACAAATGCTAGAAACGTAGGTTTGCCTTTCCTTAATCCTTCTTCTAAGATAAGTCGTAGGGTCAGTATTGCCTCACGTGTTCCAACATTTCTACGGAATCCAAATTGATCTTCCCTGAGGTCAGCTTCTATCAGTTTTTCCATTCGTCTGTAAAGCATTCGCTTAGTATTTTGCAGCTGTGACTTATTAAACTGATAGTTCGGTAATTTTCACATCTGTCAACACCTTCTTTCTTTAGGATGGGGATTATTATATTCTTCGTGAAGGCTGAGGGTATTTCGCCTGACTCATACATCTTGCTCACCAGATGGTAGAGTTTTGTCAGGACTGGCTCTCCCAAGGTTGTCAGTAGTTCTAATGGAATGTTGTCTACTCCAGGGGCCTTGTGCTCTGCCAAAAAACTCTTCACGCAATATCACGCAACTTCATCTTCATCTACATCCTCTTCGATTTCCATAATGTCCTCAAGTACATCGCCCTTGTATAGACCCTCTATATACTCCTTCCACCTTTCTGTTTTCCCTTCTTTGATTAGAACTGGATTTCCATCAAAGCTCTTGATATTCGTGTAAGTGGTTCTCCTTTCTCCAAAGATCTCTTTAATTTTCCTGTAGGCAGTATCTATCTTACCCCTAGTGAGATAAGCCTCTACATCCTTACATTTGTCCTCTAGCCATCCCTGCTTAGCCATTTTGCACTTCCTGTTGATATCATTTTTGAGACATTTGTATTCCTTTTTGCCTGCTTCATTTACTGCATTTTTATATTTTCTCCTTTCATCAATTAAATTCAATATTTCTTCTGTTACCCAAGGATTTCTACTAGCCCTCGTCTTTTTACCTACTTGACCCTCTGCTGCCTTCACTACTTCATCCGTCAGAGCTACCCATTCTTCTTCTACTGTATTTCTTTCCCCCATTCCTGTCAATTGTTCCCTTATGCTCTCCCTGAAACTCTGTACAACCTCTGGTTCTCTCAGTTTATCCAGGTCCCATCTTCTTAAATTCCCACCTTTTTGCAGTTTCTTCAGTTTTAATCTACAGTTCATAACCAATAGATTGTGGTCAGAGTCCACATCTGCCCCTGGAAATGTCTTACAATTTAAAACCTGATTCCTAAATCTCTGTCTTACCATTATATAATCTATCTGATACCTTTTAGTATCTCCAGGGTTCTTCCATGTATACAACCTTCTTTCATGGTTTATAAACCAAGTGTTAGCTATGATTAAGTTATACTCTGCGCAAAATTCTACCAGGCGGCTTCCTCTTTCATTTCTTAGCCCCAATCCATATTCTCCTACAATGTTTCCTTCTCTCCCTTTTCCTACTCTTGAATTCCAGTCACCCATGACTATTAAATTTTCGTCTCCCTTCACTAACTGAATAATTTCTTTTATCTCATCATACATTTCATCAATTTCGTCGTCATCTGCAGATCTAGTTGGCATATAAACTTGTACTACTGTAGTAGGCGTGGGCTTCGTGTCTATCTTGGCCACAATAACGCGCTCACTATGCTGTTTGTAGTAGCTTAGCCGCACTCCTATTTTTTTATTCATTATTAAACCTACTCCTGCATTACCCCTCTTTGATTTTGTATTTATAACCCTGTAATCACCTGACCAAAAGTCTTGTTCCTCCTGCCACCGAACTTCACTAATTCCCACTATATCTAACTTTAACCTATCCATTTCCCTTTTTAAATTTTCTAACCTACCTGCCCGATTAAGGGATCTGACAGTCCACGCCAGTTTTCTTTCTCCTGATAACAACGTCCTCTCGAGTAGTCCCCGCCCGGAGATCTGAATGGGGGACTATTTTACCTCCGGAATATTTTACCCAAGAGGACGCCATCATCATTTAATCATACAGTAAAGCTTCATTCCCTCGGGAAAAATTACGGCTGTAGTTTCCCCTTGCTTTCAGCCATTCACAGTACCAGAACAGCAAGGCCATTTTGGTTAGTGTTACAAGGCCAGATCAGTCAATCATCCAGACTATTGCCCCTGCAACTACTGAAAAGGCTGCTGCCCCTCTTCAGGAACCACACGTTTGTCTGGCCTCTCAACAGATACCCCTCCGTTGTGGTTGCACCTACGGTACGGCTATCTGTATCGCTGAGGCGCGCAAGCCTCCCCACCAATGGCAAGGTCCATGGTTGATGGGAGGGGGGGGGGGGAGTGAATTATCTAGTGCATCTTACCTGAGGTAGATACTTTTTCTGAATTGTCCAAAGAACTTTAGTGTAACATTGTTGAGTATAAGCCACTACTCATTTTTATCGTTGCAGAACCGAACTTAACTGATCTTCAATATGGAACAGTATTTGTTATTGTGAAGTGATGATTCATTAACTTTCCTGTCATTGCTAAAACAAAGATGAACACTTATCAAAATATTAACACGAGCCTTCTCTGGATATGATGCTGGGCTTACTGGTTAGGGAACAGTAAAAAGGTTATAATTACACAGATATTTTAATATGTATTACTATAATATGTACCCATATCATGGTGTTGGTTGTTTTTCGGTGTTGAACAACCTTCCCACAAACACGTCACAAACTTGACGACCTGATGTTTTCTGCCTGGACGTACCTGGTCCGTGAGGTGAACGATGTCTTGCAGTATAGACTATCCGTTTTGCCTCCTCCTGTCCACACTTCAACACCTGACCTGTTACCCACGGCCGCGCGGGATTAGCCGAGCGGTCTAGGGGGCTGCATTCATGAACTGTGCGGCTGGTCGCGGCGGAGGTTCGAGTCCTCCCTCGGGCATGGGTGTGTGTGTTTGTCCTTAGGATAATTTAGGTAAGTAGTGTGTAAGCTTAGGGACTGATGACCTTAGCAGTTAAGTCCCATAAGAGTTCATACACATTTTTTTGTTACCCACGTGAAAATAAGCATTAACGACTTGCTTGGAGGCACCACCCAACCTGAAAACATATGACCTGCAACCGCTATAAATATTAGTCTACAAATGACGTAAACATTGATTTAATGTTGCTCAGTCCGCGGTCCTCAGTCACCAATAGAAATATTGCATCTGTTTCCGTTACACCTTCAGGTGGCTGTTCGAGATGTACAACCGTATAGGTGTCATTGCAACGTGATATATAGTCACCTACTGGCTATAACAAAAAATCAGTTTGACAAGTGAGATGAAAATATCACTTCTAGGTTGTTAATTGGTACGTGGACATTGGGAATATCGACGGTGTGAGGTTACACATTCAGTGTAGAGTATACCGAACATTCTGGTGGGAAGCAGTATCGGTTCAATAACAAGATTACTGAAATATTAGTGATTATTAAACTTCTCTTAACGTTCTAGGAATAATGGAATTGAACAGATGGAGTTTCATGCTTTATTTCAGGTGTTCTGAAACCATTTCAATTTTTCTTGCTGCAGCACTCATCAGTGAAATTAGCAGCCTCTAAGTTTTGATTATAGTTTACTAACTACTACCCACCGCTGCGCTCGCGTCTCAGTAGTTTTGTTATGATGAGTGGTGGTTGGGAAGTAGGCTACTGTACGCCCTGCACGTGGTTTATGTTAGGTGATGCCGGCCGCTGTGGCCGAGTGGTTCTAGGCGCTTCAGTCTGGACCCGCGCGACCGCTACGGTAGCAGGTTCGAATCCTGCCTCGGGCATGGATGTGTGTGCAGTCCTTAGGTTAGTTAGGTTTAAGTGCTTCTAAGTTGTTAAGTCCCATAGTGCTCAGCATGCTACAGGTCGACTCATTTTTTTATAAATTAACCTGTGTTCTTCCTCAGGGTTCAGCCTATCGCTGTACCAAATTTCATCGAAATCGTTTCATCGGTTTAGTCGTGGAAACGTAATAGATACAATTACTGTCGCATTTATAACATTAGTATTGATTTTGTCCTTACATATAATACACTACTGGCCATTAAAATTGCTACACCAAGAAGAAATGCAGATGATGAACGGGTACTCATTGGACAAATATATTATATTAGAACTGACATGTAATTACAATTTGGGTGCATACATCCTGAGAAATCAGTACCCAGAACAACCACCTCTGGCCGTAATAACGGCCTTGATACGCCTGGGCATTGAGTCAAACAGAGCTTGGATGGCGTGTACAGGTACAGCTGCCCATGCAGCTTCAACACGATACCACAGTTCATCAAGAGTAGTGACTGGCGTATTGTGACGAGCCAGTTGTTCGGCCACCATTGACCAGACTTTTCAATTGGTGAGAGATCTGGAGAATGTGCTGACCACGGCAGCAGTCGAACATTTTCTGTATCCAGAAAGGCACCTACAGGACCTGCAACATGCGATCGTGCATTATCCTGCTGAAACGTAGGGTTTCGCAGGGATCGAATGCAGGGTAGAGCCACGAGTCGTAACACATCCGGAATGTGACGTCCACTGTTCAAAGTGCCGTCAATGCGAACGACAGGTGACCGACAAGTGTAACCGATGGCACTCCATACCATCACGATGGGTGATACGCCAGTATGGCGATGACGAATACACGCTTCCAATGTGCGTTCACCGCGATGTCGCCAAAGACGAATGCGACCATCTTGATGCTGTAAACAGAACCTGGATTTATCCGAAAAAATGACGTGTTGTCATTCGTGCACCCAGGTTCGTCGTTGAGTACACCATCACAGGTGCTCCTGTCCGTGGTGCAGCGTCAAGGGTAACCGCAGCCACGGTCTCCGAGCTGACAGTCCGTGCTGCTGCAAACGTCGTCAAACTGTTCGTGCAGATGGTTGCTGTCTTGCAAACGTCCCCATCAGTTGACTCAGGGGTCGAGACGTGGCTGCACGATCCGTTACAGCCATGCGGATAAGATTCCTGTCATCTCGACTGCTAGTCATATGAGGCCGTTGGGATCCAGCACGGCGTTCCGTATTACCCTCCTGAACCCACCAATTCCATATTCTACTAACAGTCATTGGATCTCGACCAAAGCGAGCAGCAATGTTGCGATAGGATAAACCGCAATCGCGATAGGCTACAATCCGACCTTTATCAAAGACGGAAACGTGATGGCACGCATTTCTCCTCCTTACACGAGGCATCACAACAACGTTTCACCAGGCAACGCCGGTCAACTGCTGTTTGTGTATGAGAAATCGGTTGGAAACTTTCCTCGTGTCAGCATGTTGTAGGTGTCGCCACCGGCGCCAACCTTGTGTGCATGCTCTGAAAAGCTAATCATTTGCATATCACAGCATCTTCTTCCTGTCGGTTAAATTCCGCGTCTGTAGCACGTCATATTCCTGGTGTAGCAATTTTAATGACTAGTAGTGTAGTTACATCACTGAAACTTTTTTTTATTTTTCAATGCAGTCTCTTGGTCCGACGACGTTCAAATGTCTTGATCCCATCTCGAAAATGAGTTTTCTCCAGGCCTGCAAAATAGTTCACAACTCCAGTTATCAATTCTTCGTTTGAAGTGAATTTTCGCACACGAAGAAACATTTTTACTTTTGGGAAGAGATGGAAGTCAGATGGAGCCATGTCAGGTGAATAAGGCGGGTGAGGCAACAGTTCATACCTCAATTCGTGTAATTTTGCCATGGTGATGGGATATCTGTACGGGCGCGCATTGTCTTGATGTAAGATGACTTTTTCCTTGCTAAACCTGGACTTTTTTCGCGTATCTTTTGTTGCAATTTGTCCAGGAGGTTAGCATAGCATTCTCCAGTAATTTTTTGCCCAGTAGGGAGATGATCTACAAACAGAATTTCCTTCGCATTCCACAGCACTAACGCCCTGATCTTTCCTACCGAAGGAATTGTCTTTGCTTTCGTTGGTGGTGGAGAATCAGCATGTTTCCACTGCTTTGACTGTTGTTTTGTCTCTGGGGTATGGTAGTGCACCCTACTTTCATCTGTGGTCACAAAACGGCACAAAAAAACTTGTTCGTTTCTCCTACAACGGGCCAAACGTTGTTCTGATCTGTCTATTCTCATACGTTTTTAATCCAACTCCAAGAGCCGCGGCACCCATCTTGCAGATAATTTTTTCACTTCTAATTCTTCAGTTAGAATGTGATATACCCTTTCAGATGACATCTGGCAAGCGTGAGCAATTTGACGCACTTTCAATCGGCAATCGCCCGTGATCATTTTGTGCACTTTTGCAATGATTTCTGGAGTAGTGACACATCTTGGCCGAATACTGCCTGTTTCATAATCTAAGCTCTCCCGACCAAATTTAAATTTATTTGTCCACTTGGCAACAGTTGAATATGATGGAGCAGAGTCCCGCAATATATTCTTGATATCAGTATGGATGACCTTTGCTTTCATATCTTTCTCTACAAAGTACTTAATCACTGCTCGAATCTCGATATTTTGCATCTTCGCAAATCACTACACGGGAACAATAACGGAGCCATGTGTCCGCCACAGCTGTCTTCCACGAGCTCTGACGTGGCACGTGTTTACAGGCAACAGTCCAATGAGTATCACGTGAACAGCTCGTTGCGCTAGCGCTGACCTCTCTTGGCGATTCCGAGAACTTTTCAAACCACCCTCGTAGCATGACTCACTTTAGTATGAACAAAACAAGCAGTGTCGAAAAAAATGCGCTAGTGCGTGTAACGTACAGTATACTGTGCTAGTATCACGCAGCCATGTCCTATTTTCCAAGCTATTTAACATCTGTGTGTTCGTAGATTTACGCCGTCGAAAATTCGTTCTACGGCTGCATGGCCGAGAGACCTTCGAGCATCTCATTCGCCGGGAAAATCTACGAACACACATCAGATTCCTCTACGGGGAGGAAATGGTACGGCAAGTGAAGAAGCTTGATGAGCTTCGGAACAAGAAACAACGGCTTCTGAGTGCTCTCGTCTTCCTGAAGAGGTGCCGTGACGTCCGCATTGTGCCAACCTTTGCCAAGATCGTACATCATATACAGACACCTGCGGCGAACCGAATTACCAGAAGAGCTAGCCTGACCCTAGTGCGTGAACGTATCAGAGACACACGCCGCCAGCTCGACTCCATAGGGCGCAAACTTTTTGCCCTACATCTAGAATTGGCGCCCCTGCTCTCTCCTGTCCCCTGGGAATGGGTTGAATGCTCCTCCTGGGCACAGGCCGAGAGGGCTCAACGAAAGGCAGCTACGAAACAGTCATCAAAATTTGATCGGCTTGCATCAAAACAGCCGAAACAGGAGACTAAACGCACGGTTATGAATCTTACAGGGAAAACCATCGACAACGCTGCGTTGTCCGTCCTAGAAAAAGGCTTAAACTTTGCTGCAACACCAGCAGCAATACCTGTCGCTGAAATAATGAGCGGAGTGGAACAAGTCGCCCCCAAGCTGCCATCCGAAGCGGCGGAGGAGTTACGACGGGAAACGCGGCCCACACTCATCAGGGCTGCGCCCCAGAAACACAACATCTCCAGATGGGACGATCCAGACATTGTCATCCTCCCAGCGGATAAGGGGAACATAACCGTTCTACTGACGGCGGCAGAATACAAAAAGAAAATGTACAAGATCTTGGACGACCCGGCTTACAAGAAGATGGCGACGGATCCAACCAGTCGGATACAGCGCAAGACGATTGAACTTCTTCGAAGCACCTTTGCAGACGAGACAGCGAAGAAACTTCGGCCGCGTGCTGCTGCACCACCGAAACTCTACGGGCTTCCAAAGGTACACAAGATGGGCACTCCTCTGAGGCCGATAGTGAGCACTATAGGAGCGCCAACATGCCAGCTTGCCAAACACTTGACCGCAGTATTGAGTCCACTGGTTGGCAAATGTGAGTACCACATCAAAAACTCGGCTCAGTTTGTGGAACATATGGGGAAACTCGAGTTGGCCAGCTCAGATCTTATGGTCAGTTTCGATGTTGTATCACTTTTCACGAGAGTACCACTCAAGGATTCGCTGGATCTTATTGAGAAGAAATCTGGGGCCACATTCACGAAAGTATTTAACTTTGTGCTCACGTCAACATATTTTCTTTTTGACGGACATTACTACGAACACTCAGACAGCGTACCTATGGGTAGCCTTCTGTCACCTGTGGTGGCCAACATGTACATGGAACATGGTTCAAATGGTTCAAATGACTCTGAGCACTATGGGACTTAACATCTATGGTCATCAGTCAGTAAATGGAAGAATTTGAGGAGAAAGTGTTAGATTCAGCACCACTAAAACTAAGTCTTCTACAGATATGTTGACAACACATTCGTCATTTGGCCTCACAGGGAAGAGGAGCTCCAACTGTTCTTACAACATCTGAACTCTATCCACCCCCAAATTCAGTTTACCATGGAGGTGGAGAAAAACAGGCAGCTAACATTCTTCGATGTTCCGGTACGGAAAAAGCCTGATGGAACACTGGGATACAGCATCTACCGAAAGACAACCCACACGGATCTGTACCTTCACGCCTCCAGATGTCATCACCCGTCACAAAGGGAAGGAGTACTAAATACATTGGTTCACAGAGCTCGTGTGATCTCCGACGAAGAAAGCTTAAAACCGGAACTAGACCACCTCAAGGATGTGTTCCAGAAAACGGCTATAGTGGCCGCCAAATTCGACGCACCTTCAAGCAGAAGACCACACCACAGCCGACACCTGATGATGATCCACCGAAAGCGACAGCCCACATACCAAACGCGGGCAAAGTATCTGGAAAAATAGGCAGGATTCTAGGACGTCATAAGATCAAATGCGTCTACCGCCCGCCGCCAAAGATCAAGTCCCTTGTGGGGACAGTGAAGGGCGATTTAGGACCAGGAAATCTAGAGTTTATTTCATACCGTGCGAGTGTGGGAAAGCTTATGTCGGGCAAACCATTCGCACGATCGAGGAAAGCTGTACTGAACACAAATGGCACACCGATCTCCAACAGCTTACAAAATCTGCAATCGCAGAACATTGCCTCGAGACAAATCATCGTATGAAATACGAGAACACAGAAGTCCTGCACAACACATCCTACTTTTGGGAATGTGTATACAAGAAGGCAGTTGAAATCCGGCTGCACGAGAACGTTATTAACAAGGACAACAGATTTCAACTCAGCCAATCGTGGAATCCAGCAATAGAAGTTCTGCAGGAGCAGCAGAAACGGGGCACCACACCCGCCGAAGGCGGCATGCGTACTGATGCCCATCAGTCATCTCGTCTGCACAAGCTACCCCCACCACCGCAGCCTGCACACCCCTCGATCCATACGCGGAGTCAGTGGAGGGGACAGGCGACAGGTATATATACCACACCACCCGCCGGCCTAGGACGTCAGTCAACAGGAGTAAGGCCGGTATTACACTATCAAATTTCTTTGTCAAATATCTTTGTCCAATATCTTTGTCAAAGATATTTGATGCTGTAATAGGGAACTGTGTCAAATGTCGTCCAATATTTGATCAAATCTAGGGCCTCGCCATAGATTTGATCAAAGAAGTCGCTTGTCTTCTGTTCACTGCAATGTGACATGTTACCACGTGGAGCACTAGCATCGTTGCACCGTTCTGTCGTCTGTAGTGTTTTTATAAACATTGCCGGTAAATACAATTAGTGTGTGCCGACAACTACAAAATTAAGAGAGATGTATGAAGCTGATAAGGTGCTTTACAACGTGAGGCATGCTGATTACAAAAATAGATTACGAAGATTGGAGACCTGACCTGACCTGATCTAACCTAACCTAACACAACCCTGTCCTGTAGAAAGGAATCTGAGTGTTACAGTGAGCCTGTCTTCTGCAGATGTAGCAGTTCTTAAGTGAATATTGTGCTTTGTGATATGAGGATACACTTCATTGAGCACATACAGAAATGAATGCTCATCCATTCTCAAGTAATTGATGTACGATTTGACGTCCTCCACTACAAGTTCACATAACAAGTTTTGTTGAATGCTTTTATCGTCTCGTTGTAAAACCCACAGCTTCACCCAGCTATGTTTCCTTTCCCCCCCCCCCCTTCTCTTCCACATATGCACACAGTGTAATTGTGGTACATGCAACTGCTGCGGTTAATAACAAGTTGCTGTTGTCAGCCATCTTGAACTTTGACGAAAAATATGATGACAGTGTAATACCCCTTCTAGCGCTACGTCAAAGATCTTTGTCAAATATATTTGACGGAATATCTGATCACATCTTTGATCAAATCTTTGACAAAGAAATTTGATAGTGTAATACCGGCCTAACCTGATGATGATGGCACGTTACGCCGTCAAAAATTTGTTCTACAACGACCAGTCAACGCGGCTGCATGCCCGAGAGACCTTCAAGTATTTAACATCTGCCAATCGTATATGTCCCTCACGATACCCCAGCGATGCAGAATGGGTCGAGCTGCAAAATGTGGCAGCCCTGCGTCCCCACAGCCCACCACGAGTGTGGGCGTCTGTCCATGGAGGTAGAATAAGTGGAGATGGCGCTACAGACTTGCGCTGTACGTTGTTTTGAAGGCAGTGGGAGGCGCCTGCCGCCATCTTGGATCCACCAAAACATTAGCAGACGAATGTTTACAATTGATTCTTGTTTGTTATTTCTGTCGTGTGCAAGTGATATTTGTTGTATACAGGGTGTTACAAAAAGGTACGGCCAAACTTTCAGGAAACATCCCTCACACACAAATAAAGAAAAGTTGCTATGTGGACATGTGTCCGGAAACGCTTAATTTCCATGTTAGAGCTCATTTCATTACTTCTCTTCAAATCACATTAATCATGGAATGGAAACACACTACAACAGAACGTACCAGTGTGACTTCAAACACTTTGTTACAGGTAATGTTCAAAATGTCCTCCGTTAGCGAGGATATGTGCATCCACCCTCTGTCGTGTGGAATCCCTGATGCGCTGATGCAGCCCTGGAGAATGGCGTATTGTATCACAGCCGTCCACAATACGAGCACGAAGAGTCTCTACATTTGGTACCGGGGTTGCGTAGGCAAGAGCTTTCAAATTCCCCCATAAATGAAAGTCAAGAGGGTTGAGGTCAGGAGAGCGTGGAGGCCACAGAATTGGTCCGCCTCTACCAATCCGTCGGTCACCGAATCTGTTGTTGAGAAGCGTACGAACACTTCGACTGAAATGTGCAGGAGCTCCATCGTGCATGACCCACATGTTGTGTCGTACTTGTAAAGGCACGTGTTCTAGCAGCACAGGTAGAGTATCCCGTATAAAATCATGATAACGTGCTCCATTGAGCGTAGGTGCAAGGATATGGGGTCCAATCGAGACATCTCCAACAATGACTGCCCAAACGTTCACAGAAAATCTGTGTTGATGACGTGATTGCACAATTGCGTGCGGATTCTCGTCAGCCCACAGATGTTGATTGTGAAAATTTACAATTTGATAACGTTGGAATGAAGCCTCGTCTTTAAAGAGAACATTTGTACTGAAATCAGGATTGACACATTGTTGGATGAACCATTCGCAGAAGTGAACCCGTGGAGGCCAATCAGCTGCCGATAGTGCCTGCACACGCTGTACACGGTACGGAAACAACTGGTTCTCCCGTAGCACTCTCCATACAGTGACGTGGTCAACGTTACCTTGTACAGCAGCAACTTCTCTGAAGCTGACATTAGGGTTATCGTCAACTGCACGAAGAATTGCCTCGTCAATTGCAGGTGTCCTCGTCGTTCTAGGTCTTCCCCATTCGCGAGTCATAGGCTGGAATGTTCCGTGCTCCCTAAGACGCCGATCAATTGCTTCGAACGTCTTCCTGACGGGACACCTTCGTTCTGGAAATCTGTCTCGATACAAACGTACCGCGCCACGGCATCTGCCAACTCCGCATTTGTAAACATTGCACTGACTGCAAAACCACGTTCGTGATGAACACTAACCTGTTGATGTTACGAACTGATGTGCTTGATGTTAGTACTGTAGAGCAATGAGTCGCATGTCAACACAAGCACCGAAGTCAACATTACCTTCCTTCAATTGGGCCACCTGGCGGTGAATCGAGGAAGTACAGTACATACTGACTAACTAAAATGAGCTCTAACATGGAAATTAAGCGTTTCCGGACACATGTCCACATAACAACTTTTCTTTATTGGTGTGTGAGGAATGTTTCCTTAAAGTTTGGGAGTACCTTTTTGTAACACCCTGTCTTGTAAACGTTACACTGTTTTAGTGAACAACACAGCGTAAGGAACGCAACTTCAAACGTTTTTCTGGTCTTAAATGCGTATTCGATACAGTAATACGACACGAAAATATGACGCTTCTGGTCTCAGTACCGCAGTTCCTTTTTGTTTATACACTTCGAATAACCGAGAAGGGAAGTATGTGCTATGAAAAGCTTGCTTTCGTAATCAAAAATGGCTCTGAGCACTATGGGACTTAACATCTAAGGTCATCAGTCGCTAACTAACTTAAGGACATCACACGCATCCATGCCCGAGGCAGGATTCGAACATGCGACCGTAGCGGTTGCGCGGTTTCATAATCCATTTCTATTCACTTTTATTGTGTTTGTGTCGATAACTGATAAAAGCAGAGCTCCAAAAGCAGTGATTGACAGTTTTTCAAGTCAAATGCAAATTTTAAATGCTAAATCTTGCAAGAAACTTACCATATTTCCTTTGGTGTCCCATAGATGTATGCAGGGATGATATAAACAAGCCAGCTGTCATGTTAACAAAGTGAAAGATACGTTAAATTACGAAGGAAAAGAACTGAATTTTAGATTGTCAGGCCCATTGTAGTTTACACATCTGCTCTGTTTTTAAATTTCACCTACCAAGTGACGTTCAGTGTGGCAAACAACAGCAGTTTACAGGGTAACACAGTGGTTCATGTAATGCTCTAAGCCTGGACTTAGACAGAGAACTTTGCTCTAACAAATATGTAACCATTTAAGTACTTATAATTTAACCACTGTAACAGGTGTTCCACACATCGCTCTGAAGATTTAATTAACTACGTGTAGCTACATTACTTTTATAATAAATGATTGCATCTTAAAACATGTCTCCATTTCCAGGAAATTTCTTGCCAGGACTTTTCAGTTACTTGAAAATAACCATACAATGGAAACCAAGTGTATTGCTCACGTCCAGAAAGCTCTTCGCCTTGGATTGATAGGAAATCTAAAGTCAAATCACAGAAATAAAACCATACTGTAAAACTTTACAGTGCATAAGAATTTCAAGTATATATAAGTAAATAGCGCTTAAATAAGCCCACTTACGAATGAAATGTGAAATGTTTAAATATTAGACTACAATCAGAACGATTAGTACACCCGGAAGCGACGCAAGCCAGCATTTTTTATCAAAAGACTTCACGACTACACGGAATCAAACCACCAGAAGCGAACTGTAATGGGCTATCACGGTTTGTTAATACCACCCAAGGGTGAATGACGGAAGGTGTGGACCAAAGGGATTTGAGGCGCTCTTCATTCACTGTTTATTTTTTTTTACAACACACTTCTTTATTAATAACATTGATAATACTTTTAAAACGAAACAACACAACAGGCCTTGTAAATCGCCTAACTACATAAGTGAACTAGTAAAAACAATCGTTAATATGTTGAGGAACACAAGAAACTTCAACTCACAAATAGCATTCAGTTGTTTACTAATTAATTAAATGTCTGCTCAAAGCAATTTCCCCATATAATCAACACAACTTGAAATCAGAGCTCAAGGGAGTTCCTTGCTATTAAATGTCTGCATAAGTTAATGGCCATACATAGTAACCTCTGAACAACAATTCAATTGACTTAAAAAAAAACACAACCCCCTACACATGTTTACAGAATTATGGGAAAGAAATGAATATACACCTTCTGTTTAGCAAAGGAACCACTTTCTGCCTCAGGCATCAACAACATAAGTCGTTCTCATTACACACATAGAGTCACTCTGAGGTACTGGAAGCAAAACACATGTCTTCCACGTGTACACCAAAGGCAAGCCGTAAGACACCAGTCATCACACTGCCGCCACCAAGTACAGGAAGGCGTCGGGCTAGTCAACAACGCCCGCTACGGTGGGCGGGCGCGACTACGTAACTGCTTGCCACAGTGGGTCAAATAAATGGTTCAAATGGCTCTGAGCACTATGGGACTTAACTTCTGAGGTCATCAGTCCCCTAGAACTTAGAATTACTTAAACCTAACCTAAGGACATCACACACATCCATGCCCGAGGCAGGATTCGAACCTGCGACCGTAGCGGTCGCCCGGTTCCAGACTGGAGCGCCTAGAACCGCTCGGCCACTCCGGCCTGCACAGTGGGTCGGTTCCTCCCGCAGCCTCTGTGAAGACAGGTGGCGAAATTAATGAAATTAGCACCACCTGTGACACAAAGGGCAAGCAAATCACCAACGTAATAAGGACATAAATTATTTGCATATCCAACGTGTCCAAAACAGCTGTCTATCCACTACTTCCAGCACCTCAGAGGACGCCACTTAACACAGTGAATTCAGAGTCATCTAAACATACCGCGCAATCTGCGCAAAACCACGTAAACTTCCTGAATGAGCGCACTACGCTTAAAATAAGGAGTATTAACTTGACACAACATACAACTTCTAAATCTCCGGGTGACTGGCCTGGACTCGTGAAATGGATCTATCGACACATCATCACGGCCAATAAACCGCCTCCGCTCCCCACTAGCGAGGCACAAATAGGATATGTCCTGCAACACACTGCTTAAAATATCTAAAACAGTGTTCGTTACGAGATTAACACTCAGTGTCACAGGGAAACATTATCCGAAACAGACATCGGTTCGTTGCAATAAACGGGCAAATTACGTGGCTGAAAAACACAACCAAGTCAGTGGCACACAAGAAGGTCAGTAATAGTAAGGCCCTTTATCATTTTCCCATTCAGAGGGGCGTAGAACAATAACACTTAAGCAGAGAAGAATGAATGCATTTGAGCAATTCAGTGACTGACAACAACTAAGATTTTAAATGCAGAACACAAGTCCTCACAGGATAAACGCGGCCTTACGCAGTGGACTCCTAATACTAAGGTGAAGCGTCCAAAGCACACTGCTCAACAAGTACACCACAACGGCAAGCACACTCCGTAACCGCCAGAACGATGCACACTGAGAACAAAATGCTGCTTACATCCAAACCAACTGTGCTTGCAATGGCATCACATCAGTCACAGAGCCATAGAGGCGAGAATGTAGTCACTAGAAGCAACGGTAAATCCATCTGCGGTGTGCGTGCTGTAAGACACTCAGTAAACACACCATCAGATTATTTGACTTGTCGCTCTAACGAAGTAGGCGAGTGTCAGCAATATGTCTCGTGGTCTTATCGTGGCGTGTTTATCTTCTGCCGTTAGGTCAGACGATAGAAATGCCACTTCCACGCTTAGAGTAGCAGATTGACAGTGACCAACTTTAAAAAGAACTTGATTAATTTTCACACACATTTATTAAAATAATAAAAAGCATAGACATTACGTAACTTGATTCTGGATGCTGTTTACAATTGACAATCTGAAGTTCCTTTCGTCTTGGTACGTTAATCTTATTCTTACATATCTCTGATACTTGACAATGTGTCTATTCTTTTATCTTCGTGGCTATGTACAGGAATATGATAATCTTATTAGGCGCAGACTGAAACTTGACTATAGAATGGTACAGACAAATGTAGACTGAATAATCGGACGTCTGTACACTTGTTATAATACCTCGCGCGTTCAGGTATCATATTAGGCGCAGACTGAAACTTGACTATAGAATGGTACAGACAAATGTAGACTGAATAATCGGACGTCTGTACACTTGTTATAATACCTCGCGCGTTCAGGTATCACTGCGCGAGTGTGATCTGCGAGGGGAAAAGGATCTATATTAGCAGCAATCTCATTGGCTGCGCTACATATTGTAATGCTGTTGCATTAAGTTGTTATGAAAGCGGTGCTGATAGACAATAAAAGCGGGTTAAAAGCTGTGAGCTGTCTGGGGAAGTTAACCTTGCATTACTGAGCAACTGTTTCACCAGGTATCCAGTCTAGCTTACCAAATTCCTAACCAAACTAACATTAATTATAATCTTTTAATAATCATACGACAACTGGTGATATATATATATATATATATATATATATATATATATATATATAACAGAATTTAAATAAAAGAAATAAATCAGTTTATATTTGGAAATTTATTTTAACATTGATCATTGAAATTTCAGCATATTAAACTTGATTCATAACTAAACTGGTGCCTTATTTAGTATTGTGAAAATCTGAGACTGTAATCTTACGGAACACATCAAATATGAAGCCGAGATTGGGAGACTGCATACAACACTGCATTCATAAAATAACACACGAAGAACGTTGAAACATATCCAAGAGGAAATTAACCACAACCAACCAATTCAATTTTCACCCAAAGAAGTTACGTTCGTAGTGCAATCCTGTCCGTCATGTAATTACCACACACTGGTATACTAAATTCATACTAACTCTCTGTGAAATCTTCCCGAGAAGAATAGTTGAGGGCTACTTTGATGATTACACCACATGCTTCACGTGGTCAACTTGGTTTACACAAAGAGTGTAACTCCACAATAATTTTGCTAATTAAAATAAATTAGATCGAAAAGCAATTAACAAAAGAAAAACCTCGAACTGGTTACTATCGTCTTACTATTTACCTGATGGGTCAAACAATTGTATAAGCACGTGAATTGAACATAAAGAAAAGTTGCAATATTGAAAAATATTGTCAAGACGAGACGTTATAATCTCACGCACATTCGCATTTAAGATTGATACTCTTAGTTAGAGTTACTGAACAACACGTGGCTCCACTTTACTCACAAAGTAGTGACAAAGCAACTACCGGAATATATTCTGAACTTCACACTCGAATTACACTGCGTTGCAGTTTAAGATAACATTAGATATTTTAGAGCTAAACCTGAAATAAAGGTGATTAAATTTTCAGTTAGGCTGAACTTAAGAAATCCATTGTCCTACGGACTTAGCAGACACGCGCTTAGCCAGAGATCTTACCACTTCAGACGCTTGCCACCGACAGACTGACCTGCGCTCCTACGAAGGGTGCTTCCGTATACAAAACGGAAGTGACCAGAGACGCAGCTTCCTATACCAACGTGACAAGGGACGGACAGGACCATACTAAGGATAGAAACCTCTTTGCTTTTAGAAAGCGTAGCTACCTGTTCCCACATTGGTCCTACTGTTCTCTAGCAGACAGGCTTGTCTGCTACCATCCAGCATGCAACTAGAAATACATTTGCTCACTCATTCTTTCACACAGAAGGTAAGGGGGATGACAGTATCTTATCATATACAGTATATAAAAGAAAGCGGATGTAGGTTCCGTATGAGACTGTGTGACATGAATTAAATATAAACTGTGTTTTAAAGTGTAGTAGTGTGACAGATCGTTCTTGTTTATGTGTAAAGGTAACACGTTTCACTGCTCAGTCTCCTCCCAGATAGTCAGAAACATCGCAGTAAATTTAGAAGAGGAATTTATGCCTTAAATGACAACAGATTTAAGAAATTAACATGAAAGGAATCCAACAGAGACCTTTCAATATTAATATGCGGATCGGTGGAAGCAGAATTTGGTCCGTCTCTAAGGCAGCGCCATCTCGTAGTGCAGAGACAGAGGAGCGCTGCGCCTGCGCTGTTGTGCTTAGCAGGGCGCGCTGTAGTGGGAAAGTTGTGTACGCACTGACTACGTGGAACTATGTACACAACACCATCATAAACAAGGAAGCAGCATGTTCCCGACAGCATTGGCGCCTCTACCCACGAAGTCCGCTGCAAACGCCCAAACACAATGAGGTAACGTGGCAAACTTTCCTCTCGCCACCACACATGGCGTCGGCAGACACAGCTTCATGCTCCACGCTCTACAGCCTATCTCCCTGTTTCTGCTCGTCCTCCAAAATCCAACTAGTCGACTGTCACAGGTGTCTCGTCGACTTCTCCCACGAGGGGGCGCCACTTCTCTCTTTCCTCCACGATACAGCAATAATATTATACGCGGTACGTTCGATAGATCAAACCATAGACTTACTAAATAAAAACTAGACCGCAGATTGGCGCTAGTGTCGCGTCCCCACATTGAACGTGATAGCAGCCGCCATTTGCAGGGAAACAGTGCGTAAACATGGTTCGTTCGTGGGCTGCTTTTAATTGTAACAGTAAGAATGGAAGCAAAGACGAAGACGGAAACAATGTTACATTTCACAGGTCAGTCATTTCTGGTTGTTTGTTACATTCTATTATTTGTATATAGTATTTTCATAGAGAAATAATACATCATGGGCGTTTGTTATTGTTTAGATATCCCCTTACAAATGATTTTCTAAATCGGAAATGGATTGTTGCTACTCGGAGAGAGAACTTCCAACTGACAGCAAATCTTTTGCCGTGCTCTCTTCATTTTGAAGAGAATTGTTACATGGAAAATTATGTAAACAGACGTCAACTGAAGGACGATGCTATACCGACAG
Organism: Schistocerca piceifrons; assembly: GCF_021461385.2. Classification (NCBI taxonomy): domain Eukaryota; kingdom Metazoa; phylum Arthropoda; class Insecta; order Orthoptera; family Acrididae; genus Schistocerca; species Schistocerca piceifrons. The sequence goes on from NC_060148.1 coordinate 146,532,927, forward strand.
TATTTGGATTTCCAACTCATTTGAAAAAGGTATAGTGTTTGCAAAGCCAATTAATGCAAATGCTAAATGTAGGTGACAGCAGATTGTTCTATAGCCTAACCTGATGTCTATATTTACACGTTATACTGTATCTAATAAACTTTCTGCTACAAAAATTGCTCCGGCTGGAGTGTCCGTGCAGTTCTAGGCGCTACAGTCTGGAGCCGAGCGACCGCTACGGTCGCAGGTTCGAATCCTGCCTCGGGCATGGATGTGTGTGATGTCCTTAGGTTAGTTAGGTTTAATTAGTTCTAAGTTCTAGGGGACTAATGATCTCAGAAGTTAAGTCCCATAGTGCTCAGAGCTACAAAAATTGCAAGCTGCATAGGGAAAAATTTGCAGTGTTACATTACAGACAAAGGTACTTTGTTGCATGTCAAGTACTTATATTGTATTTGCATATAAATTACTAAAATACTAACAGGGTTAATGTACTAAGTTGAACTCAATGAAGAACTAGGCACATGTTAGGTATCTAGATTTTTAATCAAATATATATTAAGCATGAATCAGAGGTAGGTCGAATAACTGCGTTTAGATACTTAACATGTGTTGTCAGGTGGTGATTTTAATTCCTAAATGGTCAAATATTTGATGAAATGTTGCAAACTCAATCACTTTCAGAGGTGCTATCAGTGTTAAAAACTAATGTGTGAATGAAATTCCTACGTTATTTAAAGTGATATGGGTTATTACAATTAATCATACCAATATTCGAGTGTAGACAATACTGTGCTAAACAAAAGTAACTGTGCAAAATCTACACAGTAGTTGGCAAAAATCAAACAGGACCTGACAGGAAAATTATGTGAATTAAATCGTACTGTCTGCTACTTTAAAAGTTTCATGTAATTATCTAACTCAAATAGCTCGATGTAAACTCGCTCCACCTTGTCAGGAAAGAGCCTTACACTCTTAAATTTCGAGTCTCTATGCAGGCGTATTTCGGAAATTAGGAAACTTCATTCATTTAAGTATACTTTTAAAATAGACTCGAATACTCAGTATTTTTTTAAACAAACATGTGTTTAATTTGTGCTTCAATTTGCTCTTGTTGCGTCTCACATACTTCAAATCACAACCCCAGTACTAGGATTCATCCCTGCAAATGGCGGCGATCAGCTGCTTCAATTTTGGGACAGTTGCCTCGCTTTTCCGCTACGGCGTGGTAGGGGCTTGGATCAAACCCGAGCCGCCACGAATCACGAATCTTTCGGGGTAGCTAACATGGCGGATGTTCACTTGGGTCGGCTTCAAGTTTGTGACGTCATGGCAACTCCTCTTATTTTTACCTCCACGCGTCTGTCACAGCCTCATTCAGTGAGTAAAGCTGTGCTTAAGATAGACCCCAGAAATCTGCAGCTGTCGAGATGGAGTGTAGGCGGAAAACCCGACAGTGACATGAAAGAAAGTCTGGGAGGAGCTCGCAGCGTACAGTGGTTAAGACGGTACTTGTACCGCTTAGGAATGGCGGCACAGGCGCCGTGCTCCAGAGTCGAACAGCTCACAAATGCGCAGACCGGCCCTCACCTTTAGTCAGTCACTGTTGTGAACGGCACAGTCCAAGTTCCCTCTGCAGCCAAACAGTTGCTGACTCGTAGCAGTACAGTGCGTAAACTTTTACATGGCAGACCTCTCCCTAGTCCTGAATCGGTAGAAGTCGATAAACGTCGGGAGGCTTCGGTAGGCACGCAGTTTCGACTGCTGCCAACATTACGTAGCTGACTGTGTTGTACAACGTAGCCATTGTCGTCTGCTTCGTTATTGTTTTGCGCTGTACTGTTCTGCGTGTTTTTATTGTGCAGTTATGCTAAACATTATCAAAATGAGTGAAGAGGCAGTTGCTGGCCCAATTCGGGAGTTGCCAACAACCCCTACCGGTAGTCATACGGTTAGAAGGAAACCAGTATTACGTAGCGATGCTCGCAAAATTATATTGCGTGTGATTGAATGCTGTGAAAGGGAAAGGGAGCGGAAAAAATTGCTTCACCCCATTTACAAATCTTCAGTGAGAGCTGCTACATACACAGGACAAAGCATGCGTAGCATTGGAAGTTTCAAACAGTTTTCCAAGAATCATCCTGGTGTATCACCACAAACGCCTGGCAAGAAAAGGTGAGTTTCTATTTCAGACATTTTGTTCGCGATCACTTTGAAGGAGCCCCCTATTTCGTCTGAATTACCTTATATTTCATTTTTCCTTGCTACCGTATTGTTTTGTATGGGAACACCACTGGTTACTGTATTATTTCGAAACACATTCATACTACAGTACATTCGTGAACGTATGGAGAACAAATCACCAAAATTTCATCGCAATCAGATGAATGGTTTGGGAACACACAGAAGACAGACATACATACATTCACTTTTATAAATTGAGATTGACAGTTACGTTATACTGTATGACCTGTTTAAATATATTTGAATTTTATAATTAATAGTTTAACATTCCGGGGAATGAAATAAAATAAAAAAAAAAAAAAGAATGTGAGCACTGGGAATCGAACCAGAGTCTGCTGTACCACAAGCTTTTACCTAATCAATTGCGCTGCACATGTTACAGTGACATATTCGTTGAAACATTGTCCATTACTCTTTTCGGTCGTTCGGAGAACAACTCACCAAAGTTCCATTGCAGTCGGATGAATGGTTTGTGAGCGCATAGTTATGTCCCCCCAACGGCTCCTCTCCCCTCGCCAGCCAATGCTTGCTTCCTCCTCTCCCCTCACAACTCTGCCGTCTTACAGTTAACACTGTAGACACTGTTGTGGCGCCGGCTGTGGATACGTCGTCGTGTTACCGGGGCATCGTGCAGCTAACACAGCTGTCCTTCCATTGATACCAGTGACGCAGATGGCGTGGTCCAACTCTGAGAGTGACTGGTAGAGAGGAGAGCGTTTTATATCAGTCGATGACGTGATACCAACTGTATGTGTGACCGAATGTTCTCTCATTTTCTGAGTCTGTCGACGATCATGACTGGCCTAATGTTTAGCTTCAGGGACTCAGAGAGTTCTTTTATGCGAAGTTTGCTGCCCGAAAGGCGTTCTTGTGTCATCCACGGCTGGAGTTACTACGTCGGCCGTCGTAATTTAATATCTACATCTACATTTATACTCCGCAAGCCACCCAACGGTGTGTGGCGGAGGGCACTTTACGTGCCACTGTCATTACCTCCCTCTCCTGTTTCACTCGCGTATGGGTCGCGGGAAGAACGACTGCCGGAAAGCCTCTGTGCGCGCTCGAATCTCTCTAATTTTACATTCGTGATCTTCTCGGGAGGTATAAGTAAGGGGAAGCAATATATTCGATACCTCATCCAGAAACGCACCCTCTCGAAACCTGGACAGCAAGCTACACCGCGATGCAGAGCGCCTCTCTTGCAGAGTCTGCCACTCGAGTTTGCTAAACATCTCCGTAACGCTATCACGGTTACCAGATAACCCTGTGACGAAACGCGCCGCTCTTCTTTGGATCTTCTCTATCTCCTCTGTCAACCCGACCTGGTACGGATCCTACACTGATGAGCAGACCCAAGTATAGGTCGAACGAGTGTTTTGTAACCCACCTCCTTTGTTGATGGACTACATTTTCCAAGGACTCTCCCAATGAATCTCAACCTGGTACCCACCTTACCAACAATTAATTTTATGTGATCATTCCAGTTCAAATCGTTCCGCACGCATACTCCAAGATATTTTACAGAAGTAACTGCTACCAGTGTTTGTTACGCTATCATATAATAGTACAATAAAGGATCCTTCTTTCTATGTATTCGCAATACAGTACATTTGTCTTTGTTAAGGGTCAGTTGCCACTCGCTGCACCAAGTGCCTATCCGCTGCAGATCTTCCTGCATTTCGCTGCAATTTTCTAATGCTGCCACTTTTCTGTATACTACAGCACCATCCGCGAAAAGCCGCATGGATCTTCCGACACTATCTACTAGGTCATTTATATATATTGTGAAAAGCAATGGTCCCATAACACTCCCCTGTGGCACACCAGAGGTTACTTTAACGTCTGTAGACGCCTCTCCATTGAGAACAACATGCTGTGTTCAGTTTGCTAAAAACTCTTCAATCCAGCCACACAGCAGGTCTCATATTCCGTAGGCTCTTACTTTGTTTATCAGGCGACAGTGCGGAACTGTATCAAACGCCTTCCGGTAGTCAAGGAAAATGGCATCTACCTGGGAGCCTGTATCTAATATTTTCTGGGCCTCATGAACAAATAAAGCGAGTTGGGTCTCACACGATCGCTGTTTCCGGAATCCATGTTGATTCCTACAGAGTACATTCTGGGTTTTCAGAAATGACATGATACGCGAGCAAAAAACATGTTCTAAAATTCTACAACAGATCGGTGTCAGAGATATAGACCTATAGTTCTGCGCATCTGCTCGACGACCCTTCTTGAAGACTGGGACTATCTGTGCTCTTTTCCAATCATTTGGAACCTTCCGTTCCTCTAGAGACTTGCGGTACACGGCTGTTAGAAGGGGGGCAAGTTCTTTCGCGTACTCTGTGTAGAATCGAATTGGTATCCCGTCAGGTCCAGTGGACTTTATCTGTTGAGTGATTTCAGTTGCTTTTCTATTGCTTAGACACTTACTTCGATGTCAGCCATTTTTTGTTCGTGCGAGGATTTAGAGTAGGAGCTGCAGTGCGGTCTTCCTCTGTGAAACAGCTTTGGAAAAAGGTGTTTAGTATTTCAGCTTTGCGCGTGTCATCCTCTGTTTCAATGCGATCATCCCAGAGTGTCTGGGTATGCTGTTTTATGAAATAATATGGTCGATACGCCACACTACAAAGTTTAATTGACGTGCAATCATTCGTTTTTCATAGGAGCCCTCTCATGTGAGGAAAATTTAGTTTTAATAAGCGTGTGCAGTACGTAACAAGAAAAGTGAAGCATACAGAAGATATGGTTGGATGTCAGTGTACCTACACAAACCATCGGTGAGTATGTCAATGACCAGAGTCGCAATTCTCTGTGACAGGTAAAAAAACCACCAGGATGCATTAGGGTGGTACGATAAACGGAATGTCGAAGGAGGAATGGTCAGTATTCAGGGATATCACAGAAATAATCATTCGAAGCAAAAAGTTTAGTGAACATCGTTTCTAAAATACATACCTCCAGAGCTGTGAGCATTTGTTCCTCTTCGCTACTGTAAAACACATCTCTTCTACTGAACAACTCCTCACAGCTCCTAAAATATGCATTTTACAACCTACATTTAACAGACAACCTTTTTCTTCATCAGGTCACCCTCCACTCAGGGGCTGTTGCACGCAGCGACTGTTACTGAGTTGTAAATAATAGATTTCAGCTATCAGTCGTCCTTTTGAAATTTTATTGGCAGATCTTGATTTCAGCTACAAACTAGCCATTCTCAATGCACTACCATTTTTGATCAGTGCATGTATGCCTGTTGGTCGGGCTTCATCCACAGTTCATTGAATATTCAATGGACTGTGGATGAAGCTCGACCAACAGGCATTACATGCACTAAATCTTTATTTTAGACGGTGGAATTACCTCTTCAGGAGAGAGAATTGTCATCACTTTGTTGGAACTGCAGATATTCATCCCAAAACACCTGCAGAGATTTACCAAGTTGCCGCATTTTGTGACAAATGTGTCACTATTGATTTTGGGGACCAATTGGAACCATTACTTCCATATGAAAGTCAACATTAAATGCAGCAGTGTCAACGATAAATCCGTTGGTTCTTCTTTTCAAATCCTACTCTACACAATGTTCAAGTAAAACATCAGAGAAGTTAAATGTAAGTAGTAAGAAACAGACTTACCTCATTTTCTCGCCTTTCAAGTGGGAACAAAGTTTCATGGAACAATAAGTTACAATAAAGACAAACCTGCCATCTGGTGGTGAACTCCTGAATCTATGGCAGTCACTTCAAAAAATCTGTGAGGATCCTTATACCACATGATCCTTTATTCCCACCTACGGAAGTTGTAGATGTAAAATACGGTCTACTGTGCAAAGATCTTACAGGACTCCGGCCTGGTGACATCTTCAACAACCGCCGATATTTCAACAGATGAACAAGCCGTCATTTTTAAGGCACGGATGCAACAATGGAGTACTATTCAGCCCACTCTGTTTTCTCAAAAAAAAACAGCAGCACCATCCATTCACCAGAATGATTATAATGAGAGACAGATTAGAAAGGCATCGCTCTGTTAGCGAACCAGGGTCGGGTGAATGATGAAAGTAGAGAAGTGGCACCAAAGTCTACACCCATTTTGACTTAAGCCCCCTGCATACGTGGGCAGTAGTGGCAGCCAGGGAATTGGCCGGGATAGTAAGCTTACACCAAAGACAGTAATGCCACCCGAGAAATTGTTCTAATGGTATTCAGTAGCTTTGTGTGCATGTGGTGATGGCAACGTAGTCCGAGGATGTGTGAGAACATTGAGAAGATTTGGAAAGAGTACGAGGAAGCTGTTGATGAGGCTGTGAGTGAAATTGTGCATTGTGTAAGTGAAGAGCTTTAAGAAGTACTGACCAAAAATATGTCGTGTTAGTTTAAAGAATCCTCTATAATACAAGAGAATTATGAGAATGAGTGTGAGACAATTTAACGAGTTGTGTAATTTAACTGAATGTAAAGTATCAAAGTGAGAAATGTAGGACCTGCCCGGCCAAAATTAGAGGCTGCCTTACGATTTTTAGCTACTGGTGACAGTTACCAAACTCTAGCCATCATGTTGCGAACACCAACAAACACCATTTCAAGTTTTATGTCAGAAGTACTTACGGCAGTATCCACAGCATTTCAAGAAAATATGATGATAAGATCTCATAAGTTATTGCTTGTTAACTAGTTAATTTATAACTTTCAAATAACTTCCGGGAATTCAGCCACGTAACACTTCCAGCGGGAGAACACCCCGCCATTTTCAAGGAAAACTGCAACGGACAGGCGGCGTACATGCAAATCTAAAACCTCGGTTCTCGGACTGAAGCAGGAAAGATAACACACACACTGAACACTAGTGCCACCAAAGATGACCAAAGTCATAGCTATCGATAGTGAGACTATGAATTCCCAGGTGAGGTAGCATTGACTCTGTCCCTCTGTTTCTTGACAAGGGAGAGAGCCGGATTCCAAACAGAGTTTAAACAGAAACCTCCATCCCTGTTAACGAGGTTGCTCGCTAATTTAATCTCAACTGCCTCCCTAATAACACTGTCCCAATAGCTGGACGTGCATGCCAATATCTCGATGTTATTATATAACATGGGGTGACCAGTATCCAAGCAGTGTTCGGCAATAGTAGATCTATTTGGCTGCTGTAATCGTGTGTGCCGTTTATTATCATCAATCATCCGATGTATAGTTGGTCGATAGCGCAACGCACGTTCAATCTGTCTATCACTACAACCATTTTGACCAACTGTACATCAGGTGATTGATGATAATTCTGAGTCAACACCTAAGTCTACTGCCTTTTCGACTTACGTAGGAAACACGTCCAACAAGATCGGTCGTATTTTACGGAAATACGATGTGAAATGTGTTTTCCGACCTCCATCTAAAATTAGAGCACTTTTGAGTTCCGTTAAGGATGATCTTGGACTGCGTAAGGCGGGTGTATATTGTATTCCTTGTAGCTGCGGCATGGCATATATTGGTCAAACTATCAGGACCGTGGAGGACCGATGTACTGAGCATAAACGGCACACACGATTACAGCAGACAAGTAGATCTGCTATTGCCGAACATTGCTTGGATACTGGTCACCCCATGTTATATAATAACACCGAGATATTGGCATGCACGTCCAGCTATTGGGACAGTGTTATTAGAGAGGCAGTTGAGATTAACTTAGCGAACAACCTCGTTAAAAGGGATGGAGGTTTCTGTTTAAACTTTGTTTGGAATCCGGCTCTCTTCCTTGTCAGAAAACAGAGGGACAGAGTCAATGCTACCTCACCTAGTAGTCTCACTATCGAAAGCTCTGACTTTGGTCATCTTTGGAGACACTAGTGTTCAGTGTGTGTCTTATCTTTCCCGCTTCAGTCCGAGAACCGAGGTTTTAAATTCGCATGTACGCCTCCTGTCCGTTGCAGTTTGCTTTGATAATGGTGGGGTGTTCTCCCGCCGAAATATCGGCGGGCGCTGAAAGTGTTACCTGGCTGAATTCCCGGAAGTTATTTGGAAGTTGTATACGCCAGGAGAAACTCGGGTCTCACATAGTTAATTTATAATCTGTGGTATAAGAAAAATTATTGGTGTGTTAAAAGTGATTAAATGCAGAAATGTCCTTGTATATTTTGTGATTGCCACTCCCAACAACTATGTCAGCCATACAAGAGGTGATTAAACAAAATATGTAAATTTTATTTAGTACAATTTATTATTAAACATATTATACAGAACAGAACGTGCTTATCAGGCAATGACATTTATAGCTGAAGGAGAATTGCTTTACGGACAAATTCATCATCCGAGTCACCAGCATTCGACGAGGTTCTGGATAACATCAGGGTAGTTGATAGCTACAGCGCTACCAACAATTTGAGTCTCTCCTTCGTCAGCATTAATTGAACTCGCTGTCACGTCGGGAACTGCGACTCGTACTCGCATTAAGTCACTCTTTAACTTTATCACAGAAGTCTCCCTCTTCGCCTTGGTAACATAATCACAGCGACATATGTTCCATAATACACACATCAAAAAGAGTTTTGCCTCACCTCAGTTCCAAGAGTTCATGAGCCTGTACAGAAAATTGGAGTATAGATCAACATAAACATCATTTCCGCGCTTTTTATTGCTCCTGAAAACCAGATATTGCATGTTGTACCACCATACAGCGAGACCTTCAGAGATGGTGGTCCAGACTGCTGTACACACCTGTACCTCTAATACCCAGTAGCACGTCCTCTTGCATTCATGCGTGCCTGTATTCGTTGAGGCATACTATCCACAAGTTCATCAAGGCACTGTTGGTCCAGATTGTCCCACTCCCCAATGCGATTCGGCATAGATCTCTCATAGTGACTGGTGGGTCACGCCGTCCATAAACAGCCCTTTTCAATCTATCCCAGGTATGTTCGATAAGGTTCATGTCTGGAGAACATGCTGGCCACTGTAGTCGAGCGATGTCGTTATCTTGGAGGAAGTCATTCACAAGATGTGCACGATAGGGGCCCGAACTGTCGGCCATGAAGACGAATGCCTCGCCAATATGCTGCTGATATGGTTGCAATATCGGTCGGAGGATGGCATTCACGTATCGTACAGCCGTTATGGCGCCTTCCGTGACAACCAGCGGCGTACGTCAGCCCCACATATTGCCACCCCAAAACATCAGGGAACGTCCACCATGCTGCACTCTCTGAACAATGTGTCTACAGCGTCGGGTTGCCTCCAAACCGACGATTGTCTGGCTGAAGCCATATGCGACACTCATCGGTGAAGAGAACATGTTGCCAGTCCTGAGCTGTTCATTCTGTATGTTGTTACCCGGCCAGAGTGGCCGTGCGGTTCTAGGCGCTACAATCTGGAGCCGCGTGACCGCTACGGTCGCAGGTTCGAATCCTGCCTTGGGCATGGATGTGTGTGATGTCCTTAGGTTAGTTAGGTTTAAGTAGTTCTAAGTTCTAGGGGACTGATGACCACAGAAGTTAAGTCCCATAGTGCTCAGAGCCATTTGAACCATTTTGTATGTTGTTGGGCCCATCTCTACCCCGCTGCACAGTGTCGTCGATGCAAAAATGGACCTCGCCATGGACGTCGGAGTAAAGTTGTGCATCATGCAGCCCATTCCGCACAATTTGAGTCGTAGCACGACGTCCCGTGGCTGCACAAAAAGCATTATTCAACATCGTGGCGTTGCTGTCAGGGTTCCTCCGAGCCATAATCCGTAGGTAGCGGTCATCCACTGCAGTAGTAGCCCTTGGGCGGCCTGAGCGAGGCATATTATCGAGAGTTCCTATCTCTCTGTATGTCTTCATGTCCGAAAAACATCGCTCTGGTTCACTCCGAGTTGCCTGAACACTTCCCTTGGTTGAACTACAGACAACTTCCTAGTGGAATGACTGGAACTGATCGGCTGTCGGAATTCTCTGTGTAATAGGCGCTGTTCATGTATGTTTGTTTACATTTTTGGGTGGGTTTAGTGACATCTCTGTACAGCCAAAAGGACTGTGTCTGTGATACAATATCCACAGTCAACGTCTGTCTTCAGTAGTTCTGGGAACTGGGGTGATGTAAACCTTTGTGTGTAAATCATAGTTATTATAAGTTTTTAAAAATTTACCTATGTTGTCCACACTCTGTTTTACACTAGCAGTTGGTTTTGACTGCACTTCTTCAGATACTGAAGATATTTCACAACAATGCAGACAACAGTAGCTCTTCCCTGAACAGCATCCAGCACTCTGCTGGTAGCCAGTACCTTTTAACACACTTCCAGTAATGGCGACCGCTAAATCACATGACCATCCTACTGGTCCTTCAGTGTCCACCAAACTCAAAAATGCTTGACTTTGCTGGCCGCCAGCAGCCTACTGGGCGGTGAAGTTGAAGTGCTTCTGCACACAGAGTCAGTGGAGGGACAACTGCTAGTGGCCAGTACTGGCTAGTGCCAGTTGCTGGAGCCTTGAGTCCTCCCTCGGGCTTGGGTGTGTGTGTTGTCGTTGGTTTAAGTTAGATTAAGTACTGTGTAAACCTAGAGACCTATGAACACAGCAGTTTGGACCCACAGGAACTTACCAACTTACTACTGGCTGCCACTACTGCCACACTTAGTGGGAAGCTTCACACAGGGAGCATTTCCAACAGGATTGGTCACATCCTGTGGAGGTAAGATGTCTATCGGTTTTTCGACCACCATCTAAGAATAGGATATTCCTTGAATTTGTAAAGAATGATCTCAGTTTGATGTACCCCATGCAATTTTGGCATGTCATACATTGGTCACACTATGAAGACTATGAAGGACCACTCTATAGAGCATTTAAGAAGAGCTAACAAACGATGTGGGACAGTGACACAGACATGTACAGATAGTAGGATCACGTACACAAGATATAAAATGGCACTGCATTGGCGAGCTGTTATTTCCACCCAGGCGATTCATCCGAGAAGGTATCTGACATGATTGCGGCCGTACAACGGGAACTAACAAACATTGATGAGATGATCTTTTGGTTTGTGGGGCGCTCAACTGCGCGGTTGTCAACGTATGATGAAATGATAAGGACGACACAAACACCCAGTCATCTCGAGGCAGGTCAAAATCCCTGACCCCACCAGGAATCGAACCTGGGACCCCGTGCTCAGGAAGCGAGAACGCGACTTCAGGACCACGAGCTGCGGACAACAGACATTGAATGTGGAATGCTAATTGCAGCTAGATGCATGGGACATTCCGATTCGGAAATCGTTTAGGATTCAATATCGCGAGATCCACAACGTTCATTACCTGTCACTACGGATAAAGCGCTGGCCGACGACCTTCACTTAAAAAGAGAAAGCAGTGGCGTTTGCTTAATGTTGTCAGTTCTAGCAGACAAGCAACACTGCATGAAATAAGAGCAGAAATCAATTTGAGATGTACGACGAACTTGGGACAGTGCGGTAAAATTTGGTGTCAACGGGCCATGTCAGCGAACACGAGTGCCTTTGTTAGCAGCTCGACATCGCCTTGTGAAGGCATTGCTAATTACGCATATAAAATTTTTTTTCCTGATTTTCTTTAGATTTCTATTCTTTTTCTTTTGTTTATACGGCCATTTCTAATTGTGATTATATAACATTCTACTGTGGTTTTTAAATGTAAAGATGTAATTGTGATTATTTCGTTTGCCAATGGATAAATATGTTTCTTGCTTTGTACCTGTGGTAAAGTATGTAAAGTTCTCTTTTGGAATATTATTAATTGTGAAAAATGCAAATAACATTTATAAAGATTTATGTAATTTACGATAACGATATAACATCTATAAACAGGGGACACCGATAGTGATATTGATAGTCGAAAGGTTGTTGTCTAGTAGAGGGAATGGTGGATGGTGTGTCTGTGAAGCGTGTGCGGAAAAAATAGTACTGTGTTTCATGAAAAGTATACGTAATTGTATAGACAGTGATACCCAACTATCAGATCGTTAATTCTCTTTACCACTGCGGTATGTAATGCCATCGCCAATGAACTTTAAGAGCAAATAAACCGGACTGTGAAAGTGCCGCTAACATTACTTTGTTGTGGCCGACATGAACAGTGCTTTTATGCGAATGAACTTTGCTGGTATTGGTTTTGGGTGGTGGAACTGTTATCTATCACATTCTATCAAGCCGTGAAAGTGAAGACTTTAATGAACTGTGCAATATAAATGACTTTCAGTGACGTTGTCGAAGTTTGAAATGCGAGAACAGAGTGGACATTGTTTACGGTGTTCTTCACACACAAGAACAATTCTATGAACTGTGTATTTGTGGCTAAGACTATATGAATGTGACGAACTGTGTAATTATGGACGATACCGTCACGGACAGTGCATAAAGTATAAAAACGAGCGATGTCTACGTCATGTGCTTTGAAAGAGTGGACATGTCAACAACGTTCGTATACTGGCGTCTTGTGGTTTGTTAATCACCACGGGGTTAATGATACATCTGTGCCGGAACTTTATTTTCTTTTCGCCGGAGAAGATTAACCAGCGGAACTGCCTGTATCCTGCTCTCATCGTCGTAACCCGGCGACATCGTGCTGCCCAACGCATCGCTTCGTATGCAACAAAAAGTTAAGAGATTTCGCCGAATGCTATCCCCTGACCTAGAAACTTTCTTTCTCTATTAAAAGTATAAGAATTACAGACTCTATTCAAATAAATTCTTTGTTTAGTTTATGCTTGCTTTCTGCTAACGAAAATAAAATTACAATCAGTGAATTGAAAGTTGCCTGGTAGTCATTGTTGAAACACCAGTAATTATTAACTTCTTCTTCTCATTAGAACTAATTCTCCTTGCATGTCAAAATTATTGTTGTAGTAAGTGGGTCACTTGGGTGCAGTTGCAGGTTATTTTTTAATGATGTCCTTCACTGTCTTATAAACTGCTAGATTGCGCACACTAGCTACTAAAATTTTTTATAAATGGATGCAACAACAAAAACTAAAAATTTTCAACTAAAATTCTATGCTGCGAATCATATGTCAAATTCTTTTTACCATACATTACCACATACATAAGCGTATCTTTCGGAATTATATCAGTAAAATTTGCACACAACTTCATTGAAGTTTTCTGTGTAGCTAATACATTCATTCTTCTAGACATATTTATAACATAGATAGGATAATTTTCAATAAAGCTGAATGGACTCACATTAACATCACCATTCAATTGTGTAGTTCTCTTAAAATATAAGAAAGCATCATAAGTTTTAAATAATTATTTGGCGGATCTAGATTCCACACATCTTGAGGAAAAATCTCGTTTCTGCCATTTTTAATATAGATATTCTGTAATTTAACATGATCGAATAAGGAAGAGTCAATGAGCTGATTATTATTCCTTTTTGTCTGGAAAACAACAAAGATGGAATAAGGAATATCAAATTCTGCAGAGTTATAGAAATTTGTAATATCTAAATCAAAATTTCTGTTTTCATCTAATCCAGCAATCTATACAGTCTGTGGTTCAAAGAAAGATATGAGAATTTTTTGATTTTTAAGTCTATCTTGCTCTAGTTCAAGCGAATATTCTGATTCCAATTTAACAACAGGAACACGAATTTCTATTGATTCTACAACAATTTTACCTTCTTTTGGCAGTGTAGTCTCATCTTCAACACTAGCATCATTTGTATCAGGCCAATGAAGAATACAATCTCCAGCACTTGATGACCATGTAAAAATAACTGTTAAATCTCCTTCCCACATTTTTCTTTATAATCTTTAAAAAATCCACTGAATAATTCTAATGGATAAAGTACTTCATTTTTCTTACTTCTTATCTTTCCAATACTAAGAATATGACCTTCCATGGTTAACTCATTGGCTATAGTTGAAGTCAATCAAATAAGAGCCGATGAAGAAATAAATGGAAATTCCATTCTAGACAAAATATTGTTACCTTTCTTTATGGTTATAACATCAAACAGTTGTGCTACATAATTATCAATTAATTTTTTATTGGGTTTTCCATCATAAGTTGGATAATCTGTACCATCAGTTCCAATAATACTGAAATTCATGTACAATTGAGCATGATTTAGATGAACCCAACTATCTCCAATATTTATATTAATCTCCGTGTTCTTGTTGGGAGATTCAAATTATTTTTAGTCTTTTGATTCACAGGGAATGAATAAAACTGATAACTTTCGACTTTGTTCATGATTTATTTAAGAATAAAAAACATTAAGAAATTTCTAAAATAACTGTTACACAAGCACCATTAAAGTCAATTAAAATGTCGTTTTCATCAGTTACAGTAATTTCCAAGTCCTGAACTGGATCAAAACTAGGAATATTTACAGGATAATTTGGTTAATGAATTATTGGTCCACCAAATTCTGCATGAATGAAGAAATAACATTAGTTTCTCTATGAAAATGATCAGTATGCTTTACATGCATTCCACCAGCAAGATTGAAATTTATATTTATTAATTCAAACGGAATAATTTTAGGAACATCTTTAGCAACAGCCTTTTTTTTAGCTTTAACAACTTGATTACTAAATCCAAGCACACTACCAATACTATCTTTTATATCCATATACAATTTTACATGACTTTCAATAACAATTCTGTTTAAAATTTCATCTGCTTTAATGTGGATATTTGGCTTCTTCGAATGAATAAATTCAACCACTGTATTTCCATAGAAAAACTCAAGAATGTCGTTCGTGATCAACACATTCTTCTCTTCAAACAAAGGAATCCAAATGTCATTGAACCAACTTCCTAAACTTAATTCATAATTCCTTTCTTGAATGAATTCGAAAATGTTGAATTATGAACTAGTGACAATGGCCATTTATATAGAATGAAAATACATTAGTAAATTAAAATTATTCGTTGCCTCTTAAGGTGAACGATTCATTCAGGTTGAAATTTCAGCATTAGATACTTCCATTTAATATAGAATAAAAATACATTGGTAAATTAAAATTTTTTAGGCATCTTTAACTTCCTTAAGAGTGTGTCATTAAAGATAACAATTTCCTTTTCATCAAATGTGTATTGTACTAAAAACTCATAAATAAAATAAAAAGCAATCAGTAGAAATACTAGTGAGAGAAGGAAAATTATGAGTGTAAATATTTTATCTATACAGCTATCAATCCCACAGCAACATGAAAGAGAATTCATTTATTAAGGAAAAATTTCAATTATTAATGAAAATTTATCTCAATAAATGGAAGCACACAAGAAGTGTAAAAAATGTGAAGTAGAGAAATCAATTGATAACTTTTATCAAAACAAATACTCAAAGGATAAGCTTTCATATATGTGTAAAGAATGTCATAAAACGATTACAAAAAATACATATAATAACAAAAAAGAATGTTTTGAACAGTTTATATCTAATTATAAGAGTTCTTTGGCAATGTTTAAGGATATGACAATTTTTTTCATTTTTACAAACAACAACAACAGGAGTTACAACATTTAAAAAAATGTATTGGTTGTCAAGAAATTAAAGATCTTGGCTGCTTTTACTTAAGTCATACATCTAGGGACAAGCTTGCAAGTAGATGTAAGACTTGTCAACTAGAATATAGACAAAAAAGAAAAATAGTGTGTGACTGTGGAAAGGAAATAGTTAAAAGTGATCTCAAAAAACATTTACAAACAAATAGACACATCAAAAATGAACTACATACTTAGAGTATTAAAAATTTATCTTAAATAAATTAGAACAATGTCTACTATTTTTCAAATATATTAAAAATTTATCTTTAGTCAGTTAGAACTATCTTTGCTGTTGCTGTCCAATTTTGCAAATCTTCTAAAAATTATCTTAAATAAATTAGAAGTCGTCTTTGCTGTTGATCTTCAGTTTTTTAAATCTATTAAAAATTTATGAATTAATAAATGGAAGCCTGTCTGAGAAAGTTTCCAGTCATTCAACTTCGTGATTATTGCAGAAGGAATAATTTACAAGGATATAGTGCACTTAGAAAGGATGGTCTTATCAACTTAATTGTTTCGAATAATTTACCACCACCACCACCCATTTTTCAAAAGCTAATGAAAATTTTTCTATTATAACAGATAGAAAAACGTAAGTCTCTCTGAGAGATTTTACAGTTGTTCAACTTCGTGATTATTGCAAAAGGAATAATTAACAAGGGTATAGTGCACTTAGAAAGGATGGTCTTATCAACTTAATTATTTCAAATAATTCACAAGTTGCTACAAGAACTCTAGAAAATTTGAAAGTAAGTGAACTCAAAGATAAAGCTAAAGATCTTGGTATTAAAGGATACAATACATTAAAGAAATCAGAGTTAATTAATGCCATTGTATTACAAGAGTTTAATTTTCATCCAGATATATTTCAAAAAACTAGATTAAGAGCAAAATGTGTACCAAATATAAATTGCTTTTACAGATTTGATGATGATATTATTGAAAAGTCTCACCCACCACGAGAGGAAAAATAGTAAGGCTTGATCAAATTTATCCATTTAGTAGTAAATTATTTGATAAAGAAAAGGAAGCTGAGCCATATGAAAAGAATTTAATTGAGATAAAAGAAATTAAATCGAAATTTAATGAAAAATTTAAAGCATGCTCTGTTGACTATAAAATTGTCTTTAACGATGCTAACATTGCCAAAGTTGATACTGTTAGTGAGAAAACAGATTATACAACAAAAGCACTCAATTCCATGGTATATGTAGCTAAAAAGAGGACTAATTTCAGGGAAGGAGATAAGCTGAATATAACAACCAACAACCCAAAAATGTTTTATCCAATTTCTACAGGTTATAATGCATCGAATAATGCACAAGAGTCTGTTCAATTTTTGTGCACTAAAATGAGGGATATCTTAGCATCAGATGAAACTGTTGATATAGTAGAAACATCATTTAATATTCAGTTGTTAGCAGTTCCTAGAGGTAGTGGCCATAAAAAATAATAAATCCGGTAGAAGACAAAAAGAATAAGGGATGCATCACAAGAATTAATAACAATGATAATTTGTGTTGTCCTAGAGCTGTAATTGTGGCTGTGACATATGACACAAATAATATTTTGGGAAGAGAACTTAGTGATAATGAAATTAAGAAAATAAGAGTTGGAGACAAATACAAATTACAGAAAGAGTTAACTAATATATTATGTAATCAGTTGGGCAAATACAGGGAAGAAGGATTTACTTTGGATGACATTAAAAATACTGAAGAATTGTTGGAATCCAAATAAATGTAGTATGTGCTGAAAATTTTAATGCAATTATCTATAGTGGTCCTGAGAAAGACATCAAGATTTATCTGTACAAAGATCACAATCATTTTGATGTAATTAACAGTATGACTGCTTTCTTAGGATCATCATATTCCTGTGATAAATGCAAGAAACCATATCACAACAAGGAGAAACATAGATGTAAAATAGAGCAAAAAGTGTGTATATTATGCAAAAGACCAGAACATGAAAGTGAAGAAAATAAGATTTATTGTGAGAAATGTAAGAGATACTGTTATAATGAAGAATGCTTAAACAATCACCAAGAAGTTTGTGATACAGCTTACAAGTGTGAAGGATGTAAAAAGATTTGTTTAAGATCTAAAGAACATAAATGTGGCTTTGAACTTTGCAGAAATTGTAAACAAGTAGTGGAAATTGGAAATCATAAATGTTATATGCAACTTGTATTGCAAAAAGGTGGTATCTGTGAATGAAAATTTGGTAATGAATTTATAGTACAAAGTTGCCCAAATTTTAGTAAAGAAGATTGCTATGTTAAGGGGATACGGAATCACCTATCCCCGCAATGTTAATATATGCCTACTATAGGGAACATTTTCTCACAAACTACTGGAGACAGAGAGGTAAAAATTTTACTGTATGTGCATTCATATGTTACAACAATACTGAAACAACAGTTTATTGTCAAAGTATTTTCTTACAGAGATATTGTACATTTATTTTTAAGTAAATTTTTTCCATCGCTTTTTACTAGACTATCACCCCTAAGTCTTTTGTAAATCAAGTAATTAAAAAATCGTTGTTTCAGTATGTAATAGGGACCTATGTCACTACGTCATAAAAATTTCAGACTTCTAGGTTGACCAGTACCTGAGATAATGTTCCTAGATGAAGTAAAAAGTAAACTTACGGGAAACGGAGAAAGAAGATTAAAACATTCCTGATCCGTAGCTAATACCCCCTTCACAGTCTTCATAATCATCTTCAAGTCTTCTTTTGGCACCCCTCTGCACCTGTCTTGCTTTTTTCACTAATGTCTTGATTATATTATCAGCATGCCTTAGTCTGTGCTGATCTAAAAAGAACATAGCACGTACCGTACGGGAACCAACACACATACCCAACTTTTGAAGGACCTGGCATTTAGTTATATTTCCAAGATTGAAGGTTGCCACAGCATCATACACACCAAAATGTAGTGTATTAATTCCGACAAACACTGTTTTTTGGAGACGATGCCATATCACACTATTCAAGCACTCGTTGGGGTTCTGCGTTTTTCCGTGAAGACATTTCATCAGAAGACTTCTGTCAGCCAGATCTCTGAAAATGGGCTTTATTTCTGCCATGATGGCTGATGGTAGACTGTGGTGGTGAATGTATTTCTCTCCTGTTGTTAGTCCCCTATTGTATTTGCACCAGCTGTTTTCACCTTTGGGGCACAAACCATGTTGTGGATGCTCATCCGTGGATGCGGTGTGGAAATATAAAGCCCATATAGCTCTCCTCATTTCTTCAAGATTGCCTGTATTTTGCCTGATTGCAAGGCCATAGCAGTTCTGAATGTGGTCTATTATGGAATCAGTCAATCTTCCTCTGCCATCCAAGGTTTTCCCATCATCTAGTTTTTTCCCTTTCATAACTGATTTTAACCTTCTCAGCCTGGCACCCATTCTCTTCTGCACATGTCCTATACATTCAAGTTTGCTTATATTTACACTGTTCCCATATGGTTTGCTTTCCAAAACTTCTTTGAATGCTTTAGAGTCACCATCTCCCAGATATTTGACATAGCGAACATTATACCACTGTGAAGAGCGATGAAAAATTTTCTTCACCCCAGCAACCTCCATGCCACCACTACTACCATAATAATTAGCAATACAGTCATCACTGTGTTCATTTTTCAGCCTGCCTGTGCACCTACAGTATTTTATTGCAACATCAATAACCTTGCCAGTATCAACACTAGTTGCTGTTACAACACCATTGTTGGAGGTGTGGCCCCTTTTCTGCCACGTGCCATCAAACGCCACTGTGAGGTCACGACTGCCGTCATTTTCTTCCACTGCTTCTTCCACAGCAACCTGCATTGACTTCTGTGCTACATCTTCAACTGCAGATCCTAGTACATAATTGTAAGCTTCAAACTTTGAAGGTGCACTTGGAAGATTTAGAACACCACATAGCATATCACCAGCTGCTTTGCCCTTACCAATTGCTCGCAATCCATAAACTAACCTAATATTTACACTATAAAGTTCAGTTTTCTTGTATCCATTATTTACAGTTACTGAAACCGAACTTGGAAACTTACAGCTGTATTTACAAACACTGCATATTAAATTAAACTGGGCAGCCAGGCCAACATGGGATTCTACTTTCAGAGAAACGTTTCCATGACATTTTTTGCAGCACAAACTGTTTTCAAGAGCTTCACACAATATATTCGTATCAATGAGTTCAAAAACTTCATTCCCTCTATCAAGTAAATTATATTTCTCTTCCAAATCTCTTAGTTTTTTATGAGAAGCACTGTTTTCATTTGGTGTAAGTTCGTTCGGCAAATCAGTAATAAGTGGATTCACATTTTCCAACAGTGATGATGATGAACTGCTTTGCTTTGCTAATGAATCATTATTTCTTTTCTTTTGCCAGTTCACACGCTTTTTAAATACTTTTGCTTTAGCTCTAGGCATTTTCACTGCGAAAAATGAAGCACTAAATACGAAATAACTCAACAACAACTACTTTCTTATATCACACTGTTTACAAAACAGTCCCGCCACAAAGTCAAAGAGTAACTTGAGGAAACCAGAGAGAAACATTTTCGGGCAACTAGTGTATAAATAGTCGCTGGAAACCGGGATATTTGAATTCATGTCACTTTAAAGGTACTGCCAAAAAGTTCATGGTCAGCCACGAGAGACGTGTATAACTAAAGCGCAATACCCGATCTCACAAATATATAAAAATAAAATAGTTATAATTGTAGTAGAGCTATGTATGATACGTCATTTTAAAGAGGAAACATGGCAGAATATAATACGCCAATAAAAAAAAATTCGATTTTTTAACCCAAAATCCGATTTCGTATCCCCTTAATGGAGAATTCCAAGATTTTTATATTTACCAGTGCTTCGTGTTTAATAAAATAGTTGGTGGTAAAGAGTTTAAATGTTGTGAAAAAGGCTTTCCAAAGAAAGTCAATTATACCTATACTGAAAGATACATGTGGTTTGATTATGAAGCAACTCAAAAAACTGGAACACACATTCAAAATCTTATAATTGTTCACAATTTTAAAGGTGATACTGTTTATAAATTTAAGACAAATGATGAATTCTGTAAGTGGATGATATCTCAAAAGAACAGTTATCACACATTCATAGCTCACTATGCAAAAGGTTATGATTCCCATTTCATTTTGTAGTACTGTGTTGAAAATACAATAATGCCATATACCATCCACACAGGAACTAAACTAATGTTATTGGAGATCAAACAGTTAGGTATAAAAATTATAGGCAGCAGTAATTTTGTACAAGGTCCACTTAGTAGTTTTCCAAAAACTTTTGATTTGAAAGAATTGAAGAAAGGCTGCTTCCCACATTTATTCAATATGCCAGCAAATGAAAACTATATAGGACCGATTCCTGATACTGAATATTATCGTGTTGACAGTATGAAGCCAAAAAATAAAGAAGCATTTCTCAAATGGCACAGCTCTAGAGTTATAGAAAATTATGTGTTCAATATGAAGAAAGAAATTAAAAAGTACTGTAATTCTGATGTAGATATATTAAGATGAGGTTGTTTAGAATTAAGAAAACAGTTTCTGGAAATTGCTAACATTGATCCATTTTGTCATTTAACAATTGCTGGCGTTTGTATGGCAATTTACAGATCGAAATATTTACAGAAAAATACAATCGCTGTATTGGATAAAGAACAGAAGGAGAATTACATTAACAATCTATAGCTTGGTTGAATAGTTTAAATAATAGCAACATCTCACATGCTCTTAACGGTGGAGAAGTTGGAATTGCAGGAGCAAAAGTAGATGGATTTGATAAAGCAACTAATACTGTTTATCAATATCATGGTTGCTTCTGGCATGGTTGTAAAAAATGTTTTAAAAGTGAAATAATTAACAACAGAAATAAGGAAAGTATGAGTGATCTTTATCAAAAGACTTTAACAAGAAGAGCAGAAATACGAAATACTGGATACAATCTGGTGGAAATGTGGGAATGTGATTGGGTGAACGCAGTAGAGTATAAAAATCTTATACAGTTACCTAAAATTGTTGAACCATTGAATCCAAGAGAGGCATTTTATTTTGGACGAACAAATGTGATAAAATTAAGAGCTAAAGCAGATGGTATTAGCTCAAAAATAAAATATATTGATGTATGTAGTACTTATCCAACCGTGCAATATTGTGATTATTATCCTGAACAACATCCAAGGAAAATATAAAGACCAAGATAAATTCTAAAAATTTGGTATGGGTTAATAAAATGTAAAGTATTGGCTCCTAGAAGATTGTATCGTCCAGTTTTATCTGTATGCATGCAAATCGACAAAAATGAAAAACTATTGTTTCCTCTGTGTAAATGCAATCACTGTGATGAAGAAAGAAGTTTTATCGGAACTTGGTCGACAGATGAAGTAAAGAAAGCTGTAGAAAAAGGATATAAAGTTTTAGAAGTTTATGAAGTATGGGACTTTAAAAATAAAAGCAATATGCTGTTTAAAAATTATGTGAAAGACTTTATGAAAATAAAGTTAGAAACTAGTTCACATAATTTTGAAAGCAACGAAGAATACATCTAAACAGTTAAAGAGAAGTTGGATATTGACTTGGATCGTGATAGAATAAAAGAAAATCCTGGAAAGCGAGCTGTTGCTAAGATCTGTCTGAATTCATTATGGGGCAAATTTGGACAAAGACTAAACATGAGCCAAACACAATATGTGACAAATTTGCAACGATTTTATGAGATACTGTTGGATGATCAATTAGATAACTTAGATGTGAATTTTATTACACAGGAAATGGTCCAAATGAGATATAATTTCAAAGCTTATTATGTGGAAAACAATGCAACTACGAATATCTGTATAGCTGCATTCTCTACATCAAATGCAAGACTTAGATTTATGATATGTTAGATAAATTAGGAAAAAATGTCATATATATCGATAGTGATTCTGTAGTTTATATAGATTATGATAAAAATACTGTGGAAACAGGTTGTATGTTAGGTGAATGGACAGATGAATTGGGAAATAATTGGATTACAGATTGGGCTTCAACAGGTAAAAAAAGTTATTATTATGAGAAAAATGATAAAAAGACAGAAATGGAGGTAAAAGGATCCACATTAAATTACAAGAATATTCAAAAGTTGAATGGCGCATCTATGATATTAATTGAGAATGAAGTGAAAGAAAAGATACAATTAGAATACAATCAGATAACTAGAGATGTTGATACTAAAAATCTAGTAAACAAACTGGTTAAGAAAGAATTTTCATTTCAGTATGATAAAAGAATTGTTCTGGATAACTATGATACAGTGCCTTATGGATACTAAAAATTATCTATATCTTCTAATGTAAATAAAAAATTCATACCACATTCCTTATACAAATAGAATAAATTACTTAGTTACATTTTGTTGTATTCTGAGATGTCTAACTTTTTAGTTATAGAATGATAAACTTTTAAAAATAACGAATAAGCATTAATGTAATTTTGTAATTTTGTAGGTAAATTATTAATTGGTAAATTAGAATCTACTATTTGTTTTACAGTCATAGAAAAGAGAGAATTGGAATATTCTATTTCCTCCCATATTTCTACATCTGTTTCCTCGTAGTTATCAAAGTACTTTTCATATTCTTCTTTATAAATTCTCGTTAATGCACTAACATGTTTAGTATGCTTCTGACTTCTCAAGTGTTCTGTAATTAATGATGGTTTAAAATATTCTGTGCACGTATTACACTCAACTTGTTTCTCTCTTGGATTATTACTTCATCCCATACATTAGTCGACAAAGATGTCAAACTTAAATTTAACCCATACATTAGTCATATTTATATAGAATAAAAATTTAAAAGATTATTAAAATTTTATTCTATATAAATGGACAATCTACTGTAGAAGCTCAATAATGCTAGCAACTCTAATCTGTTTAGAAATATTAGTGAGCTTGATGTAAATGAGCGTTATTACATTACGGACTGCGAACTTTAAAAACTAGATATGGTAATAAAATTTGTCTAGAGCTCGATAATAAATTTAAAATTATTTTGCCAGAAAGGTTCAATAAAATAATAGATAACTGGAACTTCCAATTTTTTAAAGATGGTGAAATTAAACTAAAATATAAAGGAATGAAGAGAACTAAAAATAATGATAACGAATTTCATGATCTAGAGTTTGTTGTGTAGAATTTTTTAAAAATAATCAGCTCATTGACTCTTCCTTATTCGATCATGTTAAATTATAGAATATCTATATTAAAAATGGCAGAAACGAGATTTTTCCTCAAGAAATGTGGAATCTAGATTCGCCAAATAATTATTTAAAAGCTTATGATGCTTTCTTAGATTTTAAGAAAACTACACAATTGAATGGTGATGTTAATGTGACTCCATTCAGCTTTATTGAAAATTATCCTATCTATGTTATAAATATGTCTAGAAGAAAACTACAATGAAGTTATGTGCAAATTTTACTGATAAAATTCCGAAAGAAACGCCAGCAGTTTATAAGACAGTGGAGGACATCATTAAAAAATAACCTGTAACTGCACCCAAGTGACCCACTTTCTACTTATTGTAGTTATTTTATGTAGTTTTATGTATTGTTATGAGACTAGATATATGACAGTGACTAATAAGAGTATTTTGTCGCAAAATTTGGCTTCGCGCGAAAATTACGGCGACCGCCATAATTGCTTGCATTCTGACCAATAACGTGAAAGCTGCTATTCCCGTATTGGTGAATTTCCTGATGTGAGCGTGAATTATAAATGTCAGCTGTAAAATCATGTAGGGACTGTTTACCCAGTAATAAAACTTTTTGATATTGTGTTGCTACGAGTCCTAGTACTAAGAGACAGTCGTTATACTCAAAAGTGGGTAGATATATGGTGAACCCCCCCAGTGTTCATGCAATTATTAACAGTATTGTGTGTGATTCGCGAAATTTTGTCACTTCTTCTAATTCCTTTCAGATATTGTCTTAAATGTCTTTGAAGTTTCAGAGAATATATACACAATTTTGCCGGTTCAGGTTAATTTCAGAGCAGTTTCTCGTGAATATTAGAGTTTTCAGTTCATAAACAAAGTGGGATCGTGACCAATTGAGAAGTATAACAAAGAGTGTGGTTTTCCAACTATAATTTTGGATGACTTCACAGTTCAGATTTTGATAATTATTTTTCCTGGGGGTTGAAGTCATCACAGCCTCCACGCCTCTCCTAGGCTCGTGACCATTTCGATTGGATCCCTGACGACTGGAAAGCCGTTACCTGTTGTCAACGACGCACTGTACAAGCTGGCAGTGGCTTCATAATTCTGTAGGCAGTGGGGCAGTGTTTGCGTGGCATGGACTGCGTCCTCTTGACCAAGTGATCTGATTGTTGACTGAAAATGGTTATTTTTGGCTACTTTGAGACCATTTGCAGACTTCATGTTTCCTAACAGCAACGGAATTTTTATGGATGACAGTGCACCATGTCATCAGGCTACAGTTGTTCACAATTGATTTAAAGATTATTCTGGACAGTTCGAGGGAATGATTTGGCAACCCAGATCGCCCAATATGAATCCCATCGAAAATTTATGGGACACTATCGAGAGGTTAGTTCATGCACAAAATTTTGCAGTAGCAACACTTTCGGAATTATTGATGGTTGTACAGGTGTCATGGCTCACTATTTCTCCAGGAGACTTCCCATGACTTGTTAAATCCCTACCACGTCGATCTGCTGTACTACTCTCCGAGCAAAAGAAGATTGGACATGATATTAGGAGGTATCCCATGACTTTTGTCATCTCACTGTAGAGCATAAGCGTCACACACGCTTACAACAAGTGACAAATTAGTTATTGCATAGTTTTGCCTCAGTACTAGTTATCATATGGAGGATAACAACACGAATATTGTGGTATGCGCTTCCAGGTATTGAGATAGTGGTATTAAGGAAGCAAGCTCAAATTAAATTAGCAAGTCAAATCAAAAATAGAAATGATGGATTTTGGTAGCTACTCACTCGTTGGTAATTATTATTATTATTCATTTTGGTCATCTTTGGTTATGTGGTGGTGCTACCTGTTTACGGTGTGTGTGTGTTTTGTCTGTCCACATATGCTGCCTTATGGCTTTTCTCTGGTGTAGCTCACCTACAAAGGGTTTAAATTTCCTTGCCCAGAACCCTCCCATTGCATTTTGAAGATGCCACTAAGCTGCATCCCAATAAGCTGTCTGAACATTTAATTCCCTTATAGAAACGTAATTTTCATGTGGTTAACTGTAGAATACTAGGTACCAGACTATAGTGTTGAGAGAATACTGTAACTAACTACATGTCTCCTTCCACAGTTGAGCAGTGAAGACCAGAGTTTGGAACAGAGAGCACGGAATGCCACTCTCGGACTATAAAGACCTGGTGGGCACCGTGGCAAGCTATGCTGCCATCGCTCAGATGCTCTCTGGCACCATCATGTGCCGCAACTTCGCTCGCCAGGGCACCACACGTGGCATGCCCCCGACCATGTTCGTCATGGGTGGCACGCTGGGCGTCGTCATGGTGGAGTTCGCCCGCATCATGAAGGACGCGGCGATGCTGCGCGCCAACCGCGCCATCATGCTACTCAACCTGGGCTACCTGGCTTGCTACTGGTACTACTGCGACGACCGGCCCCTGTTCTACCGAACACTGACCAAAGCCACCGTCCTGGCTGCGGGGCTGCTCACCTACGCCCGCCTCGAGGACCCCGCAGTGGTCGAGTTCCGGTTCGGTGCCATCCTCACTGTCCTGTTCTTCTTCCTAGTCGCTTCACCACTCTTTTCACTGCGAGAGATCATCAGAACCAAGAACAGCATCAGCATACCACTGCCGATGGTCCTGTCGGGTACTGTTGTAACCCTACTGTGGCTGCTTTACGGGGTGATGATTGGAAGTGCTTTTCTGATTTTCCAGAATGTGATTGTTTTGGTCTTATCAGTGGCCCAGTTGGGTCTGGTTATCATTTACCCGAGGACTCTGCCACCTGAGGAGAGCAAGGGCGTTGGCTATCTTTGATAACTGTGCTCAACTGACTGTCTGACAACTTTGTGTTTGATGATACAACTGTAGTATTCTGTCTTCCTACTTTTTTATACAAATTGTTTGCTAATAAAATGTTGATCTGGAAATATTTTTTTCGTCACAGCTTCATTGCTAATCTTGACAGATGTTGGGTCTCAGCAGAGTACAGCGCATGAGTATTTTAAATGACTCTTGATGATAATTTCTAATGATTTCTCAAGGGTTACCAGAGTTGGAGATGCATACGAAGAAAGAGAGGTTGTACACAGAGTCTAAAAGATTTAGGTTATCTACTTTAATCGACAGCATTACTGGCAGAATAAAGCAACTCTAGTGCTATTCAACTACTAGTTAAGTAACCTTCTCAGTCACGTTCACAATGATGTAGTGATCCACTCAGTGACTAAGTAGCTTTATTCAATGCTGTGTCAATCTCAAAGTCCACTACTTCAGTTGTTAGTATATAAATGATTACGTATTCACATATATATATATATATATATATATATATATATATATATATATATATAGGATGGTCCATTGATAGTGACCAGGCCAAATATCTCACGAAATAGGCATCAAACGAAAAAACTACAAAGAACGAAACTTGTCTAGCTTGAAGGGGGAAACCAGATGGCGCTATGATTGGTCCGCTAGATGGCGCTGCCATAGGTCAAACGGATATCAACTGCGTTCTTTTAAATAGGAACCCCCATTTTTTGTTACATATTCGTGTAGTACGTATAGAAATATGAATGTTTTAGTTGGACCACATTTTTCGCTTTGTGATAGATGGCGCTGTAATAGTCACAAACGTATAACTACGTGGTATCACGTAACATTCCGCCAGTGCGGACGGTATTTGCTTCGTGGTGCATTACCAGTGTTAAAAAGGAACGTTTACCAAGTGCGGAAAAGGTCGATGTCGTGTTGATGTATGGCTATTGTGATCAAAATGCCCAACGGGCGTGTGCTATGTTTCCTTTTCGGTATCCTGGACATCATCCAAGTGTCCGGACCGTTCGCCGGGTAGTTAAGTTATTTAAGGAAACAGGAAGTGTTCAGCCACATGTGAAACGTCAACCGCGACTTGCAACAAATGATGATGCCCAAGTAGGTGTTTTAGCTCCTGTCGCAGCTAATCCGCACGTCAGTCGCAGACAAATTGCGCGAGAATCGGGAATCTGAAAAACGTCGGTGTTGAGAATGCTACATCAACATCGATTGCATCTGTACCATATTTCTATGCACCAGGAATTGCATGGCGACGACTTTGAATGTCTTGTACAGTTCTGCCACTGGGCACAAGAGAAATTACGGGACGATAGCAGATTTTTTGCATACGTTCTATTTAGCGACGAAGCGTCATTCACCAACAGCGGTAACGTAAACCGGCATAATATGCACTATTGGGCAACGGAAAATTCACGATGGCTGAAACAAGTGGAACATCAGCGAACTTGGCGGGTTAATGTACGATGCGGCATTATGGGAGGAAGGATAATTGGCCCCCATTTTATAGATGGCAATCTAAATGGTGCAATGTATGCTGATTTCCTACGTAATGTTCTACCAATGTTACTACAAGATGTTTCACTGCATGACAGAATGGCGATGTACTTCCAACATGATGGATGTACGGACATAGCTCGCGTGCGGTTGAAGCGGTATTGAATAGCAAATTTCACGACAAGTGGATTGGTCGTCGAAGCACCATACCGTGGCCCGTACATTCACTGGATCTGACGTCCCCAGATTTCTTTCTGTGGGGAAAGTTGAAGGATATTTGCTATTGTGATCCACCGACAACGCCTGACAATATGCGTCAGAGCATTGTCAATGCATATGCGAACATTACGGAAGGCGAACTATTCGCTGTTGAGAGGAATGTCGTTACACGTATTGCTAAATGCACTGAGCTTGACAGACGTCATTTTGAGCATTTATTTATTGTATTAATGTGGTATTTACAGGTAATCACGCTGTAATAGCATGCGTTCTCAGAAATGATAAGTTCACAAAGGTACATGTATCACATTGGAACAACCGAAATTAAATGTTCAAACGTACCTACGTTCTGTATTTTAATTTTAAAAAACCTATCTCTTACCAACTGTTCGTCTAAAATTGTGAGCCATATATTTGTGACTATTACAGTGCCATCTATCACAAAGCGAAAAAAGTGGTCCAACTAAAACATTCATATTTCTTTACGTACTACACGAATATGTAATAAAAAATGGGGGTTCCTATTTAAAAAAACGCAGTTGATATCCGTTTGACCTATGGCAGCGCCATCTACCGGACCAACCATAGCGCCATCTGATTTCCCCCTTCAAGCTAGACCAGTTTCATTCTTTGTAGTTTTTTCGTTTGTCGCTTATTTCGTGAGATATTTGGCCCAGTCACGATCAATGGACGACCCTATATATATATATATATATATATATATATATATATATATATATATATATATATATATATATATATTACTTGTGGGTGTGTAGTTCATGCCTAATTGTGTCTTAGATGGGTTGCAATGAGTTCAGAAGAGGCAAATTTGATGGCCAAGACACCAACAGGTCCCTTAAAATCCTTCTAACATGATTCTGGCATTGTGACACAGAACATTATCCTCCTGGAAAATGCCACACCTGTGATGAAGGGATGCAGATAATCCAAAATAACGTTCTCGTAGTCCACAGTCGTCATGATCCCTTTGATTACTACCATTGGTCCATGGAAGCACAGGTAAGTGTACCTCACAACATAATACTGTACTGCCACCGCCAGTTCGTGGCAAAGTGCATATTTTGAGCAGCCTTTTGCCTGAATGAGATGAAAGCTCATCAGCAAGAAGTCAGCACCGATAACTGGACACTGTAGAATCAGATATCTGCATTAAGCCTTTGAGGCAGCATTGAGGAACGGGCAGGGCGTTTCTCAAGCGCAACCCATCAAACTGGTAACACATCCACAACAAATTCTTCAGTCTAAGAAGTGGATTGTGACCTAATGGATTTTGTATTGTGAAAAGATGGCTGGCATCAGTTTCGCAACAGTCTATCCTGTATTCTAGGTGATGATAAGTCGTATGACTTTTTTCCAGGTTCTGTCAGTCTCTAACTTTTTGCCTAACATTTTAGAACGAAAATTTTATTTCATAGTGGCAGTACCTAGCTCATTCACATCTTTTTATGTAGGTGTCAGTCAAAAATATCATGACAAGGCTTAAACTTTCTCTTCACGTATTATCTAAAGTAACTGTGGATATTCAGACATTCAGACAGAGTAAATGTTATTAGGTTTAGATTTCAGATGGAAGACAGTGAATATGTGTGAGCATGCCCTCTGAAAGTGGATTTGGAAGTAGAGAGTTTACTGTTATCAAACTTTTTATGGCATATGGTTTGAAGACTTTAGCCACAGCAATTCAGTGAGAGTTCTAATACCTACTGTATCGAGTATCTGAGATAGCCAGTCATCATCATCAACATCATCACCATCGAGAAATAAATCTATGTACTGCCTATTGTGAAATGAGGGTAATTGAACAAACTGTATCTGATAATCGCTAACATTTTAATTGCTTGGACTGGATTTATTGTAGACAACTAAACCAAAAGAAAACAAGTAGATCATTCC
This sequence comes from Schistocerca piceifrons, assembly GCF_021461385.2. Classification (NCBI taxonomy): domain Eukaryota; kingdom Metazoa; phylum Arthropoda; class Insecta; order Orthoptera; family Acrididae; genus Schistocerca; species Schistocerca piceifrons. Next base: position 146,563,375 of record NC_060148.1, read on the forward strand.
AAGGAGAAAACCTGAAAACAAAGGTTTATTGTTTTTAAGGAGCATTCATTACAGCATTTGTTACGATTATTTGTTATTCGACATTGAACATACTGCTGCAATCCAATTCTTAAAGGAAATGATAGGGAGTTACGAATCTTATGATTTAGTAATTCGAATATGAATAGTATATAGCAAAAATTCCATTATATGTGGCATATGAGTTTCAGATTGATAGCCATCTCTCTACACATTTCACTACGGTATGCACAACAATACAAATCTCTGTAAAAAGTGCCCATTAGTTGGAAGAAGGGCAGCAGAAGGATAGCAGAAGTGGTTTCTGCTTTTGCTCTGCTGCTCTCAACCTAGGTTCCTATCTCACCCAGGGGTTGCAGGACACTAATTTTGGTGTCACTAGCAGCCTTTACATGTGACCAGAATTTCTTTGGGTTTTCTGAAAGATCATCTGACAAAATTCTGCTTCAGTAGCCGCTGAAGACTTTACACAGTACTTTCTTGACTGACAAACGCATTTCATTTAGCATCTCTCTATCCATAGTCCTATGTTTCGTTTTAACCGCGTTACTAGTATGCAGCCGTCTCTATTTCCTTAGAAGTTCCATTACAGTTACTGTAAAACCTAGATGCTCTCTCCCATCATGAACCTTTATAGTGGGTACATACACTCCTGGAAATGGAAAAAAGAACACATTGACACCGGTGTGTCAGACCCACCATACTTGCTCCGGACACTGCGAGAGGGCTGTACAAGCAATGATCACACGCACGGCACAGCGGACACACCAGGACCCGCGGTGTTGGCCGTCGAATGGCGCTAGCTGCGCAGCATTTGTGCACCGCCGCCGTCAGTGTCAGCCAGTTTGCCGTGGCATACGGAGCTCCATCGCAGTCTTTAACACTGGTAGCATGCCGCGACGGCGTGGCCGTGAACCGTATGTGCAGTTGACGGACTTCGAGCGAGGGCGTATAGTGGGCATGCGGGAGGCCGGGTGGACGTACCGCCGAGTTGCTCAACACGTGGGGCGAGAGGTCTCCACAGTACATCGATGTTGTCGCCAGTGGTCGGCGGAAGGTGCACGTGCCCGTCGACCTGGGACCGGACCGCAGCGACGCACGGATGCACGCCAAGACCGTAGGATCCTACGCAGTGCCGTAGGGGACCGCACCGCCACTTCCCAGCAAATTAGGGACACTGTTGCTCCTGGGGTATCGGCGAGGACCATTCGCAACCGTCTCCATGAAGCTGGGCTATGGTCCCGCACACCGTTAGGCCGTCTTCCGCTCACGCCCCAACATCGTGCAGCCCGCCTCCAGTGGTGTCGCGACAGGCGTGAATGGAGGGACGAATGGAGACGTGTCGTCTTCAGCGATGAGAGTCGCTTCTGCCTTGGTGCCAATGATGGTCGTATGCGTGTTTGGCGCCGTGCAGGTGAGCGCCACAATCAGGACTGCATACGACCGAGGCACACAGGGCCAACACCGTCATCGAACCCATCGTTCTACCATTCCTAGACCGGCAAGGGAACTTGCTGTTCCAACAGGACAATGCACGTCCGCATGTATCCCGTGCCACCTAACGTGCTCTAGAAGGTGTAAGTCAACTACCCTGGCCAGCAAGATCTCCGGATCTGTCCCCCATTGAGCATGTTTGGGACTGGATGAAGCGTCGTCCCACGCGGTCTGCACGTCCAGCACGAACGCTGGTCCAACTGAGGCGCCAGGTGGAAATGGCATGGCAAGCCATTCCACAGGACTACATCCAGCATCTCTACGATCGTCTCCATGGGAGAATAGCAGCCTGCATTGCTGCGAAAGGTGGATATACACTGTACTAGTGCCGACATTGTGCATGATCTGTTGCCTGTGTCTATGTACCTGTGGTTCTGTCAGTGTGATCATGTGATGTATCTGACCCCAGGAATGTGTCAATAAAGTTTCCCCTTCCTGGGACAATGAATTCACGGTGTTCTTATTTCAATTTCCAGGAGTGTACTTATGACAACTTCGTCTTGGGAAATGGACATTAAATTTTAATATAGAAGCGTGGTGGATAACTACGCACTATTGTCACGTACGAATTCGTTAACAGGAAGAAAATTGATGGACAAAATGATGAGGAGACTCTGTGCAGTAACGGACGGAATTCTAATGCTGGAAGGAATGTTAGTCATGCAAGCACTAGACATGATATTTTAAATAAGTTAGGGGACTTGGCTGAATGTAATGACGGATTCGCGGAAAGTTCGATCAAACAAGCGCAGGTCAGCATTGGCTAGCTGAGCTACAGTGCCGTTAATTAAAGCTTCGATGAACAGTTGTGACCTCCCCTTCTCTCTTTGCTCCGTTTCTTTCGCTAATCTTTCCTCTTCTTTCTTCCTTCTTCTATGCAGAGATGTAGTGAGAAGGGGGCCACACGTGTGTGGGGGTTCACGATATCGTAGTGCTGTGAGGGAGCGTCACTCGTGCCTCTGGTCTGAGAAGACTGACGACTGAAGTACGAACATTTCTCAATAGGAAAACAGGTACGTGCTCTCTTTTCTTTTAAAACTATAAATAGTAGCGTAGCTAGTACTATCTATCGTTCTACTAAACTGAATGAGCGCGACACCATTGATGAAGTTTCTACCTCGAAAGAAGTTTATCAATACCAATTAGGCGAAATAGAAAAAAAGCTCATCCACGCCAGAAGTCACTCACAGTTAGAGTAATTAGTTTCTGATGTGTTTGTAGTGAGCATTCATACTTAAAAGATCGCTCAGTAATTCTATCACTGTCCGTTTATGAGCTGCTAAGCAACCTATCAACAAGCTGACTATGCAACGATTAATATTTGTCGTATCCCGACAGTAAATCGCTTCTCCCTTGCTTTAAGCTTGAAGACGATTACTATGCCGCTCATATAAGTCTGTGATAGTTATTATCACGCTGATGTCCGTAAATTGCGGTTAATCTTACTGAATCACACACGCGACGATAACGCCCGATATCCAACTGCGTATCTTAAACTCTGCGCCCATATTTGAGAATTCGCGGACGATTTGTTTTTGCACCTAAGTTGGGCCATGGTTCCCTAGAATAATCTTTAAATCAGCTCCAGGCTGTAAATTAACAATTCTATAGCCATTCATGAAAGTTACAGCAGATCCGCACTCGACGACTACTTGATCGCGGACTCGAGCAACACGGAAATTTTTGTTCTTACAAAGAGAAATCATATCATGCGTAATGCAACAAGGTTATTTGCTAATTCAATACATATTTATACCTATCTCATTAAAAGTCATTACCTATTAAATGTTGTACATAATTAAATTCTTTACGCTGTAAATAATCAATGAAATTTAGAAATGAATCACATGTATAAAAACTCTCAAGTTGATATGACGTCATGGGTCACTACTTGTTTCGACTCCCCTACACTCACGTGACGCAAAGTAGATCCGACTATATTGGACATACTCATGTAATGTTACACAGCAACAGGATGAACCCGTGTGGGACCTTGCATTTGTAACAGAGCTGACGCAAACTGTAAGCACGTCTCCAAGTTGACTATGTATGTATGCATATGCAAAACAAAAATGAACAGTAGAGAATGATCTCTGTTCCCACAAGCACTGATGCTAACAAATTACACGGTGACTGAACCCCATCGTTAACGTCACTTACAGTTACATGCTCTTTCACCATCTCAGCTTCCAGATTACAGCAGCTCCACGTGACTGCAATCACTGAAGTCATTCACTAGCGTTCTTCGTCCAGCATAGATCTCGTTTGTCTAATGCCCAGTATACAGTACATCTGATACTTTGAACATTAAAATTGCTCTCTTTGACCTCTCACTGCTATTTGACTGAACTCTCTCACATCAGAATTACTCTCCGCAAGCCTTACTAATCTGGACTCTGCCGCTCCCCACGGTTGTCTGCCTGTGCTCTGTGAAACCCTGCTGCTATCTGCTCTCCAGGCAGAGAAAAATACTGCTTCTCACCTGCGTTTATCGCAGTCCTCACTGACCAATCCACTGTCACCCTAGCGCACTAGCCCAATGAGAGCCAAAGAAAAGTAGAAAATCACTGTTTTGGCGCCCTTCAGAAAAGAGAAAGTTACCAGAACCATCTAGAAGCTCCTCTCGAGAAGTATGAAAGGCTAACGAAACGTCTCGCCTAACAATTTGGCGAGGAAGTTGGTTTCTCCAACCGCAGATGCCTCACGAGTCACGTATGTTACACATGAATGTGCTGGTGTCCGTCCAGACCGTCTTTTAGTATGTCCATCCTCGCAGTGTCCCTATAAAGCCAACTCGCTCTCCCTGGCCACTACCAGCAAGGCAGAAGTTCGCCCCGATACCCAGCTAAACCGCTATCATGCATCTTCATGCAAGGCAGCGAACAAGCACACAGGGGAGACTGCAGACCATAATGGGCACTTAAAATTTAAATGAAATCCAGGTCACACAGCCACTTCAACTGGGCACCGGTACTACTCAGCTGAAACAGAAGCAAACGAAAAACAATGTATTACCTACTTAAGCTAAAAAGAGTTCCACGTTTAATGAAAGAGGTACAATAGTCAATGTACGTCTTTTACTATGTACCAGCAAACTAAGTATTTTCTAAGGTTTTCCGTTACATCAGGATGTTAGTCTGGTAGTCGATAGAAGACCCTACCACAATTTTCTATCGACCCCAGATACTTAGTCTTGCCCAAGCAATCTCACATCCGACCTCAATTTCTACATCGGTGGGTTTGAGTTTATTGTCTTCTACGACAAATACACCACCCATTTCCCATTTCACTATCCTTTCGGTATACTCTTAAATTTTCCCCACAGATCTCACTATTGTCAACTTCAGGTTTTAACCAGCTTCCTGTGCTGTGAGATTCTGTGATTTTTAGGAGTGCTTCGAATTCTGTCACTTTGTTGCGAATGCTTTGGCGATTAACCACCGAGATTTTAATACTCTTACCTGCAGGAGGCATTTCTTCAGAGCTTACACTGGGTTTCCTAGAGCTATCATTATCTGGTCTGGATGGAGAACACCTAATGTAAAAAAAAGAGCTTGTGTGTACCCCCACACTGAGTAGTAGCCTTTGATGTATAGTGGATACCTGACCCATTTAGGAAGATCCTACCACTCTCATCCCTATGGTGCATGTCACAACCTAGCTCATCACAGAACCATCGGATTCTCTGGTTCAGGTGTTCCACTTGACTCTGGACCAGGCTCCATGATCTGTCCAGTGCTGCAGATTGTGAGGTTCATTGATATTCTGTGAGCAAGGCAGGTATTGCTGCTGGTAAACCTTTCAGGATATAAGGTCGTGGCCCACGAAACTCTTCTGTTCCTAACATGTCATTCAGAACTGCTCTGGACATCTCCAGAGGCATTGCTCCTCTGTTGAGTCTTGCCGACTGACGGACTGGACCTCTGAGAGCGACATGGGTACTGTAGAAAAAGGAGTGGGGCCGGAGTTACAAGTGATAAGTAGAGATGATCCATGCCAAAGATAAAATTTAAGTATTGGTAGTCGTCTTGTCAAAGATAAAAAACTGTTTAGCGGTTCTTCAGAGGTACTGCCCATATGTCGCTAAATTTCGTGGTCTCTTCTTTCCTATTCATAATTATTCCTATGTTTATAAATCTCAATGACTTCTCTACATAGCTGTAGATAATAGTTCATCACCTTATATAAAATTTTTGGTTCAGGAAGCTTCACTTCGTAACTTCCTGGCTGAAGAGCATGCTCTGCTACAAGGAAAATAAACAAAGTGGCTGTACCAGAGCATTGTCTTCAGCCAGGAAGTCATGGAGAGAAGTTGCCTAAAAAAAATTTACCTATGACGACAAACTATTATCCATAGCTGTGTTTAGAAGCCATTGAAATGTATAAATATAGTGATAATTTTAATACGAAAGTAGAGACCAAGAAACTTAGCGACATATGGACAGTAGCTCTGCAGAATCGCTAGACAGTTTTTTGTCTTTGACGAGACAATAATCGATAGTTAAATTCTATCTTTGAGAACGATCATCTCTACTTATCTTGTGTATATCTGACCATACCCCTTTTTCTACAGTACAGACGTGCAACCCATAAGTTAGCACGATGCAATGGAGGCGCAACACCTCTGAAGATGTCCAGTGCAGTTCTGGACGAAACGTTAGCAACAGAAGAGTTTCATGGACCACAACCTTATACCCCAAAAGGCTTACCAGCGGCAATGCCATCCACTCGCGAAAGCCTTCATTCTGTCAAGACTGGCATTCTCAACCTCACTATCTGGAATTGGTTGCACCCTGTTCCCTCAATGGCTGCTGTTATAACCTCTTCAACATGGTGAATGAGGTCTCCAGGTGTTCCTATTCATCCCTTGCTACCATTTCCCCAAAAGGAACGATTATTCGCCACATGTTTGTAATGCTGACGCTTTGCATTTGCTGCTTCTTGACACACGACACAGTGGGTCTCCCAACAAATGAAGCAGGTCTCACTGTCTCAGTTCAGGATCCAGTGGGTTCTACATCCAAATCCTCACCGATCTCTGACTCCCCTGTACAGGACTCGCAGACCCGGCATTGACACGTCACTCACAGTCAAATGGATGAGTAAAGGAGAGACTGTATCTGCAGTAGAGGTTACTACTTGAGGTACCTTTGGTACCTCTGGTACACAACTCTTGGTAGCCCTCCCAATGCAACCCATTCACAGCGGCTTCTAATGGCTTGACAGCAATGAGAGTGACTTTCAGCGATGTACAAACAGCAACCAACAGTATTTTATAGAATAGTAAACAATTTACTTTATACTAAGCTTCCTGACTCTCTTACAATTTGTGAGTCTGATATGTTACAAATCTTACCAGTAGCCTTTTGGAGCTAAAGTGATTTACAGTCAAAAATCAGATATCAATTACGACAACAGCAAACTTGGTACAAGTTTTACTGTTTCTCTGAAATATTTTTCGGGTTATGGCACTGAGAGAATTCCGTAGTAGCATTAATTTATGATAAATGCGCATAATATATACTAATGTGACATGATATGTCACCTATTTACGGTAACTGTAAATCACAAACACTGATTTATTATGTAAAACACTCATAATTCAAGAAAATATTTGCAAGTGTCTGAAGCTTCTCAAAAATATACAATTTCTTGTAATACTCTGCAACACTAAAAAATAATTAATGTAGAGTAATTAAATTTCGAGAATACATTTGTCTAGGTAATGTGTGTAGGGTGAGTAACATTGCAAGATCACAGGCTAATGTAAGCCATTGCAATGCGAAGTTTTAGTATGCTAACAGCCGGTGTAATGTGCATGCAGCATTTTGTGCAGGTAGCCAGATATTAGTTTGTTGGCTGGAGTTCCATTACTGCTGCACTTGGTCGGTCGATACAGGGGCCGTTAATGCTGTGTGTGGATGATGCTGGAGTTTTCATCCAATAATGTCCCGTATGTGCTCGATTGGAGACAGATCTGGTTATCGAGCAGGCAACATGTCGACACTCTGTGGAGAATGTTGGGTTTCAACAGCGGTATTTGGGCGAGCATTATCCTACTGGAAAATGGTCCCTGGAATGCAGGTCGTGAATGGCAGCACAACAGGTCGAATTAACAGACTGACGTACAAATTTGCAGTCATTGTGCAGGGAGAGTGCTGCTTCTGTTACAGCGTGACGTCCTTTGTGCTGTTGTATTGTAAGGCGCCACGTATAGCGTTTGTATATGTATACGTGTATGTCGTCGGTGTCGTCTCTTCTTTCCCTCGTTGATACCGGAGCATGAGAAATGTTTGTGTTTACCTATTTGTTGTGGTCAACACACAACTACACGGCCACGGTGTCACCTGATTCCGTAATATAGTGTAAAGATAGTGGGTTTCTATGCTGCGTCATTCAAGTGTAATATTATTCTTCACTTAACCTTTGAGAATCTAAGAACCAGCTACTCTTAATCAGACCCAAAACCCGACTTCTAATTAGAGCACTTGCGATCAGTCTGTCACAATATTAATAATACGTAAGGCTCTATACCACTATAAGAAAATATCACTGTTCATGAAATAACAAAATATACGAATAAACTTCTTTATCTTTTTCCTTTTTATTTAATCAAATGCTTTCAAATGTTTATTTCGCACCCACAAATCATCCACACCTCGTAGTAGAGTGTAAATATGTGCGTGAAAAATAGTACACTGTTTCTGCTGATAACCACGTTTGAGCTTTTGGGTTGCTAGACTACTTCGATCAACAGGATTTATATTGGACTTTGAAAATGATCTTTCTATCGAAATTTACGTCCTACACAGTGAGTGGCTCATCAAATATTCTACCCTTTCGCAATAATTAAGAATTCGCGTAAATTGTATTTTCGCGAGTTTAAAGCAAACCATCGGCTGTGCGAAAGCAGTCTTGATACCGCAACACACTCGCGATGCTTACTAGCCTGTCACGAAACTGACCTGCATACGTCTACAATCAATTCCAAGGTCATAATTCGCCCTACACGACTGTGTGCAATTGAACTTCGTCCAGTCAATTATTTCTAGAATTGTAGTCACTGATCCCGATGCTGACCGTCCATAAACGCACAATTAATACTCTTTTTTTCTTTTTTTTCTAAGAGTAAACGAATGACGCCACGTCATCTACATAGTTATTAAAATATTATTCCAAATGATCTCAAATATTTGACGTCATTATATTTTAATGGTAATCAGAAAAAAAGATTTATTATCGGAAAGTAACACATAACAGATCGCAAATCGCACGTAAGTAAAAGATAGCTTTGCATAGCGTCGGGACTTCATCACGCAAAACTACATAAAAGAAGTCCCCCCAAATCTCAATTTCTCCATACTGTAACTGGATTTTCTCTTTTGATGCTAGTCAATTGTCAGAATGAGCATTACTGCAAAGGGCATTTGATTCTAAAACATTATGACAGAGTGAAAAACACTAAATAAATATTTTTTCTCTCTTAACAACATGTGGGCAGGGTGGGTTCTTCCTTGGCTCGGCTATGAGGTAGAAAGAAACAGCATTTTTACATAAGATAACTTTTATTGGAAGATTTGTACAACTGTTTCCTTACTGGATGTTCTGGCTGGGAGAGCGGCAGCTGTGTCGTTTGCGAAGCCTTCTGCTGCAGCAGCGGCGGCGTCTGATTACGCGTGGCAGTGTGTATCTCGTGTCGCCGTCTCGCCCAGTTGACTGGAGACGTGCAGCGCGAGGTGGCCCGTTTAATTATTGAGAGCGAAGTCGTGCATCGGATGGTGATACCTTGGATGTGGCGTCCCAGTGTTTCTCTTCTCTATGCGGCCGCGTGTGTCGTGCGTCGGCCAGTGGAGCGGCGCGTCGGGGGAAGGCCAGTGCCCCGGACTCGAACAACGGACTCCAGCTTGCCAGTCTTCGGCTGTCAGATCTTCATCACCAGCTCACAGGTGGCTGCTGATGTGAGGCCGTCTCCTTCCCGTCCTCACGAGTCACCCGGGTACGTAAAAATCAGTCTTCAAATACCTTCTAACTTCTGTCTTCTGGCGGCGAGGCTGCTGCTTGCTATTCCATTACAGCGGCGGACTTGGTGCTTCTGTGTACGATGTAGTCTCTTCCTGCATGACGGTCTTCAGCACTGACTGAACTGTACTGGAACTGAACTCGAACCGAAACTGAAAACTACTGTCGGGCCCCCTGCGTCTCGCATATTTATTCACTTCACTTCATTGCAGGTGAACGACTTCACGGTCATTGCCTCTTCTGTCACGTTGAAGAGCTTCTCGAAGAATCTTCTTAACGTCAGTCATTGGCTCTTGGAATGTAGGCGAGGGCCTTTGATCACATGTGACAATTGAGAAACACGTGAGCTGGTCGGGCGATGCCCTGATGGCTGAATCGACAGCTTCCGCCTATGTGGGGAGGGCGACGGCTTCTCCTGAACGTGCTGACTTCACGGTCATTGCCTCTGCTGCTCTGCCCGCTGTTTGCCAGTGTTAAACTGAACTAAGTTCTACTTCACTTCACATTTATTTCACTAATTTATTTACCTATCTTAAGTAGCTCCCAACAATACTAACTGACAGATACAAATAAGATATTCAAGACCTCCTAGATCAATCCCGACCTTTAATGATATACTGTCATATGAAATCGCACCCCAGATCAGGTGTAGGTCCGGTGTGTCTAGCATGCAGACAGATTGGATACTGACCCTCAACTGGCCTTCTAACCAGCACACGACCATCACTGGCAATTAGGCAGAAGCAGTTTTCATCAGAAAACTCTACAGACCTCTGCCTTGCCCTCCAATGAGATCTCGCTTGATACCACTGAAGTCGGAAATGGCTGTGGTTTGGTGTCAATGGAATGATTCGGAGCTGTCCTTAATCGATCTCTAACAGTTAGCTGTGTCACTGCGGTGCCAACTGCTGCTCAGACTGCTCCTACAGGTACAGAACGATGCGTCAGAGCTATTTGCTGAACACGATAGTCTCCCTTCTCAGAAGACCCACGCGATCTTCTGGAGTCCTGTCTTCTTGCCACACTACATTCACGTGACCATCGCTGCCAGCAATCATGTTCATTGGCTACATTCCTGCCAACTTTTTCTGCAATATCACAGAAGGAACATCCAGTTTCTCATAGCCCTATTACACGACCTCGTTCAAACTCAGTGAGATATTGATGATCTACACTGCATCTATATACACAGATCAAAAAAGTTTTACATCACCCCATTTCCCACAACTCCTGAAGACAGACGTTAACTTTGGATATTGTATCACAGACACAGTCCATTTGATTGTTCAGAGATGTCACTAAACCTGCCCAAAGATGTAAACAGCCAAGCATGAGCAGCATCTATTAGACAAAGGGGCTCTGACAGCCGATCAGTTCCAGTCATTCCACCAGGAAGGAGGTACACGACTCGTGTTGTCTGTAGTTCAACCATGCCTAGACGGTCAATACCGAGGTTTGATCGCGTCCGCATGGTTACTTTGTGCCAGGAAGGGCTCTCAACAAGGTAAATCTCCAGGCATCTTGGAGTGAACCAAAGCGATGTTGTTCGGACATGGAAGAGATACAGAAAGACAGGAACTGCCGATGACATGCCTCGCTCAGGCCGCCCGAGGGCTACTACTGCAGTGGATGACCGCTACTTACGGATTATGTCTCGGAGGAACCCTGACAGTAACGCCACCATGTTGAATAATGCTTTTCGTGTAGCACAGGATGTCGTGTTACGACTCGAACGGTGCGCGGTAGGCTGCATGACGTCCATGGCGGGGTCCATCTTTGCAACCACGACACCATACAGCGCGGTTGGCCCAACAACATACCGAATGGTCAGCTCAGGATCGGCATCACGTTTTCTTCACCGATGAGTGTGACATATGGCTTCAACCAGACAATCGTCGGAGATGTGTTTGGAGGCAACCCGGTCAGGCTGAACGCCTTAGACACAGTGTCCAGCGAGTGTAGCAAGGTGGACGTGTCCTGATGTTTTGGGGTGGCATTGGGTGGGGCCGACGTATGCCGCTGGTTGTCATGGAAGGCGCCATAATGGCTGTACGATGCGTGAATGCCATCCTCCAACCGATAGTGCAACCATATCGGCGGCATAGTGCTGAGGCATTCGCCTTCATGGACGACAATTCGCGTGCGCATCTTGTGAATGACTTCCTTCAGGATAACGACATCGCTCGACTAGAGTGGCCAGCTTGTTCTGCAGACATTAACCCTATGGAATAGACTGAAAAGCGCTGTGTATGGACGACGTGACCCACCAATCACTCGTAGTGATCTACACCGAATCGCCGTTGAGGAGTGGAGCAACAGTGCCTTGATGAACTTGTGGATAGTATGCCTCAACGAATACAGGCACGCATGAATGCAAGAGGACGTGCTACTGGGTATTAGAGGTACCGGTGTGTACAGCAATCTGGACGACCACCTCTGAAGGTGTCGCTGTATGGTGGTACAACACGCAATAAAAAGGACGTAAATGATGTTTATGTTGATCTCCATTTCAATTTTCTGTACAGGTTCCGGAACTCTCGGAACAAAAAGGTGATGCAGAACTTTTTTTGATGTGTGTAAATACTCCGCAAGCCACTGTACGGCGCGAGGCGAAGGGTACGCTGTTCCACTTCTGGTCATTTTCTTTCCTGTTCTCGTAAACGGAGCGAGGGAGAAACGACTGTCTATAAGTCTGCATATGAACACTAATTTCTCTTGTCTTATCTACGTGGTCCTTGCGCGCAATGTTTGTTGCAGGGGGTAGAATCGTTCGGCAGTCAGCTTCAAATGCCAGTTCTATAAATTTTCTTGGTAGTGTTCCTCGAAAAGAATGCTTCCAGATATTCGCGTATGAGTTCCCAAAGTTCGCCTGTAATACTTACATGTTGTTCTGATCTTGCCGAATTGGCCTACAGAAGAAATAGAAAATTTCATAATAGTGGTGTGACCCCATTCAGTGACATTGGATTACCAAGGAGATATTAAACAACATAAACGAAAGTTGGTAGGCGTGTTTCTACACCTTAAGGATGGTGTTTTTTCAAACTTCGCGCCAGCTGCATATGAGCGGCGCTAGTAGCAGCTAGTTCTAAATGTAGAAAAATGTAATTTAATGCAGATGAGAAGGAAAAAGACACGCGAAATGTCGGATACAGCGTTGGTAGTATCCTGCTTGAAACAATCGCGCCGTTTAAATATGTGGGCGTAATGTTGCAAAGCGATATGAACTGGAATGATCATGTGATGACTGAGGTGGGAAAGACGAATGCTTGACTTCGGATTATTGGAAGAACTTCAGGAAATTGTTGTTCACCTGTAAAGGAGACCGCATATATGACGCAGGTGCGATCTATTCTTGAGTACTGCTCGAGTGTTTGGGATCTGTACCAGGTCGGATTAAAGATTAAAGGATGACACTGAAGACAGTCTTCAATGTGTGTAATACACACTGAGGACATAATAATAGTGTCGAAACCACAAAAGTCTTTGCTGTTGGTATTATTGAGAGTTTAAACTGAAAAAAGCACATTATGGAACTCCTATTACAACTTAGTTCATTCGCATTTGCGCCTAGAATCATTGCAAATCCTGAGAGAGACAAATTAGTAAGTTGACATATTTTCATTCAATAATATCAAACGGAATAACGTTCTGGGGTAACTCGTCTTAAAGAAAGATAGTCTTCGTTGCCCAAAAACGTGCTCTAGGAATAATACACTCTGAACAAAAGTATCCCAACACCTCGCTGAAAATGACTTACTTCGTGGCGCCCTCCATCGGTAATGCTGGGCTTCAAATGGTGTTGGCCCACCCTTAGCCTTGATGACAGCTTCCACTCTCACTGGCATACGTTCAGACAGGTTTCGGAAAGTTTCTTGGGGAATGGCAGCCCATTCTTCACGGAGTGCTGCACTGAGGAGAGGTATCGATGACGGTCAGTGAGGCGTGACACGAAGTCGGCGTTCCAAAACATTCTAAAGGTGTTCTATAGGATTCAGGTCAGGACTCTGTGCAGGCCAGTCCATTGCAGGGACATTATGGTCTTGTAACCACTCCGCCACAGGCCGTACATTATGAACAGGTGCTCGATCGTGCTGAAAGATGCAATCGCCGTTAGAGAATTACTCTTCAACAGAGGGATGCAAGGAGGTGCTTAAAACATCAATGTAGGCCTGTGGTGTGATAGTGCCACGCAAAAAAGCAAGGGGTGCAAGCTCCCTCGAGGAAAAACACGACCACACCATAACACAACCGCCTCCGAATTTTACTGTTGGCACTACACACGCTGGCAGATGACATTCACCGGGCATGCGCCATACTCACACCATGCCATCGGATGGCCACGTTGTGTACCGTGATTCGTCACTCCACACAGCGCTTTTCCATTGTTCAATTGTCCAATGTTTACGCTCCTTACACAACGCGATGCGTCGTTTGCCATTTACACGCATGATGTGTGGCTTATGAGCAGCCGTTTCTTACTCCCACCTAACTGTCATAGTACTTGCAGTGGATCCTGATGCAGTTTGGAATTTCTGTGGGATGGTGTGGATAGATGTCTACCTATTACACATTACGACCCTCTTCAACTGTCAGTGGTCTCTGTCAGTCAACAGTCGAGGTCGGACTGTACGCTTTTGTGCTGTACGTGTCACTTCACGTTTCCCCTTCACTATCACACCGGAAACAGCGGACCTAGGGACGTTTAGGGGTGTGGAAATCTCGCGTACAGACGTATGACGCAAGTGACACCGAATCACCTGATCACGTTCGAAGTTTGTGAGTTCCACAGAGAGCCCCATTCTGCTCTCTCACGATGTCTAATGATTACTGGCGTCGCTGATATGGAGTACCTGGCAGCAGGTGGCAGCACAGTGCACCTAATATAAATAACGTATGGTTTGCGGGGCGTCTGGATACTTTTGATCACATAGTGTATATGGTGCTCACACACGATCTTCTAGTACAGACCTGCTTAAGGAGTTGGGCAGTGGCGGCTGTTGTGTAGGACCACAAGAGCACGTGAAAACCCAAACTTTTGGCATCTCGCAGGTAAATTGGTTATTTTTCTTTGAATGGTGTTAGACGTAATGTAGATGTGTTAATCTGAAATACGTGGCACTAAACCTACCGCATTATCCTGTAGACTCCGTGAAACGTGGCATCAAAGTCACGAGCACACCTTCAGCTGTGCTGGTTTTAAGAAGCTTGTGCGCATGCACAGTTGGCGTGACATACTTGTCTTCTCAGCCAAATACATATGCATATGATAAACAACATAGTCTGGCGGTAGCGGATTCGATTCCCGGTGGGGTCAGGGATTTTCACCTGCCTCGAGATGACTGGGTGTTCTTGTGTCGTCTTCATCATTATCTTCAACGGTCGGAGGAAGGCAACGGCAAACAACCTCAGCTAGGACCTTGCCTAGTACAGCGATGTGGGACTCCCGCATTGTCCCCTCCGCTCTTTCAAGTTGTATGGGACTTCATCATCATCATCAAACAATATGCATGGTTCACTGCGTGCAACGCTCTACTACATGTTCACGTCGATGCCACCAGGTGGTAACACTATGCAGTAGACTTTCATCCCCTTTCGCTTAGGATGAATCCCGGTAGACGGTAGCGCACGCCTCAGACACGCCAGATCACTCACTATATAGTAAAATTAGATTTCACCAGTACATGTTACAGTTATACCGATAGAAAACTCTATTTTTTAGACTTCTGATTGAGAATACGAAATAGTACACATTACACTATCCGTACTGTTCAATGTGCACGACCGCACCAGTTCTGTTAGTTAGAGGAACCCATCCACCACGGCAATATTGTGCCACATCGAATGTGTAAAATAGGTTTTCCATTGCTCTGCTGCCAAAAACCGCTTATAAAACAAAATGACACGGATTTTTAACTGTCCTTGGGCCAAAAACCGCACGAAAAGCAATAACAAATACATCGGTTTCTACGAGGGTCACTCCAAAAGAAATGCACAGTATTTTATTTTTTTAAAACCATCTTTTAGTCTACATGTTTGATAGTTTTACAGTGTTTAGATACATCCTTTAGGAACAATATTTTCATTTCTCCACATAATTTGCATCCCTCTCAACTGCCTTACGCGATCTTGGAACCAGCGCCTGTATACCCGCACGGTAAAATTCTGGACCAACCTGTTGGAGCCACTGCTTGGCAGCGTGCACAAGGGAGTCACCATCTTGAAACCTTGTTCCACGAAGAGACTCTTTCAGTTTCCAAAAGAGATGATAGTCACATGGAGCCAGGTCAGGACTGTAAGGCGGGTGTTTCAGTGTTGTCCATCCGAGTTTTAAGATCGCGTCCATGGTTTTTTGACTGACATGTGGCCGTGCATTGTCGTGTAACAGCCAAACATCCTGCTTTTGCCGATGTGGTCGAACACGACTCAGTCGAGCTTGAAGTTTCTTCAATGTCGTCACATATGCATCAGAATTTATGGTGGTTCCATTTGACACAATGTCCACAAGCAAGAGTCCTTTGGAATTGAAAAACACCGTAGCCATAACTTTTCCAGCAGGAGGTGTGGTTTTGAATTTTGTTTCTCTTGGGTCAATTTGCGTGATGCCACTCCATTGATTGCCTCTTCGTCTCTGGTGAAAAATGATGGAGCCATGTTTTATCACCTGTCACAACTCTTCCAAGAAACTCATCTCTACCATTCCCGTTCTGTTCCAAAAGTTCGCTGCATACCGTTTTTCTTGTTTCTTTGTGAGCCACTGTCAACATCCTGGGAACCCACCTGGCACAAACCTTTTTTAACGCCAACACTTTTA
The DNA here is from genome assembly GCF_021461385.2 of Schistocerca piceifrons. Lineage (NCBI taxonomy): Eukaryota > Metazoa > Arthropoda > Insecta > Orthoptera > Acrididae > Schistocerca > Schistocerca piceifrons. The sequence goes on from NC_060148.1 coordinate 146,579,720, forward strand.
TTATTCTACAAACACTTCCTTCCCCTATCCCAAAGTAGCGTGACAGTTCGTTCACTGTGATGCGTCTGTCAGCAGTCACCAATTCGTTAACTCTCTGCACATTGTCTGGAGTGTGTGCAGTACGAGGCCTTCCGCTGCGAGGACAATTCTCAATATTGCCTTGCCCGCTTTCATCACGTAACCTGCTTGCCCACCGACTAACTGTACTGCGATCGACAGCAGCATCTCCATACACCTTTTTCAACCTCTTGTGGATATTTCCCACTGTCTCGTTTTCACAGCAGAGGAATTCTATGACAGCATGTTGCTTCTGACGAACGTCAAGTGTAGCAGCCATCTTGAAGACATGCTGTGACGGCGCCACTCACGGGAACAGGTTGAACTAAGTTTGAAAACAAGTGGGAAGGATGTATCCACACATTGTAAAACTTTCACACATGCAGAATTAAAACTGTGTTTTTACAAAAATAGTGTGCATTTCTTTTGAGTGACCCTCGTAATTTTCGTGAGACTGACGGAAGAAACGTTCAGCATGATGTCCACCATTTTACACAACAAGTTGAAACCCAGAAATAGCATATTCCACAGCAGATCAGAGTGTCTCAGGGGCCACGATCAGAATGTGCTGCACAATGCGTGTCTTCAATTCAGCAGTGTTTGTAACTGGAACACTGAACACAACATATTTTAGATAAATCCACAGGCAGAAGTCACAAGATTAATATCAGGTGATCTGGATGACCAGGCTGTAGAGAAGTGACTACTGATAAGTCCAGCATTTCCAAAACGCCTCTGCAGCAGCTGCTTCACTGGCCGTGAACTGTTTGGAAGAGCGCCATCTAGCATAAAAATTATCCTACCCACACATCCACACTGTTGATGAGTTGGAATGATGCTGGTGTACATAGCGTTTACCAGTGATGGTATAAGTAATAGCACCCACAGGATTCGTTTCCTCTAATATATATATATATATATATATATATATATATATATATATATATATATATATATATATATACTACTGGCCATTAAAGTTGCTACATCAAGAAGAAATGCAGATAATAAACGGGTATCCATTGGACAAATATATTATACAAGAACTGACATGTGATTACATTTTCACGCAACTTGGGTGCATAGATCCTGAGAAATCAGTACCAAGAACAACCACCTCTGGCCATAATAATGGCTTTGATACACCTTGGCATTGAGTCAAACAGAGTTCGGATGGCGTGTACAGGTACAGCTGCCCATTCAGCTTCAACATGATACCACAGTACATCAAGAGTAGTGACTGGCGTATTGTGACGAGCCAGTTGCTCGGCCACCATTGACCAGACGTTTTCAATTGGTGAGAGATCTGGAGAATGTGCTGGCCAGGGCAGCAGTCGAACATTTTCTGTATCCAGAAAGGCCCGTACAGGACCTGTAACATGCGGTCGTGCATTATACTGCTCCAATGTAGGGTTTCGCAGGGATCAAATGAATGGTAGAGCCATGGGTTGTAACACATCTGAAATGTAACGTCGACTATTCAAGGTGCCGTCAATACGAACAAGAGGTGACCGAGACGTGTAACCAATGGCACATCAAACCATCACGCCGGGTGTTACGCCAGTACGGCGATGACGAATACACGCTTCCAATGTGCGTTCACTGCGTTGTCGCCAAACACAGAAGCGACCATCGTGATGCTGTAAACAGAAGCTGGATTCATCCGAAAAACTGACGTTTTGCCATTCGTGCACCTAGGTTCGTCGTCGAATACACCATCTCAGTCGCTCCTGTCTGTGATGCAGCGTCAATGGTAACCGCAGCCACGGTCTCCGAGCTGATAGTCCGTGCTGCTGCAAACGTCGTCGAACTGTTCGTGCAGATGGTTGTTGTCTTGCAAACGTCCCCATCTGTCGACTCAGGGATCGAGACGTGGCTGCACGATCCGTTACTGCCATGCGGATAAGATGACTGTCATCTCGACTGCTAGTGATACGAGGCCGTTGGGATCCAGCGCGGCGTTCCGTATTACCCTCCTGAACGCACCCATTCCATATTCTGCTAACAGTCATTGGATCTTGACCAACGCGAGCAGCAATGTCACGATACGATAAACCGCAATCACGATAGGCTACAATCCGACCTTTATCAAAAAGTAGGAAAATGGTACGGATTTCTCCTCCTTACACAAGGCATCACAACAACGTTTCACCAGGCAACGCCAGTCAACTGCTGTTTGCGTACGAGAAATCGGCTGGAAACTTTCCTCAGGTCACCACGTTGTAGGTGTCGCCACTGTCGTCAACCTAGTGTGAATGCTCTGAAAAGCTAATCATTTGCATATCACAGCATCTTCTTCCTGTTGGTTAAATTTCGCGTCTGTAGCATGTCATCTTCATGGTATAGCAATTTTAATGGGCAGTAGTGTTATATAGCCCTTTAATAAAAATATGCCATCAACCCACACCACACAGTCACATTTGTAGAATGACCTGGTACCAGTTGATGTGCATATAATTTTCCATTGTCCATATTCTATAGTCCTGTGCACTGACGTGTCCTTAGATATGTAAATCGGCTTAGACTGTACACAGAATGTTCCATGTACATTCATTGTCCACTTCCATGCAAACAAGAAACTCCAGAGCGAACGCTTGTCTTGCCGGCGGATCGGCAGGAAGCAACTCCTGAACATGAATGATTTTGCAAGGACAACAGTGTGGGATGTTTTGTAGGATTTTATGCAGCATGCCTGTTGGCATGTCCAAAATTTGGGCAGTTCCCCATCCGCTGCATGTTTGAACACCATCAGTCGATACCTCCTGCAGTGCTGTGGCCACATCTTCGACAGACGTCGGATCAACTGCTTACCTCCCTCTGCCACTCTGCACTTCGAAAGAACCTATCTTTTCGAATTTTGTAATCATCTTCCCCCATTCCTTAGCAGACATCGGATCGATGCCTTTTTTCGTACCGCTGGGGGTCCGTAACTTCAGCGCTGCTGGTGCACAGCCACTGTTCTGAAAAAGAGGTTCACCGGCAGGGCCCGATCATTCGTCGAGACAGCCATGTCGGACGTCTCGGACACAAACCGACGAACAGCCGTGTGCCGTGCGTCTGTTAGTGTGCACACTCTGTCGCTTGCAGTGGTGTCTAGTTTCTTCCGTGACGTGTCCCCCTTCGTCGATAAGACACTGTACAAATTTGACATCATGCTGAGCAGTGGTTCACTCTGTACAGCGTTTTGAAACTGGATCTTTGATTACAGACACACTGTATATTATTCGTGGATCTCTGCTCTTTTATGTATTAGTAAATTCAGCTGCTAGAGTGGTGCTTCATAACTGAACTAGTACACTATGTGATCAAAAATATCCGGACGCCCCAAAAACATACGTTTTTCATGTTAGGTGCATTGTGCTGCCATCTATTGCCAGGTACTCCATATCAGCGACCTCAGTAGCCATTAGACATCGAGAAAGAGCAGAATGGGGTGCTCTGTGGAACTCATGGACTTCGAACGTGGTGAGGTTATTGGGTGTCACTAGTGCCATATGTCTGTACGCGAGATTTCCACACTCCTAAACATCTCTAGGTTCATTGTTTCCGATGTGATAGTGAAGTGGAAACAGGAGCATAAAAGCCAACCTCGTCTGTTGACTTACAGAGACCGCCGACAGTTGAAGAGGGTCGTAGTTTGTAATAGGCAGACATCTATCCAGACCATTTCATGGTCGAGTGGCTGCTCATAAGCGACACATCACGCCAAACAATTCCTCGCCTCGCTTGGTGTAAGGAGCGTAAACATTGGACGATTGAACAGTGGAAAAACGGTGTGAGGAGTGACGAATCAGGGTACACAACGTGGCCATCCGATAGCAGGGTGTGGGTATGGCGAATGTCCAGTGAACCTCATCTGCCAACGTGTGTAGTGCCAACAGTAAAATATGGAGGCGGTGGTGTTATGGCGTGGTCGTGTTTCTCATCGAGGGGGCTTGCACCCCTTGTTGTTTCGCGTGGCACTATCACAGCACAGGCCTACATTGGTGTCTTAAGCACCTTCTTGCTTCCCACTGTTGAAGAGTAATTCTCTAATGGCGATTGCATCTTTCAACACGATCGAGCAACTGTTCATAATGCACGGCCTGTGGCAGAGTGGTTACACGACAATAACATCCCTGTCATGGACTGGCCTGCACAGAGTGCTACCTGAATCTTATAGAACACCTTATTGATGCTTTGGAATGCTGACTTCGTGCCTGGCCTCAGCGACCAACATCGATACCTCTCCTCAGTGCAGCACTCCGTGAAGAATGGGCTGCCAATCCCCAAGAAACATTCCAGAATCTGATTGAACGTATGCCTGCGAGAGTGGAAGCTGTCCTCAAGGCTAATGATGGGCCAACACCATATTGAATTCCATCGTTGCCGATGGAGTGCGCCACGAAGTTGTAAGTCATGTTGAGTCAGGTGTCTGGATACTTTTCATCACATAGTGTAGAAACCTAACTGTGAATGCACTACCAAATTTTTCGCACCTTGTTTATCACACAGATTGTTTCTAATTTTTTTCTTCCTATTTGTTAGTTTAAAGGCTGAAGGGGTATATATTTTTTTAAATTCTTATGTATGACTGTTATCTCTGGGAATAACGAAAATTTATGGTAGAAATTTATTTTTATGGCCTGGCCATGCCCTTCTCTACTCCACATTTCAATAAGACTACATGTAGCAGGGTGCCAACAACGACGGGTCGAGCTGCCATCTGTTGGCACAGCCAAGCAATAGCGAAGCATCCACTAATTTTATTTTGCAGTTAGAGGCAACACAGGAAAATACTGAACGTGACAAACACTTCATTTGTTACATCGATTACTCTTTTTTGTACTTCGTTAACAAAATTTCTACAAGCGCCCTTATCTCTGATATATTTGTGATGAGAATACTTTCTACCCGGATACATTTCTAATAAGATACATTATATGTATGGCAGATTCGCTAGACAGAGAATTTTTGCAAGGCACAGATCGTTTGGTGGAAGGTCCGTGTCAGTGTATACCATTAACATAATTAGCGCTACGCACAGTGGGATAGCTTGGGGAATGGGAGGTGGCCGGCTTCACGCCTGGAGCGTACTGTCGATCGGTGTTGTCCAGTATGTCAGGGTCGGACTAGCCCCAGTCCGTGCCCGGGCACTGTTGTGAATGTCGGACAAAAAGCAGCCCAGGTTTCATACTTTACCTTCCTTTCCGGTCTAACCGATGCAGCGAGAAGGTCCTGGTAATTCACAAGAAGAAATTTCATCGTCGCATTCAACTGAAAAAAAATGTTGATTGTCAGACATGAAGTGGAGAAGAAGGAATGCTGAGAACATTCCTTGACGGATGTAAATGTCATGTGACTAGGACCTCCCGTCGGGTAGACCGTTTTCGCCGGGTGCAAGTCTTTCGATCTGACACCACTTTGGCGACTTGCGCGCCGATGAGGAGGAAATGACGATGATTAGGACAACACAACACCCAGTCGCTGAGCGGAGAAAATGTCCGACCAATTTGGGAACCGAACCCAGGCCCTTAGGATTGATATTCTGTCGCGCTGACCACTCAGCTACCGGATGCGGACCCTTGACAGATAATCTCAGAATATTTCACTGAGGAAGAATTATTTATTGAAGATGTTGCATTGTTACCTGCAACAGGGAGAAGAGGTGCTTTGTTGATGCTGCACATTTTAGCGATTTTGACCTTAATGCTATAGTGTTCTTCTTCGGCACGCCAGTCTCCACTAGGATAGAATCAGCTACGTAAAAAATCCATGCAATACCCACGTTTATTTATATATAAAGGCAAACTAAGGAATTTTCCCTTGCGTGAGACCACTTGGACGAGATCGTGTGTGCACTTCAAGTTCTGTACTCGCATATTTTACTGTTAGCGTAGCTCCCCTACGTAATCCTTAATAGATTGTACAAATACCACTTTGTGTTGTCAAATGGTTTTTATTCCAGTCTTTGAACACAATATCAATTCCTTTGACGATGACCGGTTTCAGTCAGTAATGACCATCTTCAAATCTGTTCTACACCATGTCCTGATGTGACAAGGACGCAATGGCATCGTCAAAACATATAAATACACTCAGCACTGCATCGTCACATAGATCTAAAATAAGGTGTACAATAGGCCACATCGCCCACACACGAGTTGCAAAAATGACTGTGTGGACGATAACTCCTATTGTACACCTTATTTGAGATCTATGTGACGATGCTGTGCTGAGTATATTTATATGTTTTAACCATGCCATTGCGTCCTTATCACATTAGGACATGGTGTAGAACAGATCTGAAGATGGTCATTACTGACTGAAACCAGTCATCGTCAAAGGAATTGATATTGTGATCAAAGACTGGAATAAGAAACATTTGCCAGTATTGGATCACTGTTCATATTTGTAACTATGTTGCAGCTGGTGAAAGTTTGTGTTGTATTGTGAAATTTCGAACATTGGCGAGTGCCACGATAAACTGGTACTGTTATTGTCAATTGTAACGATTAAACTAATTTGTGCTCTTTTCAAAACCTGTAAGACATTTCCTTCCACTATATGGAGACATGCAGGTCGAAGAAGTTGACAGTGCTAAATTTCTGGGATTACAACTCGATAATAAATTCAGTTGGGAAGGGCGTACCATAGAATTGCTGAAGCGCCTAAACAAGTCTGTATTTGCACTGAGAGTGATGCCAGATGTAGGGGATATAAATACAAAAACCTCGCATCCTATTATGTCATACGGGATCATATTCTGGCGTAACTCAGCAAACCGAGCAAAAGTTTTTAAGGTGCAAAAGCTTCTAATAAGAATCATTTGTGATGTAAACTGAAGAACATCACGTAGAAGCATGTTCTAGAGCCTTATTCTAACCACTGCTCCTCAGTATATTTATCCCTAGACGAAATTTGTTGCAAGTAATATATCTCCATTTCCAACTCAACTCAGCTCAATACATAATATCAATACTACGAATAAGAACAATCTACAGATAAGACCTAAATCCAGTACACAGTAACGCACATTTTCGGTAAATTTCCAGCAACCATTAAAATTTTGCTTTCAGGTAAAGCACGGTTTAAACAGAGTTTAAAAGATTTTTTGATAGGGAATTCCTTATACTTTGTAGATGAATATCTTACCAGGGGCTGTTAGACAAACTTAAGTAAAAATGTCTGTTAGATTTAAGTTGTCATAGCACTTGGTCATAACAGTCAAGATTGGGTATTTTGTGTACGATAAATTTATTAAAAGTGCAGAACTATGTTTCATTCTGACTGTGTACTAATTCTGTAAATATCAGCAATTCCATTTTACGATAATGTATTCACCTATTTTGACAATCAGAAGATTGTCGAATATCAGGGTAGGGAATATTGTACTCAAATGTCTTATTTTTTATTTTATACTTCCTGATTTTTTCCACAACCACGAGAATCATCTCATTTTTTAGTCTATGGAACGAAAATTGAATGTTATTTAATTCTTTAAAATATCTGAAGACACTATGCCTATCCTCGTTCAAAACAATGTTTCTCTAATATCATTGTACTGTTACGTGAGAAACAGGTTAGTTTCAGAATTTTCGGACACTTACAACACTATATCTTCTTAAGTTAGCAGTACGTAATTTAATTCGTATCAAATCAGCATTTGTGCTTCACAGTTCAGCCAAAGTGAACATCGCTTCGCAATTTCATTGTAGATCAACGCAAATAAACGTGTTTTTTGAGAATTTTCGGAAGCTGCCATTGTCCTTTGCACAATCTATGAGCAATTTGTAACAAATAGGCGTTCGGATTTAGTTACTGTAGCAAATTAAGTAGCGTATTGCGTTACATCTAGTTTTCCCTTAAAGATGAGTAGACCTTTATATTATCTGCATTTATCACAAATTAACTCTGTTTTCGTGTTTCATAACAACTATAATTAATTAGATTAGATTAGATTTACTTTCATTCCAATTGATCCGTAGTGAGGTGGTCCTCCAGGATGTGGCACATGTCAGAAAAACAACAATACATGACAAATAATTACAACTAAAACAAATAAGCGAATGTACCATTCCACAGGTCCCAAGTGGAATGATCGTCATTTTTTAATGAACACTAAGAGTCATTTTACAAATACTAATGCACTGAATTTAAAATAAAAAAGTTTTTTATTTATTTATAAGGTAATACAACTACTGTAATACTTATTTACAATGAACACATTACTGCACTGAAATGGTGCAGAAGTTAGATTACACTACCACACACACACACACACACACAGATTTTCAATGAACACATTACTGCACTGAAATTGTGCAGAAGTTATGTTGTACTTATATACAAATCAGTTGGTTTTACCAAGAAATCCATCAATGGAGTAGAAGGAGTTGGCCACCAATAAATCCTTTAGGCTTCTCTTAAACTGAATTTCATTGGTTGTTAAGCTTTTTATGGCTGCTGGCAAGTTATTGAAAATGTGTGTTCCTGAATAATGCACACCTTTTTGTACAAGCCTAAGTGACTTTAAATACTTGTGAAGATTATTCTTATTTCTAGTATTGATTCCATGAATTGAGCTGTTGGTTTGAAAAAGTGATATATTTTTAATGACAAATTTCATTAAGGAATAAATATATTGGGAAGTAGTAGTTAGTATCCCTAGTTCCATAAACAGGCTTCTGCAGGATGTTCTTGGGTTCACACCACATATAACTCTCACTGCATGTTTTTGTGCCCGGAAAACTTTAGCTTGGCTTGATGAATTACCCCAAAAAATAATCCCATATGACATTATGAAATGAAAGTAAGCATAGTATGCCAGCTTTTTCGTTTTTATATCCCCTACGTCTGACAAAATTCGCATTGCAAACAGAGATTTGTTAAGACGCTTCAGCAGTTCTGTGGTGTTCTGTCCACTTCTTCTATCTTCTTGTCATCGTATGTTAGACATATACTCTTGGGACACCCCTTACAAGGGGGCCACCCATTACCCGTCCACGTGACTGCAAGTGATGTGTCAATGACTGACCTAGGTGTCTTATAGGCGGTGGACAGGGATCAGAGAGGACTCAGGATGTTTTACCAATCCCCCTAACCAACAAGTTTGGGGGACGATCGTTCACTGAAACTGAGCCAGGGGGAATCACTTCACCTGTTCTGCGGAAGCCTGTTTTGTCTGGTGTCAGGAGGAGGAAAACGCAAAGGGGTAGGGGTCTGTTAATTGTCAGCAGTTCAAACGTACAGTGAATGATGGCATCCTTTATAGAAATGGTAACAAGGGACAGGAATGGACACCAAGTGCACTCAGCGTGTATGCCTGCGGACCCCATCCAACATGTTGATGAGACTATTCCGACAGCCATTGAGGTAGCTTAGCTCTTTCTGTCCTCGGTAGTGTGCATTCGTGAAAGTGACAGTAGCCTGAAAATCTCACATACCCCAGTGGGAAGATGGCAGTAATTCGCTGTGTGCACTTACACTTGGGTGGCACCTCCTTCAGTTTATAACCTTTTATCCACGCCCTGGTGTCAGAGACACACTGAAGTTGTAGACACAGTCACTGTCCTTGTCTTTTGGCAGAATGACGATGTAATCTGGAAGAGGTTGCAGGTCCTTAGATGGTTCCTCTCGAGTTTTGTATTGATAGACAATGGCTGCAGGAACACCTTTTCCATAGATTTTCTTCGTCAAGTCGTCCAATGGGAATTGCGCTGGAAGATCCTTCAAAATCATTTTCAACCGCTTGTCTTTAGGGGGTTGATGTGTGAAAAAGGTCAAGCTGATGTTGAAAGAAAGCGATGGCTTTCTGTTGGTCAGAGTAAGCTTCATAGTGGCACTTGACCCTGTTTCTTTCATATACAGCCTTAAGTGTACCCCTTATTTGGGTTTTTACCACTACATTTAATTTGAGCTTCGACAGTTGGGAGTTCGGTTGATCTTCTTTTGTGTCATCATTTTGGCACTATCAGCTGAAAGCGGTTTAATGTTTCTAGTGTCTGCACCCACCTCTTATGAGGGTTTGAATCCTGTGGCAGTGAGGCATGTTTATGTTATTGCTTCTATTGCACCACAACGAAAATTTCTTCGTCGGCGCTTTTCTGCGCCGCTGCATCACTCTTGAGAGCAAGGTCTTCATGTTCCCCATTTTCTACCACCCACATTCATCATCGTCGTCAGGGATGGCACTGACATCAAAGGAACGTTCCTCTTCCTGGTGATGGTGTGTTTCATGTGGTGTTGTATGCTGAGTGGTTGATAGCTGCTGGATGGCGATTTTGGTGAATTGGTCCATTGCCTCATGTCGAACATGGAGAGCCAATTGCCAGTCACTAACGTCTCAATTAGGTTCTTGTGGGCTGACCTGTGCAGTAAGTAAATCGTGAAGCAGTGAGTTGTAATTTCTGTTTCTGTCGAGAGACCATAGACTTTGCCGTCTTGAACAATGATTAGTTTGCTATCGTAAGTGGTTTAACAGCTCTCTTTTTGGACGCACTGCCTGTATTTGCCCTTGTACCACTGTCCTGCCTTGAGGAACGTGGCCTGGCCATACTCGAATGGGGGCCTGGCTGCCCTCATACCCTAACCTAGCCATTCCCTAAGAGTCTGGCAGGCCCAGACTATCTCGCCTATACCTATGGTGGCGTTGAGGCGGAAACAAGCAGATAAACGGTGGACAAGTTGAGCAAACAAGTCTGCTGTGCGTAAGAAGGAAAGACGTGATGAGGAAATAAGCTCACAGTGAAGGGCAAGTTCGACATAAACACAGTCACGCAGCTATGAGGGCAGACCTACACTCCTGGAAATTGAAATAAGAACACCGTGAATTCATTGTCCCAGGAAGGGGAAACTTTATTGACACATTCCTGGGGTCAGATACATCACATGATCACACTGACAGAACCACAGGCACATAGACACAGGCAACAGAGCATGCACAATGTCGGCACTAGTACAGTGTATATCCACCTTTCGCAGCAATGCAGGCTGCTATTCTCCCATGGAGACGATCGTAGAGATGTTGGATGTAGTCCTGTGGAACGGCTTGCCATGCCATTTCCACCTGGCGCCTCAGTTGGACCAGCATTCGTGCTGGACGTGCAGACCGCGTGAGACGACGCTTCATCCAGTCCCAAACATGCTCAATGGGGGACAGATCCGGAGATCTTGCTGGCCAGGGTAGTTGAATTACACCTTCTAGAGCACGTTGGGTGGCACGGGATACATGCGGACGTGCATTGTCCTGTTGGAACAGCAAGTTCCCTTGCCGGTCTAGGAATGGTAGAACGATGGGTTCGATGACGGTTTGGATGTACCGTGCACTATTCAGTGTCCCCTCGACGATCACCAGTGGTGTACGGCCAGTGTAGGAGATCGCTCCCCACACCATGATGCCGGGTGTTGGCCCTGTGTGCCTCGGTCGTATGCAGTCCTGATTGTGGCGCTCACCTGCACGGCGCCAAACACGCATACGACCATCATTGGCACCAAGGCAGAAGCGACTCTCATCGCTGAAGACGACACGTCTCCATTCGTCCCTCCATTCACGCCTGTCGCGACACCACTGGAGGCGGGCTGCACGATGTTGGGGCGTGAGCGGAAGACGGCCTAACGGTGTGCGGGACCATAGCCCAGCTTCATGGAGACGGTTGCGAATGGTCCTCGCCGATACCCCAGGAGCAACAGTGTCCCTAATTTGCTGGGAAGTGGCGGTGCAGTCCCCTACGGCACTGCGTAGGATCCTACGGTCTTGGCGTGCATCCGTGCATCGCTGCGGTGCGGTCCCAGGTCGACGGGCACGTGCACCTTCCGCCGACCACTGGCGACAACATCGATGTACTGTGGAGACCTCACGCCCCACGTGTTGAGCAATTCGGCGGTACGTCCACCCGGCCTCCCGCATTCCCACTATACGCCCTCGCTCAAAGTCCGTCAACTGCACATACGGTTCACGTCCACGCTGTCGCGACATGCTACCAGTGTTAAAGACTGCGATGGAGCTCCGTATGCCACGGCAAACTGGCTGACACTGACGGCAGCGGTGCACAAATGCTGCGCAGCTAGCGCCATTCGACGGCCAACACCGCGGTTCCTGGTGTGTCCGCTGTGCCGTGCGTGTGATCATTGCTTGTACAGCCCTCTCGCAGTGTCCGGAGCAAGTATGGTGGGTCTGACACACCGGTGTCAATGTGTTCTTTTTTGCATTTCCAGGAGTGTATTTTTTAGACAAATTACAGCTGTAAATGCAAAGTCACCCTATCCGTTCCCAGCGTTGGAGCTTTCTTGGTTCGTGCCGGCCTTATCTGTCGGTAGCTCCGCCGCGTGGCGCTGCTGTTAGTTGTTAAAGCTGGTGGTTGTGCTTCGCACATCCATGGCATCAGAGCAACAAAGTGTTACTCGTTTCCTGTAGAGCAAGGGACGAACACCAATCGAAATCTACAGGGAAATACAACCCACATATGGGGAAACCTGCCTCACTTTGAGAAGTGTGAGGTGGTGGTATTGTGAGTTCGATGAAGGCTGTGAAGTCTTGCACAACAGTGAGCAGGCAGCGAGGTCACATTCGTCGCTGAGTGACAACATTTTCCGCGTGGGTGTAATGGTGAAAGCAGATTGCCGTGTGCACATCACGGCCATTTCCCAGTAGCTTGGCATATCGTATAGGAGTGCAGCGATTCACAGGTAATGATGAAGTCAAGACAGAAGTTCAATGGTGGCTCCATAGTCAGCCGGACGAATCCTACCACAAGGGTATCTCAAATTTAGTTCTGCGATGGGAAAAGTGTATGAACTGGTGTGGGGACTATGTGGAACATTATTGTAAGGTACAAAGAATAGGATGTCATTACCTGTGTGTACTTTACTTTGGCTAATAAAAAATAGGGGCAAAGACTTCCTGATTTGCCCTCGTAGCCCATGCCTTGTCGGACTCCAACCAGAAAGCGAATGCTCAATCTTAGATTCTATACTGAGGTGACAAAGTTGTAGGATAGCGATATGCACATATACAGACAGCAGTAGTCTCGTGACACTTGCAATAAAATGGCATTGTATTGCCAGAGCTGTCATTAAATAGGCCATAGATAATACAGATTGTGCATGATATCATAATACTGAAACCAACATCTAAGTCTACATCTACATCTAACTCTGAAAACTACCATGAGGTGCATGGCAGAGGGTACGTCCCATTGTACCAGTTATTAGAGTTTCTCCCTTTTCAATTCATGTACAGAGCATGGGAAGGATGACTGTTTGAGCATCACTGTGCATGCAGTAAATATTTTCATGTTATCCTCATGATTCCCATGTGAGCAACACATAGGAAGTTGTAGTATACTCCTACAGTCATCATTTAAAGCCAGTTATGGAAACTTTGTTAATAGACTTTCTAGGGATAGTTTACATCTGTCTTCAAGAGTTTTTCAGTTCAGTTCCTCACGTATCTCTGTGACAATCACCAACAGATTAAACAAACCTGTGACCATTGGTGCTGCCCTTCTCTGTATACATTCAATATCCTCTGTTAGTCCTATCTGGTACATGTCCCACAAACTTGAGCAATATTCTAGAACTGGTCGCAAGAGTGATTTGTAAGAAATCTCCTTTGTAGACTGACTGCACTTCCTCAGTATTTTACCAATAAACCGAAGTGTACCACCTACTTTACCCACAACTGAGCCTATGTGGCCATTCCATTTCATATCTCTACAAAGTGCTACACACAGGTATTTGTATAAGCTGGCAGATTCCAACAGTGACTGATTGATATTATAGTCATAGGGTATTATGTTTTTTCGTTTTTTGAAATGTACAATTTATGAATATTTAAAGCAAGGTACCAATCTTTGCACCACTTTGAAATCTTATCAAGATCTGACAATAAAATTTTGTTTCTTTCAGACAGTACTTCATCCTAGATAGTTTCATCAGCTGCAAAAAGTCTAAGGTTACTATTAATAGTGTCTTCAAGGTCACTGATATACAACATGAATAGCAAGGCTCCCCAACACACTTCCCTGGGGCACACCCAAAGTTACTTCTACATCTGACAATGGCTCTCCATCCATGATAACATGCTGCATCCTCCTTACCAAAAAGTCCTCAATTCAGTCACAAATTTCAGTTGATACCCCATATGATCGTATTTTTGACAATGAGCTTTCCGAAAGTAAAAAAAATACAGCAGCTACCAGGCTGCCTTGATGCAAAGCTTTCAGTATGTCACGTAACAAAATTGTGAGTTGGATTTCAAATGATCGATGTTTTCGGAATCGATGCTGGTTGGCACTGAGGAGGTCATTCTGTTTGGGATAACTCATTATGTTTGAGCTCAGAACATATTCTAAGGTTCTACAGCAAATCGATGTCAGGGATATTTGACGATAGTTTTGTGAATCATTTGTACTATCCTTCTTGTAGATGAGTATAACCAATGCTGTTTACCAAGAACTGGGCATGGTTTTTTGCTCGAAGAATCTACAATAGATTACAGTTAGAAGAAAGGCTAACTCAGCTATGAATTCAGTATAGAATCTGACAGGGATTCCATTGGGCCTGGTGCTTTGTTTAGTTATAATGATTTCAGCTGTTTCTCAACACCTCTGACACTAATTCTTATTTCATTCATCTTTTTAGTGGTACAGCAATTAAATTGAGACAATTCCTGTGGGTTTTCCTTTGTAAAGAAACATTTGAAAACTGAGTTACACATTTCAGCTTTTGCTTTCCTACCCCGAATTTCAGTTCCTGTCTCATTCACTAGGTATGGGACACTAACTATGGTGCGACTAACAGCCTTTAAATATGACCAGAATTTCTCTGGGTCTTGTGGAAGATCATTTGACAAAATTCTGCTACAATAGTCATTGAAGGCATCACGCATCGCTCTCTTTACAACCAAATGTGTTCATTTAGTACCTCTCTATCTACACATTGTTTTATACCTATTATGCAGTAATCTATATTTCTTTAGAAATTTGTTTACAATGACTGGATACCATGAAGTGTCCCTTCCATTATGAACTTTTCTACTGGGTACGTATCTATCCAGTGCATCGTGAACTGTTCTTTTAAACTTGAGCCAGAGTTCCTCTATGCACTCCTGCTCTGTGGTGAAACTTACAAGTTCCTCATTGAGGTATGACACTCTGATTTTTTACCTACTTTACTGAACATATAAATCTTTCTGCTTGTTTTAGCTGTCCTTTGTACTTTGGTAATCATTGTTGTTACAACTGTGTCATGGTCACTGATACCAATTTCGATGTGGACATCCTCAAAGAGGACAAGCCTATTTGTTGACCTCAAGTACAATATATTTTCGTCAGAGTTGGGGTTCATAACTATCTGTTCTAGTTAGTCTTCAGAGACGATATTTCGTGATGTTCCACCTCTAACAAAACTGTAATTTTTCCAATTAACTGTTGGGTGATTTAAGTCGCCACCGATTATTACAATTTGATTGGGGAACTTACATATAAATGAACTGAGGTTTTTTCTAAAATTTTCTGTTATAGCAGGAGATGAGTCTGGTGCGCAATAGAAGGATCCAATTAACATTTTATGCCCACTTCTGATACTGAGTCTTGCCCAGATAATCTCAACTGCAGCTTCAGTTTCTATCTTAGCAGATTTGAGTTTCTTGTCTACTGCGCCAAATACATGACCTCCATTTTGCATTTGTCTATCCTTTCATGTACACTTAAATTTTCCCCAAAATTCTCACTGCCGTCAATTTCAAGTTTCAACCATGTATCTGTACCCTAGCGTTATGTGAGCTTCACTGCTTTCCCTGACCGCTTGAAACTCTGGCACTTTCTTGCAAATGCTTCATCTGTGGAGGCATGTCTTTCGATCTTATATAGGTATTTCTGGGTTTCCTAAGTCACGTGATTTGGGAGAGGATGTAGAGTTTCTGTTATTACACATTTTGTGGGGTGCAGTTGACAGCTACAGTTTTTCTCATTTATAGCTAAAATCAAATATTGATTTTAACAATAAAACAACTTGCCTTATCGCTATTACAATTGTATCAGTACAGTTGACATAATTTCTTGGAAATTCCTAATATTAATGCGATGGTTATCGTTTTTACATGTGCCCAGGTGAAACACACTGACAGTTGTGCTTACAAGCAACATAATGACTGTTCTTCATCGAATTCTTGTTTTTGTTGCATTGTATTTTAGTTCACCGCTTCCACAGCAGCAGAAGACAAAATGTCAGTTTGGCAGGCAACATTACTTTTCTGACGATTCCTCAACAAAACGTGTGCACTGTTTAGTTATGATTTTATAAGAAATGAAATCCCTTTGTATCCATAATGTCCGGTTTACTCTGTAACACATATCATATAGCGTGTTGCTGACCATATAGAAGTCAATGGAAATCTATGTAATAGGTAATAATGTTGTTAAACACAGGAAGTTTACCTAGTAAAGAATTAGCCTCTAAGGCAGGGCACTTAAAATGAATGAAGTGGTTTTTTTTACCAAAAATGAACAAAAGATTATTATGTAAAGCAGATAACCATAAACAATGCAGAAAGTTTTTTAAGACACTTGGAATTCTTCACACACTTCCCAAAACAAGTACTCCTTAATAATTTTCTTCGGATGAACTGTGATGTACACTGTTATAATACAAGGGATACAAAGTAATCTTCATGTACACTTTGGCTTTTTTCCCTGTGTTCAGAGTGGACTTATGGAGTCGACTAATAAGGTATGTTATTCGACAAGGTCTCATGTAATGTAAAGCAAGAATTAGAGAATTCCTAAAAATTTAAATGAAAAATTCACTTAATTAGCCACTCTTTCTAGAAATTATCTGAAGATCTAAATAAAGAGATTAAAAAGTCCTGTCAGTTGTGACAGGAATGTATGTTTCTTGCAAAGCTATATGTCAAACAGATTTCATAGAAATGCATTAACTTCTTGGGATCAGCAACTGACTATGTGATCTGTGTTAGAGTATAAACCGGACATTATGGATTTCTTTTCTTATTAAGGCATAACAAAACAGTGCACGCGTTTTATTGAGGAATTGTCAAAAAAGTAATGCTGCCTGCCAAACTGATATTTTGTCTTTTGCTGCTGTAGAAGTGGTGAACTGAAGAACTGTAATTCTGTTGCTTACAAACATGAATGTCAGTACATTTCACCTGTCCACGTGTAAAACTGATAACTGTGGCATTAACACCAGGAATTCCTGAGAAATTATATTAACTGTGCCACTACATGTGTTACAGCAATAAAGCAAGTTGTCTTATCGTGAAAATCAATGCTTGATTTCAGTTATATATCAGAAAAACTGGAACTGTCAAGTCCACTTCACATTGCTTGTAATGATGGAAACTGAGCTTCCTGCCCCAAATCACGACTTAGACGTTGGTTTCAAACCTCAATGCAGTGGATATAGGGGCATGTCTGTGTTATTTATGTCTATGGTCGCCAGCTCCTGCAACTGGTATCGTTGATGATGACAGCATTGGAAATAAGGGAATGCCTTGGGGCAGTATTTCTTGATGGATCCAGGACCTTCGGTTTTGTTGGCACTAGGCTAGGTGTACAAGCTTTTTGTACTCGTTATTGACATCACAAGGGGTGCTCCTAAGATCGTAGCTATCTGACTGAACCTTCCACGTGAGGGCAGATGATGGTATGTCCACAGATACGCATATGTGCTGTAAGTCTTGTACACTGCAATATACCATGATGCATATTGAACTGTCACCCTATGCCGATGATACAGTGCTGTTTACCTTCAACCTGGATCTACACACGATGACACATCACCTCCAACTCTGGAGCGATACCTCGAGTTTGTGTTTGACGAAGTGGGAGCTGAAATTCAATGCGGCAGAGATCCAGACCCAAAGACTGCTGCTGCCAGATCTTCCACCAGTCTAAATCCTGGGTGCATCTATCCCATGGACTACAACAATAAAGTACCTACGGGGTCACCCTACACCAAAGACACTCCTGGGCACTTCATATCTGAAACATCAGAGGTAGAGCGACTGGTCGCCTTCACACTCTGTATCCGTTGCTCAGTGCACAGTTGACATTGCCATCCCACCACACTTTCATGCTGTATCTAATGCTGGTCCAACCAGTGTCGGAATACATAGCCACGGTGTTGGGAAAAACTGCAGTCTCACTCATCGCAATGCTGCAAAGGGTCCAGAACCGACTCTGAAGACTGTCCTGCGTCTTCTGAGAGAGTACACCATTTGTCTTCTACACAAGCACATTGGCATCTTGCTCCTACAGGACAGATTCCAGATCACTGCAAAGTCCTTCTACGAAAAGGTGGATCAATCCCGCAACCATCTCATCCACGAACTGAGCCACCAATCACATCACAGACCAACCATGTGTTGGCCTGACAGGCTGCAAGAATAATTATTCTCTCATAGTAGCCCCAGGAGATCATAACATCACTGTAGGCCGTTACATACAGGTAAAGTTTTGTTCTGTTTCTTCCCCACAGCGCCATCAGAAACAACATGTTTATGCACACACTGCTCAGTATAACGAGCAAGGAAAGCGTACCAATGAAGCGTCATCATCAGGAGCTGTCATTTGTACTCATGTGATTCATGTGAAAATGTTTCCGAGCTGGAGCTAGATGCATAGGACATTCCATTTCGGAAATTGTTAGGAAATTCAATATTACGAGGTCCGCAATGTCTAGTGTGTGCCAACAGAACCAAATTTCTGGCATTACCTCTCATTATGGCCAATGCAGTGGCTAATGGCTTTCACTTAATGAACTAGAGCAGCAGCATCTGCGTGCAGTTCTCACTGCTAACAAACAAGCAGCACTGTGTGAAATAACCACTGGTGTTAATGGGCATTTATATATCTGGGCATAACATCGTAAAGCGATACAAAATGGAACGAGCATATGAGGATTGTTGTAGGGAAGGTGAATAGTTGATTTAATTTTATTGGAAGAATTCTAGGAAAATGTGGTTCAACTCTAAAGGAGAACACATACAGGACCCTAGTCTGACCTATTCTTGAGTACTGCTCGATTGTTTGGGATCCACATCAGGTTAGATTAAAGGAAGACATTGAAGCACTTCAGGGGCATGTTGCCACATTTGTTACCCATAGGTTCAAACAACACAAGAGTGTTACAGAGATGCTTTGAGAACTCAAACGGGAATCTCTGGAAGGAAAGCGACGTTCTTTTTGAAGAATACTATTGAGAACCAGCATTGGAACCTGACTGCAGCACAATCCTACTGCCTCCAACATACTTTTCGCATAAGGACCATGAAGATAAGATTCATATCTAGTTTAATGCTCATATGGAGGCATATAGATAATCATTTTCCCCTCATTCTATTTGTGAGTGGAATAAGAAGGGAAGTGAATAGTACCTGTATGGGATACCGTCTGCACTGTGCCGTAAGGTGGATTATGGGGTATTGATGTAGATGTAAATCTGATCCAGTTGAACCACTCATTGAATGTAAATTGTAATGTTGGCTACTTGGAGACCATCTGCAGCTGTTCATCGAGTTCATGTTTCTGAACAACGATGGAATTTTTATGGATGACAATGCGCCATATCACCGGGCCAAAATTGTTTGCAAATGGTTTGAAGCACATTCTCGATAATGCAAGTGAATGATTTGACCATCCAGATTTTCTGACATCAATCACATCAAACATTTACTGGACATAATTCAGAGGTCAGTGCGTGCGCAAAATCCTGCTGCAGCAACACTTTCACAATTATGGGTGGCTATAGAGTTAGAGTGGCCCAATGTTTCTTCAGAAGACTTCCAGTGACTTACTGAGTCCATGCTACATCTAGCTGCTGCACTATACTGGGCAAAAGTAGGTCCGACACGATATTAGGAGGTTTCCCATGACTACTGTCACCTCAGTGCATTGCTTATATAGATTTGTTGCTTGTACGTCTCTTTGGCGATTGAATTTCAAGCCTACTTTCAGACCTACTATTTCAGGCTCTTACCTCGATTTTCAAGGTTCATCTGGACTGGAGACAAACAGCATAGTGCTGTTAGCCAAAGGAAGGGGTTCAGATATGTTCTATTAACACTTCGTTTTACCTCTTTAAGATGTGGAAAATTGCAGTAGGAATGGCTAGAGTAGTGTTGCTGAGATGGAATCACTTTGCCCAGGTTGTCTTGCAGTTCTGAATCTCTTACTGTCCTGATGAAGTCTACCATAAACTGGTGCAATGATTATCTTTTATCCTGGGTGCACAGCTGCTATGAATTTTTTGAAATATTTTACACTAGATTACAGTCTGGATGACTGACTGACCTATCCTTGTAACATTAGTCAACATGGCCTCCCTGTAATTCTACTGTGAATGGCTGAAAGTGAGAGGAAAGTGATGGTACTATTTTTTCTGAATCCAT
Source organism: Schistocerca piceifrons (assembly GCF_021461385.2). Classification (NCBI taxonomy): domain Eukaryota; kingdom Metazoa; phylum Arthropoda; class Insecta; order Orthoptera; family Acrididae; genus Schistocerca; species Schistocerca piceifrons. Next base: position 146,600,169 of record NC_060148.1, read on the forward strand.
GCAGCACTATTGTATGGTTTAATAATGATAGGCTTGATAGCCTCTTCTTGAGTAAAACATTCTGAAGGTAAAATAGTCCACCCCTTCCAATCTCCTGGTGAGGGCTACTCAGGAGGATGTTGTCACCAGCAGAAAGAAAAATGGCATTACATGGGTCCGAGTGTGCAGTGTTAGATCATTTAATGAAGTAGGTTATATAGAGAATTTAAAATTATTCACAGATGGGTTGAAGTTAGATTAGTATTATTAGTGACTTCTTGCCACATGGGTACAGGGTTGTACATACAAAATCAAATACCAGTAAATGTAATACAGAAATAGATCCAATAATGAAGAAGAGAATAGGAATGCAAGTAAACTACTATGAGCCATGTAGTGAACACATGATCATAGTCAACATACAACAGTAGTACTAGTTTATATGTTTCTTAGTTCTGCTTATCATGAAGAGATTGCAGCAATGTATGATGAGATAAAAGAAATTTGACAATTAAGGAGATGATAATTTAAATGTGATGAGTGAGTAGAATTCAACAGATGGAAAAGGATGAAAACTGTAAATAGTAGGAGAACACATGCAAAAAGAAAGGAATGAAAGGGAAGGAGACCTGGTAGAATTTTACCCAAGTATAATTTAATCATTGCAAAGACTTCGTTTGGAAATACCAGACGATTTCAAACAGATTATACTCGTATAATGGGTGTTTACTTTGCCAATTATGATGACATATGTACTGCAACAAGATATTGGAATCTTTCAAAATAAGTAATAAATTTCAACTTCGATTTTCCCTTTAATTTATATTTGCAAGTATTAGTCGACAAAAGAGATCATCTATCACAGCTGTTAAACATATCAATTCATTTTCCGCATGAGAGCTTCACAAGACATGTTGTTGAAACTGCTCAGTAAATCACTCGTGCGGTACGTTCAACCCGAGTGATCGATTACGGGTGATATCACCATCAATCCATTGCTCATGTGTGGTCCTTGATGGACAATTCACACTGTCTGTCACATCACGTCATGTCGCATCCTGTTGAAACGTCCTACAATGCATTTCAAATGGTGGCATCCACACTGGCTGGTCTGTCCTATCATGTCACGTCACGACACTGTCAAGGGAAGAAAGTTTTGATGGATGACGCCATCCGTCTGCTGTTGATCACGTAGCCTCCCAAGTTCATTTTCTCATGATACACAGCCATGCTCAGATCTCCATATTTTGTTTCGACATGGTTTTCGTCGTTGATATCAGTTGTATGTTGTTTGTTATTCGTTGTAAATTGTTTCTTTTTGTTATTTCTTTTATTAAACTTCACAATAAATGATGAAAAATTAATTGAAGCAGTGAGGCTGCAGTCTGAATTTTGCAACATGAGCGTACTGAAGTACTTGACCTGTATTACATTTATAAAACGGATTTTTCTTCATACCTGTACTGAACTTAATATTTTAAAATGCAATGAGTAGTAATGTGGCTGCAACATGACCTGAAAGAAGTGCTGTGGGTAGAATCTGATTAGTAAGTGGAATTTATTTGTATGTTGTCAGGCATTTGTAGTGTTTAATAAGGAAATGGACATATTGTCAGACACAGCAACCATGGCAACATGCTATCCTTTTTTTTGTGAAGTATACCTCAAGTAATGTATTAAAGTTATTTTTTAAATATGTGTTATTGACATACTTGTTTATTGTTAACTGGCTCTGTGGATTGTGTGGGAAACAGTCTTGCAAGCATAAGTGGTCAATATTTATTTGGTTTTATCAACTAACACCAGTACAAATAAGGCACTTGAAGTGTTAATAGCGAAATACGAGATGGAAAGGAAAACTATACATCTTAAAGAGGAATGTATTGAGGAAGATATGACTATTACACAAATAATTGTACTGCACAGGCAACTAAACATAACCTAAACAGACCAATTTCTCATGGTATATGATGACAGCCATATTCTGGCTGTTTAAACATCTCTGCATTTGAATATGCATGCCTATACCAGTATCTATGTCACTTCAGTGTATTATAGGTACTATTATACGACCTTGGAGTTACTTTAGTTTCTGTGGGACGTTTGCCATCCAGCGTAACGAACTGGGTTCTATAGATCATATAGTGCAAGGGCAGCCAATATTTCGGGTCACGGGTCACGGGTCATTCCTGGGACCAAGTGCTGAAGCGCTCAGCCTGGCTTCACATTACCCCCACCACTACACTGCACTGTATGAGCGTGGTGATGGGGAAGAGTGGAAAAGAGTGAATGCACCGCATTTAAATGGCAGTACAACCATACCGCATATGACTTGGTTTTATACTTTACATTTCTCAACAACACAGATCACAAGCAAAATAAGGTTGCAATTATTTATTTTTAGCATGCTGAAGAGACATTATAATTTTTATCTGGTACAAATTGTCAGCATACGAACAGATGCAGACAATTTCACACACAAGTGCCATGTAGTATACAAATATGCCAATGTACTTATTTAGTACTTACTTATGTACTTTTGGAACCTCATGATGGAGATTTGGAAAATCTACCCAAGGAAAGCTACACAGACATCATGGATAGTTTTAATGTAAAAATATTTGTAATTAAAACTGGAATTACCATGCAGGTTAATCAGTTACCTCTGCACATGCACAGGGGTGTTTTCTACTGGAACAGCAAACGGTCTCAAAAACAGGTGTGAGATTGACAGTGTGCTCAAAACCTACATTAACTGTCGTCATAATTCTTGCAAGACCACAATGAGTTCTTCAAACATTGTGCTTTCTTTAACACCAGTGAGTATAGGGAATCGGATTGTCTTTGGTTCAAATGGCTCTGAGCACTATGGGACTCAACTTCTGATGTCATCAGTCCCCTAGAACTTAGAACTACTTAAACCTAACTAACCTAAGGACCATACACATCCATGCCCGAGGCAGGATTCGAACCTGCGACCGTAGCGGTCTCGCGGCTCCAGACTGTAGCGCCTAGTACCGCATGGCCACTCCGGCCGGCTCGGATTGCCTTTGTCAGATTTTCTTTTTAAATGCATCTCCATCAAATCAGAAAGAAGTTACCCTGCAGCATTTTACTGTATGCAGTGGGCAGTAAAATCCATTTAAAATGTGAACTCTGCAATCCATTCTGGATGTTCTAATATTCGTTCCTGTACCTCTTTTTCCCTCACAAATTCAATCGTAGTGAGGTTTATATCGAAAAATTGTTCCAGGCATGCCACTTGACTTAATTGATATACTTTGCACTAATATATATGTAGTCTCAATACCATTTGTTCATTTCCACTGAAAACTGTTGCAATTGAAACTGGAATAAAGGGTGTGACTACAGAAATTTTACTATTCACATCATAAATTTCCTCAAGTGCTCCATGCCTGCAAATTTAGCACAGAACAATGAATCCAGTCTGTCAATTGTAATTTTTTTGATCTTTCACTGTCATGTGAAAGTCTAAATTCTTTCTGGGTGGTACTGTAATCTCGTTTCGTAGCAAATAAGTACTACCTGTTACTCACACGAATTGAGAATTCTCATCCCCACTCATTTTAAAGGATTGTGAAGACAGATTGCTAGACTGTCTCTTTTTGCACAAACGAGAACTGGACCTGTCACCTTCCTCCATACCACCAACTAATAGTCAAAGGTAATCAGCACCGAGACCACGATTCTGTCAAACTCAGAGAATTGTGCCGACTGCACAGTTAAATAAAATGTTGCACAGTTCTCGGTACTTGTGAGAAGGACCGGGCAAAGTCGAGTGACAGGCCGGGCCTCAGCCCACCTGCGGTCCACAAACGCTGTACGCATGAAGTTTGGCACGCTCTGGCCAGCCCTGATATAGCGTGTCTGTGAAGGCATTCAGTATGATGTTAAGATTGTAGTGCGCAACGTAAATAAATCACCCGTCGGTCTTTACAACAGCAGATTACGATACCATTTCTGGAAAATACCACGTGAGATATGGTGGAGGCTGGCTTAACCACAGATGTTCTTGTTCCCCAGACCACGCAGGATGGCCTCTGTGGGTGAGGAAACAAAGGCGGGAGCTGGCAGTTCCACACTGACAAGGGAACCTCCCCATCGCACCCCCCTCAGATTTAGTTATAGGTTGGCACAGTGGATAGGTCTTGAAAAACTGAACACAGATCAATCGAGAAAACAGGAAGAAGTTGTTTGGAACTATGAAAAAAATAAGCAAAATATACCATCTGAGTAGTCCATGTGTAAGATAGGCAACATCAAGCATAATGTGAGCTCAGGAGTGCAGTGGTCATGTGGTTAGTGTGAGCAGCTGCGGAACGAGAGGTCCTCGGTTCAAGTCTTCCCTCGAGTGAAAAATTTACTTTCTTAATTTTCGCAAAGTTATGATCTGTCCGTTCGTTCATTGACGTCTCTGTTTACTGTAATAAGTTTAGTGTCTGTGTTATGCCACCGCACCGCACCGCAAAACCATGCGATTGGTAGACGAAAGGACGTGCCTCTCCAATGGGAACCGAAAACATTTGATCGCAAGGTCATAGGTCAACTGATTCCTGCACAGGAAAACACGTCTGATATATTCTATACGAGACTGGTGACGGCATGTGTGTCACATGACAGGAATATGTTGTCGACCCACCTAACTTGTACATTTGGCGAATGGGTAAAAAGATTCTTCTACCTTGCCCGATTTAGGTTTTTTTGTGGATGTGATAATCACTCCCAAAAAAGTGATGAAAACATAACAGTTTGTGCGCTGCAGTCGACTGACGTCATGTGTTTCGATGTTTGTTTAGGTGTAGCTCCCCCATACTACGGCGCAGTTACCTCGCAACGGACGGACGGACGGACAGATAATAATTGTCTGAAAATAAAAAATTAAACTTTTCACTCGAGGGAAGACTTGAACCAAAGACCTCTCGTTCCGCAGCTGCTTACCCTAAGCACGGGACCACGGCACTTCTGACAGCTCACATTATCCTTCACGTTGCCTATCTTTCGCACGGACTACTCAGTTTGTATATTTTGCTTATTTTTTTCATAGTTCCACACAACTTCTTCCTGTTTTCACGATTAATCCATGTTCAGTTTTTCAAGGCCTATCCACTGTGCCAACTTATAACTAAATCTGAGGGGGATGCGATGGGGAGGTTCCCTTGTGAGATAGCTCAGCCAACGAAAACACAGCCCAAAAAAAAAAAAGATCCGAGATCAGCTCCCAGCCTCACACAAAGGTTGAAGAATTCCTTTGTGTCATGTGTTAAGGAATGCCTTAATTGAGTAACACACTTGCTGAACAATGTTATTGCATTTATTCTTCCAAAAATCTCACATCAAAAATAGTGTATTCTGTTTACAAATGAAAGTTGCCATCAGACTCAGGTGAGGCAGGAAGCCAGACCAGACGGTGGCAGCAGAGTCGTCACTGGTCCAGGTGTGCGTACAGCCGCCTCAGCTTCTCGCGCCTGTTCCTCTTCTCCTTGTGGTTCTTCCAGGGCTTTGCGGGAGCACCACTGCTGCCCTCACTGGAAGCACACAAACGACACTGCACAACAACACACAAATCTCATTAACTGACATGATTTATCGTCAGCAATGTTCTGTTTGGGCATCCCCATTAACCCGTATACAACTTGACTTATTACTAACAAGTACAGATGGAATTGAAGTAATCCTATGACAAACAAATGAACAATTTGAGTAAATACTCAAGCAGTGGTTGGGAAGGGAGTGAGACAGGGTTGTAGTCTCTCCCCAATGTTATTCAATCTGTATATTCAGCAAGCAGTGAAGGAAACAAAAGAAAAATTCGGAGTACGTATTAAAATCCGTGGAGGAGAAATAAAAACTTTGAGGTTCGCCGATGACATTGTAATTCTGTCAGAGACAGCAAAGGACTTGGAAGAGCAGTTGAACGGAATGGACAGTGTCTTGAAAGGAGGATATAAGATGAGCATCAACAAAAGCAAAACGAGGATAATGGAATGTAGTCGAATTAAGTTGGGTGATGCTGAAGGAATTAGATTAGGAAATGAGACGCTTAAAGTAGTAGAGGAGTTTTGCTATTTGGGGAGCAAAATAACTGATGATGGTCGAAGTATAGAAGATATAAAATGTAGACTGGCAATGGCAAGGAAAGCGTTTCTGAAGAAGAGAAATTTGTTAACATCGAGTATAGATTTAATGTCAGGAAGTAGTTTCTGAAAGTATTTGTACGGAGTGTAGCCACGTACGAAAGTGAAACGTGGACAATAAATAGTTTAGACAAGAAGAGAATAGAAACTTTCAAAATGTGGTGCTGCAGAAGAATGCTGAAGATTAGATGGGTAGATCACATAACTAATGAGGAGGTATTGAATAGAATTGGGGAGAAGAGAAATTTGTGGCACAACTTGACTAGAAGAAGTGATCGGTTGGTACGACACGTTCTGAGGCATCGAGGGATCACCATTTAGTATTGGACGGCAGCGTGGAGGGTGAAAATCGTAGAGGGAGACCGAGAGATGAATACACTAAGCAGATTCAGAAGGATGTAGGGTGCAGTAGTTACTGGGAGATGAAGAAGCTTGCACAGGATAGAGTAGCATGGAGAGCTGCATCAAACCAGTCACAGGACTGAAGGCAACAACAACAACAACAACAACAAAAACAACTGCATTTCCACATACATAAGTAATTACCTCACTAATTAATTAATTAATTTGTATGTTTATTCACCATGTTTCTTATATCCAACCCAGAAGGAGTCAAGGTATAACTTACACCGACAATCACTGAAAGAAACTGTATATTAAACACTGATGTTTCTACAAACTTTGGCAAGAACTGCTCTAAGTGTTTACGTTTTAACCTTTACACATAAACCCTTCTTACTGTGACCCCACCCTGGGGCTCTAACCGAGCAGTCGAGAAGCTGTAGTGTCCTTTTTTTGATGTTTAAGAATCATGTGTGTGAAGTGAGTATAAAAATATTGAATACGACCAAACAGACCGGACTGAAAGTCAATTGTGAAAAAAATATAAAATTATTTACAAAAAACATAACATCACTACTATGGTAGGGAAAGACAATAAAGATGATAAACAATATCGCAGTAGAGAATAGGGTGAAATAAAACATTTATATCTTTGTATAACTATAGAAGATGGAAAAGATAAGTTATTACTCGCTCTTCTGCTGTTTCTGATTCTCATGTTACTATTGTTAGATAGATATTGTGCGTAGCATTGAACCCTAGCCGATGTTCCTTTTGTTCTTTCGACTAGACAATAAAAAAGGTGTGTATCAGGTTATTGATCGAAATATATGTGTAAAAGTGAGTTCATTGTATTATTTCAAGAACATGCCAGCCACTAATTGCAATGTTTTAATTGAAAAGAGAGAATAATTAGTATTTTTCAGCTACCGAGAAGACGAAAGCAGTGATCGCTGACTTGCAACAATTGGCCACCATTAAGCGACGGACTTAATATTAACTTTTCTTACAGCTTTCCAGAAGAGCAGAAGTGATAAAATCATTTTAAAAAATTATTTAATTTAAATCTCGAAAGTTCCACGAGCTAATTTTGGGAGAGTTCAAATACATTCAGAGATACCATTTGTCGTAGACCTGTGACCTTTCACCTTGACTGTATTCAGATGAAAACCAGTTATGATAATCTTGTAGGAGCCTGGCACTTATTTAAATTGACAACATACATCTATTTTGGTCTCCTATAAAATACTCTGCTTCTAACGGTCTCACCTACGTAAAGAAAATAATTAATGCTAACCTCTTATCTTACGTAGTACCAAAAAGCATAAAACCAATATAGAATATTTAAAAGAGAACCGTCAGAAAGCCCATGAACTGTGAATAATCGACAGTAAAGTTAATAACAGAAATCGAGACACATTTCAGGAGTGGGTTTAAAATTCATGGTGAAGAATATCACCAAAAAAATTCACTGATGACACGGCTATCTTCAGTGAATGTGAAGAAGAACAGTACGATATGTTGCAAGTAACAAAAAATCTAATGAATAAACACTAGGGACTGAGAATAAACCAAAGAAAGGTGAAATTAATAAGGGGTAGCAGAAACCATGTTACAATATGTAAAATACATTGTTATAAAAATGAGGTTACCAATGGAGTTAACTTGAAAATTGGGGACAAAGTGCACGAAATCAGCTACCTTGCAAGCAAAATAATTCGTGACGGGCAAAGCAATCGAGAACAACAAGGAGACAAGCACCGGCAGAGAACACATTTCTTACCAGAAGAGATCTCCTAGTGTCAAACACCGGCCTTAATCTGAGGGAAAAATTCCTAAGAATGTACATCTGGAGCACAGTATTATATGAAAGTAAGTCAGAGACAGCGAGAATACCGGAAGAGAGAACAGTCGAAGCATTTCAGATGTGGTGCTCTGGGAGGATGTTGAAAATTACCTGGATTTACAGGATAAGAAATGAGGTGGTTTTCAGCAGAATCAGAGGGGTGGATGATAGTACACGTTACAAGACACTAGAGGATAGCTCCTGGAGTACTAGAGGGACCTGTAGAGAGTAAAAATTGTACGGAAAGACAGGGATTGGAACATGCCCCACAAACACAATTATAATACAAATAACACTAGTAACAAAAGTAATAGCTTAGATTATTTTTTCATATCACCCTCTTCATCCCCATTTCTATGGGTGTCTAAACTCAACAGTAGATTGGATTTTCCCACATAATAGTCATTGTAGGGAGACCGGTAATTGACAGTACAAATGCAGCATCTCCTTCAAATTATAATATAAAAGAATACACAGAATACTTGCTACCGAGTACAGATTTTCACAAATGTTTGATTTATTAAAAATACAGTGCACTGGAATCCTTGCTCAGTTACAAACAACAAAATTGGCTCTGAGCACTATGGGACTCAACTTCTGAGGTCATCAGTCCCCTAGAACTTAGAACTACTTAAACCTAACTAACCTAAGGACATCACACACATCCATGCCCGAGGCAGAGTTCAAACCTGCGACCATAGCGGTCGCGCGGTTCCAGACAGCAGGGCCTAGAACCGCTCGGCCACACTGGCCGGCTACAAAGAACAAAAACAATCTTCTTAATTTTACACTTTCCAATCAGATGTGCACTACATCTGAAACTTCGTCACTCACAAGTAACCACTTCTGTTTTCTAACATTAATGTAATTTGAGTTGACACATTTGGGGAGGGGGAGTGCATTTCTCATAAGAAAAGACATCCCACACAAAATCCTAAATACAATCAGCAAGCAGTATCATTCCGAGCTGCAATAACTACCATAAACATACATTAAACAATGGAAATTCCAGGTTGGAATATCAACAATGCAGGAAAAGACAGATTGCCGTCTTTATGGTATGTAGCAATCTATAAACATTTATTAAAATTAAATAGACAATGTCAATGGATCACAGCAGATGGAGTGAGATCCAGAAAAGTAAGGATGTCACTGCTGAATACGGCAGCTTATACTGTAAGCACCATTCATCACCTACACCATTACATCATTGATGCCCTATCGTGCATGAGCTATGCTGCATTGATTGGAATAGTTGAACTTATAAGAAAAATAGATACAGAATCAAATACAAAATTACATACATAAAATTTTTTTGTGTCTCATCCTATTATAATTGCCAGAAGTAAAAGGAACAGAATGACAGGCATGCTGTAATCGCTATTGTGTGCAGGTTGCCCCCTGCGGGCATTTGTATTTGCTGCAGCGAGTACATACAAATGCCCTCATGGGGCAGCCTGCACACAATAGTGATTACAGCATGCCTGCCATTCAGTTCCTTTTACTTACATTAATTACAATAGGATTATACATGTAAAAATTTTATGTTTGTGAATTTGCATTTATTTCTGTAGGTATTTTTGTTATAAATTAGACAAAACCAATCAAGGTAGCATAGCTCATGCACAATTGGGCATCAATGATGTAATGGTGTAGGCAACGATCGAAGCTTACAGTATGAAATCTCATTTACAGCTCCCTCATCCGGCAGTGACATCCTTACTTTTACGGATCTCACTGTGTACGCTGCCACCAGCAGCCACAATGGGTATAGCATCGTGCTTTTTATTTATTGTAGCTTATATTCTTGATGTTGTGTAGCCATATTTTCATCCCCCTATACTGAATATGTGTTATTACGGTATTGTAGTGGGGAAATGCCTGAAGATGGTCTCACGAAAGGGCCGAAACCGGTTACCAACGAATAAAAATCTAAAAATGCAACTGACACTGTTCTTATTGGATTTTTAACAGAATCCAGCAGATAGAATTACATGGTATTAAATTGACAAGATATTCCCAGTTCATGTCACAAAAATTGAGGGAAAGATAAGATCAACTTTCTCCGCCAGAATATTAGTTGCAGTAGAAAATAAACTAAATGAGTTGTTAACCCTCAAGTAAGCACGCCGATTTTCAAAACAAGAGCAGGAGCGTGGTGTACAATTTCAATAATATAGTTAAAGTATGATGGAATTAAGTGCAAAGTTTACGCAGATTGTGTATCACGATCTGGAGAGGTATCTGCTTGGAAAGCAGATTAAGGAAAGAAAAGTGCGGTTTAACAATGAAATTCAGAAAATGATGAGGAAGCAAAGCCTGTTGCACTCTTGGCTGAAAAGAAGAGGATGCGCAAGTGACGATGGGCAAAGATCGGTAGAGATTTTTGGGTCTGTGAAAAGATCTATGCACGAAGCATACAAAAACCCATGAAAATTATTGTCTGTAAAATCAGTAGTACAAATGTACCATCATTTCACCATCAAACAGACTCCTGTATGGGTGACATAATAATAAACATCCTTGATGCAGAGAAACAACTGAAAGATTTGAAAGCAAATATGTCACCAGGTCTGGATGGAGTCCTAATTCAGTTTTACAAAGAATACTCGGCAGCATTGCCCCTTACTCACTTGTACTTATTGCCAATCTCTCACCCAGTGCAAAGTCCAAGCAAATGGAAAAAAGTGCAGGTCACTCCTATAAATAAGAAATGTAAGAGAAAAGACCTGCAAAATTACAGACCAACATTTTTAATGTCAATTTGCTGCAGAATTCTTGAACACATTCTGAGTTTGAATATAATATATTTCCTAAGACTGAAAAGCTTATGTCCACAAATCAGCACAGTGTTAGAAAGTACTGCTCACACGAAACGCGGCTTACCCTTTTCCCGCACGATATACTGTGAACTATGGATGAAGGGCAACAGACAGATTCCATGCTTCTAGATTTCCAAAAAGCACTTATCACGGTGCCTCACTATATACCATTAATGCAGGTACGAGGATGAGGAATAGGTTTCAGGTACACGAATGGCTCAAAGACTTCTTAAGTAATAGAACCTAGTATGTTGTCCTCGAAAGCAAGTGTTTGTCACAGATAAGATTATCGTCAGGTGTGCCCCAGGGACGTGCGATAGGACCACTGTTGTTCCCTATATACATTTGGCAGACAGGGTGGGCAGCAATCTGCAGTTGTTTGCTGATGATGCCGTAGTGTACGATAAGGTGTCAAAGTTGAGTGACTGTAGGGAGATACGAGATGACTTAGACAAAATTTCCAGTTGATGTGATGACTGAGCTTAGCTCTAAATGTAGAAAAATGTAAGTTATGCAGATGAGTAGGAAAAACAAAACTGTAATGTTCAGATACAGCATTAGTAGTGCTCTGCTTGATACAGTCACACCGTTTAAATATCTGTAATGCCACAAAGTGATATGAAATGGAACCAGCATACAAGGATTGTTGTAGGGAAGGCAAATGGTTGACTTAGTTTTATTGGAGGGATTTTAGGAATGTGTGATGACGACGACAACAACAACATTTGGTGTGAGAGGTGTTCAACTGCACGATTATCAGCACCCTTACAAATTCCCAACCTTTATACAGTCCAGACTCGCCACTTTCACTAAGATGATGAAATGCTGTGGACAACACAAACACCCAGTCCCTGAGCAAAGAAAATCCTCGACCCAGCCAGAAATCAAACCAGGGACCCCGAGATCCAGAGGCAGCAACGCTAGCCACAAGACTGCCAGCTGTGGACCTCTGTAAAGGAGACCTCATACAGGACACTAGAGCGACCTATTCTCGAATACTGCTCGAGCGTTTGGGATCTGCACCAAGTCAGATTAAATAAAGACATCGAAGCAATCCAAGAGATGCTTTGGGGACTCACATGGGAATTCCTGGAGGGAAGGAGACATTCTTTTTGAAGAACACTATTGACAAAATTTTGAGAACTGATAGTGGAAGGTGACTGCAGCACAATCCTTCTGTCATCAACATATTTTTTGCGTAAGGACCATGAAGATATGGGAAATTACGGCTCGTATGGAGGCATATAGATAGTCGTTTCTCCTTCCCTCTATTAGCAAGTGGAACATGAGGGGAAATGATTAGTAGTGGCACAGGTTACCCTCTGCCACACACTATATAGTGCCTTGGAGATTATGTATGTAGATGTAGATAAACTTTGTACACATGTAAAGAATAGCTATCTTTATGTTACCAAGCAAAATTACAGTTTAAATAAACAACAAAAAATAAACTCATACCAACAAAACTGCTGTTTAATTAAACAATTCTACCATAAACTTTCATAGGATCCCACTGCCGCAATGTACAACTGTTACCCCATAGCAATGACCCACTCGGAGCATTCCACAGCCAAATTCCACCAGATTCAGTCAAATACCTATTCAATTACTAATTGTCTCATAGACAGCATGTGAGACATTGTGAGACTGTGGTGCCAAATTTTTTCTCACCTAACTCGCTGTTTATTTTATATGACTACTACTCACTTGGACATATCACAACACAAGTTATCATTGCATATGACAGCATAACTTATCACTGCATTAGCCGAACTAATGAATGACGGGTTAGGTATGGATTCGAAATTGTAAAACAACAATGGAACGCAACAAGAAAATGTTATTTGTTGTCGGTGCACTTCATACATAGGTGCGCCCACTCAAGGGTTAATTTGTTTGGAAGATCTCAGTAGTAGGAAAGAAACTGATGTCATTTATCTGTCTGGAAACCATATAACCACAGCAACAGAAAACCTTTACCCATTATCGCCCATTGCCCTCGACTAAGGACAGCGCATTTTTCTATCATTATTACAATATATGCTACTCCAAAACAACATTGGGCTTTTGTTGATGTAAAATAAGCTTTGAGTCAACAATATATACAACTGTTATCTCTCTGCTGCAGTTATTCAGTTGAAGATTGTTAACATAAGTGGAGTGTTTTTTGAGAGCCTGCAGATTATTTATATTTTTATTTTTGTGGCTGCATCTAAGGTATGAATCACTCCCATTTTCTGGCTGTTGTTGAGATAATGTTTGGTACTTATCAGTGCAAAAGTAGTTCATTACATTTTGTGTCTCAGTACATGAAAACTTGCTGTCCTAATTTGAGGACACTAGGTGTTTTTGTGGTAAATGTTACATTTTTTGGTCTTTACAGATTTCTTAGCCATGGCTCAGCACATTTTTAAAACTGTTGAAGAGGCAACAGAATACTTATGAAGAAATAGAAGCAGACATAGTAGCTCTACCTCCAGATGTACATAAGCAGACCAATGAGGAAAATACTGAAGATGACTTGTTAGGAAATACATATGTGAGCAAATATTGCAGGTACTTCTGAAATTTTACATGAGAGAGACAAGACATTCATCATGTTTTTTCTAACAGAGCCTGTGGAGAGGAAATTAAATGGTGTGATCAGGTTCTGAAATATTCATTTCCTAACTTAGAGAAGAAAATTTCTTGTCTGTCAAATGAACTGAAAGAAAAGCTGTATGGTCTCACTCCCATGCAGGTTTTTGAAGGACTCTTTTCAGCAGAAGTTGTAATCATGATTGTAGAGGAAACTGAAAAATACAGCAGGGGATTTAAAAACAAAATAAATTTTTCAGTTTTACCTGATGAACTTGATCTTTACTGTCTATTGTAAGTTGTCCAGTGAAAGAGATTACTGGTCTGAGAATGGTGTTATCAGTGTTCAAATAGTGAAAGATGTGATGAGCCATAACAGGTGTCTTGAACTGGAATCAATAATAAATTTCATTGATAAAGAAAAGGCCAATGAAAACAAGAGTGACAAATCTTCCAAAAATATTAAGTTCAATATTATGCCATCAGCAGAGGCTCTGGTAAAAAATTCTCAAAATTGGGGAGTCTTTCAGGAAAACCTGGCAATTGAAATGATTGTGAGATATTATGTGCATCACTCTGTAACGCAGTTTATCAGACTGAAGTCCATATGCTTCGGATATAAACTTTGGGCCGTATGTGGTGCTGATGACTATTCTTACAATTGCTTACTGTATTCCAGGAAGGACAAGAGTGATGACAATGCAAATCTACAACAGGGTTCCAAAGTAGTTTTGAAAATGTTGACCATTATTGATGAGCTGAACAGTTACAAAGTATTTTTTGACAATTACTTTACTAGTCATGACCTGCCAATCCAACTGAAGGGAACTGGGATTCCATGCAAGTGGAACTATAAGAGAAAGCAGAACAAGGAAATGCCCCTGTCATCAGATAATGTTATTAAAAAGAAAGAAAGAGGATACTTTGAGTTCAGATTTGACAGAGAGAAGGAAATTTTGATCATAAATTGGAATGACAACAAGCGTGTTAACACTAGCAACTAATTTCAACACTGTGCTTCCTACTGTCAAAGTCCAATGTTGGAATTCATCCCAAAAAGAAAAGGTCAGTGTTCCACAATCATGTGCATTGAATATATACAAAAAATTTCATAGGAGGCATCAATCTTCAAGGCTGGCTAATAAAGAAACATACCACTGCAGTGCATGGTAAAACCTGGTACTGGTGCCTTTTTACGAGAATGGTAAATGTGACTGTTGTGAGTACATACTTGGCTTTCAAGAGATGCAATGAAGGAACTACTCTTTCAGTGAAAGAATTCAGAAGACAGACTGAGAGAACAAACCTGAAGAAAGGTCTTGAAATGAGGTCAGCTACGGGAAAAGATAACAAAACTCATCTCACCTTCTAGGAGTAATCAACTGCCAGATTTTCCTGAAAGACTCCCAAATTTTGATCATTTTTTACCAGAGCCTCTGCATATGGTGTAATATTGAATTTAATACTTTTGAAAGATAGACGGTATTACCAGAGCTGCACATTATCCAGAAGCATGAAAAGCAATGACAATGGCAATATGATAACTGCAAAGCAAAGCTGAGAACATATTGTGGGAAGTGTAATGTTACACTCAGAATGGAATGCTTTCCCAAATATATCAGGCCTTAACAAAATTTCAGTTTTGGAGAATTTCTAGATTAAAACTTTTGTAAATGATTGTAAAATAAATAATAATTCTGAAATGTTATTTTCAGTTTATTGTTGCCAATTTCTTTATTCCTTGTCTTTTTCGTAGCAAGCAGTGTGCTGACAAAACAACTGCAAAGTGCACAACGTCCTCAAATGAGGATGGCCAAAAATTTCACATTTAGGCAACAAGTGAACAAAATTTCTTCGTATTTCCATACACTGGGTTGCCAGGACACATTTTTTCCAAAAATACAGAAAATACATTAACAAAAAATAAATTGGGCAGAAATGGGTTAATATAGGTGGTTATAAATTAGCTGAATGGTCATGTAGATCAAATATGAATAAAACAGGCATTGTTACATTCATAAAAAAAGTGAAAGTAAGTCAGTTCTGTATAGATCAGGATACAGAAGGATGAGGTTACGAGTTAATACTGGGTGATGTAATAGTTGTGATCATTAGAGTATATACATCTCCACTGATTAATTGGGAAATTTTAATTAAAAATTTTGATGGATTATTGTGCTGTGTGTCAAACAGAAAGAAGAAATTATTAATCAGTGATGACTTTAATGTAAATTTCTGGAATGCATCTGACAGGAAACGTGATCCAGAGATGATGGTGATGAGAGGTAATGTATTCATACAGAGTCACACGACAAGTGGAAGTTAAAGAGATTTGTTTGTTTTGTTTTCTTTTGTTTTGCTTAAGGGCACAAAAACAACTAAGGTCATATGTGGCCATTTCAGAACGTCAGAATACTAATACAAGAAAGATGTTAAAAGTGACTAAACATTCAGCCCAACCGGCAGAAAGGAAGACAGCTAAATACAAGGACTTCCTTTTAGAGAAAGATCCACAAAATACGCTGTACAGACAACCGAGGTCTGGAACTAAAGATTAAATGTCCTTCACCATACTGCTACAAAGGATAAAAAGTAACACACAGCTGACAGCAAGTTAAACTGATGCATACCTACCCTATGGTAAACACATTTTCAGATCTCTATACACTGTTGCTGGCATTAAATAACGTAGCTCTATGTACAGTTGAGAAACATTCAAAGAAAAGAATGAGGCTGATTAGCAACACAACAGCTAAAGAATTAAATAAACCTTGACTGGAGTGAAGTTTACAATGAGCCGAATGCTAGCTCCAAAGTTCATCACATCTTTGTGAGTTTGTAACCATTTTTTAATGTGGTTTTCAAGAAAAGATAGTTCAGTGTAAGACTGAGAAGTCACTGAGGAAACCTTTGATCCCTATTGTTATCAAAGGATCTTCAAAAAGAACAGGGAAATATAATGATCCAGAAATACTTGCATATTATAAACAGGACGGTAACGTATTAAAGAATGTTGGCTGAAATTGACAGATCAGACAATAAAATAAAATCAGTACAGAACATTAAAAAGGACACAGAGAGAAGCCACAGAAGATGACGATCATTTCTCTTAAAGAGAACATGAGCATTATGGAGAATGTGCACGTGTCGCAGATATTTTTAATATGTACTTTTTAAAAATATGTAAGAAAATTGGTGCAAGTACCTCAGAAGATAAAGCAAAACAGTACATCAAAGCATTAGTATACAGGACATTCAGTGAAATAAAAATTAGCTCCACATCCCCTTCTGCAATAAGGAGGATCATCATGCCTTTAAAAAATATAATTTCACATAATATGGATAATGTCTCCAGTGAGCCACTAAAAATATGTGGTCCCACAATATGTAATGTTCTTGGTCACTTTTGTAAGGTATCAAACTCGAGCATGCTGAAATATGCCACTGGTACACCTCCCTACAAGCAAGGCAACTCCACAGACATCAATAACTATAACCTACAGTCATCCTTACATCATTTTCAATTTTTTTTGAAATGTTAATGACTCCAGGGTAGTCACCCACCTGAGTATAATGGGATACTTAGCCTGGATTTCAAAACAGCTAGGCTACAGAGTCAGTTATTTATACATCTACTGAGCACGTAATTAAATCTTTAAATGATTAAATGTCACTAGTTGGAATGTTCTGTGACTTATCAAAGGCATATATGAGAAGTTTTTATAGAATACTTTGTTCAGCGGACACATGGTTCAGCTCTCATTTTTTAAAAAAAAAAGCAGAATACAGAAAGTTACCCTAGGCTATCTGAATAATATAAAGAGGTGTACCACAGGGTTCCACTGCTGCTCCACACTGTTCGTGCTTCATGTTATCGATCTCATATTTTACTTGAATTGGTAAGGACAATTCGTCCTGTTTGCAAATGATACATTGTCGTTGAGTTGAGCAAAGGAGCAGCAACAGAAATAAATAATAAATACTATTTTCATAAAAAGGTGCTAGCCTTTAACTCCCCCCCCCCCCCCCCCCCCCCCCATGAACCATGGACCTTGCCGTTGGTGGGGAGGCTTGCGTGCCTGAGCGATACAGATGGCCGTACCGTAGGTGCAACCGCAACGAAGGGATATCTGTTGAGAGGCCAGACAAACAAGTGGTTCCTGAAGAGGGACAGCAGCCTTTTCAGTAGTTGCAGGGGCAACAGTCTGGATGATCTGGCCTTGTAACATTAACCAAAACGGCCTTGCTGTGCTGGTACTGCGAACGGCTGAAAGCAAGGGGAAACTACAGCCGTAATTTTTCCCGAGGACATGCAGCTTTACTGTATGATTAAATGATGATGGCGTCCTCTTGGGTAAAATATTCCGGAGGTAAAATAGTCCCCCATTCGGATCTCCGGGCGGGGACTACTCAAGAGGACGTCGTTATCAGGAGATAGAAAACTGGCGTTCTACGGATCGGAGCGTGGAATGTCAGATCCCTTAATCAGGCAGGTAGATTAGAAAATCTAAAAAGGGAAATGGATAGGTTAAAGTTAGATATAGTGGGAATTAGTGAAGTTCGGTGGCAGGAGGAACAAGACTTTTGGTCAGGTGATTACAGGGTTATAAATAGAAAATCAAATAGGGGTAATGCAGGAGTAGGTTTAATAATGAATAAAAAAATAGGAGTGCGGGTTAGCTACTACAAACAGCATAGTGAACGCATTATTGTGGCCAAGATAGACACGAAGCCCACACCTACTACAGTAGTACAAGTTTATATGCCAACTAGCTCTGCAGATGATGAAGAAATTGATGAAATGTATGACGAATAAAAGAAATTATTCAGGTAGTGAAGGGAGACGAAAATTTAATAGTCATGGGTGACTGGAATTCGTCAGTAGGAAAAGGGAGAGAAGGAAACATAGTAGGTGAATATGGATTGGGGGCAAGAAATGAAAGAGGAAGCCACCTTGTAGAATTTTGTACAGAGCATAACTTAATCATAGCTAACACTTGGTTCAAGAATCATAAAAGAAGGTTGTATACCTGGAAGAATCCTGGAGATACTAAAAGGTATCAGGTAGATTATATAATGGTAAGACAGAGATTTAGGAACCAGGTTTTAAATTGTAAGACATTTCCAGGGGCAGATGTGGATTCTGACCACAATCTATTGGTTATGAACTGCAGATTGAAACTGAAGAAACTGCAAAAAGGTGAGAATTTAAGGAGATGGGACCTGGATAAACTGAAAGAACCAGAAGTTGTAGAGAGTTTCAGGGAGAGCATAAGGGAACAATTGACAGGAATGGGGGAAAGAAATACAGTAGAAGAAGAATGGGTAGCTCTGAGGGATGAAGTAGTGAAGGCACCAGACGATCAAGTAGGTAAAAAGACGAGGGCTAATAGAAATCCTTGGGTAACAGAAGAAATATTGAATTTAATTGATGAAAGGAGAAAATATAAAAATGCAGTAAATGAAGCAGGCAAAAAGGAATACAAACGTTTCAAAAATGAGATCGACAGGAAGCGCAAAATGGCTAAGCAGGGATGGCTAGAGGACAAATGTAAGGATGTATAGGCTTGTCTCACTAGGGGTAAGATAGATACTGCCTACAGGAAAATTAAAGAGACCTTTGGAGAGAAGAGAACCACTTGTATGAATATCAAGAGCTCAGATGGCAACCCAGTTCTAAGCAAAGAAGGGAAGGCAGGAAGGTGGAAGGAGTATATAGAGGGTTTATACAAGGGCGATGTACTTGAGGACAATATTATGGAAATGGAAGAGGATGTAGATGAAGACGAAATGGGAGATAAGATACTGCGTGAAGAGTTTGACAGGGCACTGAAAGACCTGAGTCGAAACAAGGCCCC
This sequence comes from Schistocerca piceifrons, assembly GCF_021461385.2. Classification (NCBI taxonomy): domain Eukaryota; kingdom Metazoa; phylum Arthropoda; class Insecta; order Orthoptera; family Acrididae; genus Schistocerca; species Schistocerca piceifrons. The sequence continues at coordinate 146,619,748 of NC_060148.1, forward strand.
GGGAGTAGACAACATTCCATTAGAACTACTGATGGCCTTGGGACAGCCAATCATGACAAAACTCTACCATCTGGTGAGCAAGATGTATGAGACAGGCGAAATACCCTCAGACTTCAAGAAGAATATAATAATTCCAATCCCAAAGAAAGCAGGTGTTGACAGATGTGAAAATTACCGAACTATCAGTTTAATAAGTCACAGTTGCAAAATACTAACCCGAATTCTTTACAGACGAATGGAAAAACTGGTAGAAGCGGACCTCGGGGAAGACCAGTTTGGATTCCGTAGAAATGTTGGAACACGTGAGGCAATACTAACCTTACGACTTATCTTAGAAGAAAGATTAAGAAAAGGCAAACCTACGTTTCTAGCATTTGTAGACTTGGAGAAAGCTTTTGACAATGGAATACTCTCTTTCAAATTCTGAAGGTGGCAGGGGTAAAATACAGTGAGCGAAAGGCTATTTACAATTTGTACAGAAACCAGATGGCAGTTATAAGAGTCGAGGGGCATGAAAGGGAAGCAGTGGTTGGGAAGGGAGTGAGACAGGGTTGTAGCCTCTCCCCGATGTTATTCAATCTGTATATTGAGCAAGCAGTAAAGGAAATGAAAGAAAAATTCGGAGTAGGTATTAAAATCCACGGAGAAGAAACAAAAACTTTGACGTTCGCCGATGACACTGTAATTCTGTCAGAGAGAACAAAGGGCTTGGAAGAGCAGTTGAACGGAATGGACAGTGTCTTCAAAGGAGGGTATAAGATGAACATCAACAAAAGCAAAACAAGGATAATGGAATGTAGTCGAATTAAGTTGGGTGATGCTGAGGGAATTAGATTACGAAATGAGACGCTTAAAGTAGTAAAGGTGTTTTGCTATTTGGGGAGCAAAATAACTGATGATGGTCGAAGTAGAGAGGATATAAAATGTAGACCGGCAATGGCAAGGAAAGCATTTCTGAAGAAGAGAAATTTGTTAGCATCGAGTATAGATTTAAGTGTCATGAAGTTGTTTCTGAAAGTATTTGCATGGAGTGTAGCTATGTATGGAAGTGAAATGCGGACGATAAATAGTTTGGACAAGAAAAGAATAGAAGCTTTTGAAATGTGGTGCTACAGAATAATGCTGAAGGTTAGATGGGTAGATCACATAACTAATGAGGAGGTATTGAATAGAATCGGGGAGAAGAGGAGTTTGTGGCACAACTTGACAAGAAGAAGGGACCGGTTGGTAGGACATGTTCTGAAGCATCAAGGGATCACAAATTTAGCATTGGAAGTCAGCGTGGAGGGTAAAAATCGTGGAGGGAGACCAAGAGATGAATACACTAAGCAGATTCAGAAGGATGTAGGTTGCAGTAGGTACTGGGAGATGAAGAAGCTTGCACAGGATAGAGTAGCATGGAGAACTGCATCAAACCAGTCTCAAGACTGAAGACCACAACCACAACAACAACAACAACAACAACAACATTGGAATAACTGCTACCGTATAGTACAGGAGGCAACAAAGATATAGAAACATAGATGACACTTCTATTGGCAGACAATAAATACACTGAAGCCACTGCCATTTATGATGCTGCCCTGCACATTACAAAAGGCAGTGCACAGTTCTTAATACACTATGTCACCACCACAGATGGCAATGCGTACTCTACAGTGTGCCGGCCCCGAGGCCAGCGAGGAGCTTTTGCAGTAGGACATTCCGTTCCTCCACCCATGCTGTTGACGACTGACTGACTCACTCACTATATTGATGGGCCTGCCTTGGTGCGAGGTATAGGAGTTTAAGCTTGGATAAGCTGTTCCTCCTGAATGCTCTCTGTTGGGAGTGTTTTTCTTCCCAGTTTGGATTGGCCTCTGGTTTCTGTAGCTGAAGAACTATCTGGGCTGCTTCCGGCGGCTTCTTGTTGTTCTTCTCTTTCTTGCTGCTTCCTGGCTGCCCGAATTCTATCTTCTTCGGGCGGGAGACGTTCACTGGGGGCGTCTGTCATCTGTTGTTGAATGTGCAGGACTGCTCGGTCAGTCACGTACCGCCAGTCCTCGTCGGTGAAGATCGGGTGCTTGTTGATCAGCTCCAGATCTGCACGCCTGACGAGTTCCCTCCCATGAAGCTTCTGGTTCAAGGGTTCATACCCCCAGTGGAAAGGATAAGGTTTATGAGGTAGGGGAGGTATGTTGTCTACTGCTGTGAAAGGGTAAGGATGATCATGATGGGGGTAGCTACCGTCGCGCGGGAAATCTGCGATCTTGGTGAGGACCTCCCTCACACAGTTGTTGTTGGGGAGTTCGTCTTCTTCTTCTCCCTCGGTCTCCATCGGCACTTCCTGCGTCGTCTGCATTTCTGCAGAGACAGGAGTGACGACTGCTTCCGAGGGGGCCGTCTCCTTGTTGTCAGCAGTTTTCCCCGACTACACGACCACCTCCCTAGCAACCTGCGTTGCCGCGTCGGCCAGGGAGGCGGTCGTCTGTGTTGCCACGTCTACCCCCGTACTGGTGGGGGTCAGTGCCACGTCCAGCGTCGTGTGGGACACGAGGTACAGGGCGACCCTTAGTTGAGTCACCTCCTGCCGCGTCTCTTCTAGTTCCGCTCTCTCCTCCGCCATGGCGGATTTGAGCGCGGTGATTGCATCCTCGTTGGCTTCCCGCAGTGCTTGGCGGAAGGCGTCCATGTCGTCTTGGTGGCACAGCCCGCTTCCCCTACTAAGGTAGGAGGGCGGGGTGTCCACCTTTTCTTCTTGTTGGGTCACCTCTTCGTGTGTGGTGACCAACTTCCGCTGCTTCCACGTCTTCAGATAGCTGCAGCTGTGCGCGTTTGCAGCGTGCGAGCCACCGCAATTTACGCACTTAACACACACAACCATGCCGTCGCATTCCCTGGCTGTGTGTCCAAGCTTTTGACACTTATAGCACTGTAATTGTGCCACAGGCTTCCGCTTCTTGTTCCTGTTGCTGCAACCGTTACTCCCGACTGCACTTAGCAGGAGCTCAACAGCAGCATCAATCTTGCCTCTTCCTCCTTTCCTACTTCTCGGCATGGCGTTGGGCATTGGCGCGCGCGAGCGACGGTAACAAAGTGGTGCCTGTTGACAACTGCTGGATGGTCACTGTTGTACCTGAACACACTGCAATACGTCCCCCCAAGACATACCACACCCGCTCAGTAGTTTTTAAGTCAAGGAACGGAAACACCGAGCCACTTGCTACGACAGATGTCTCAATTGGAGAGCCGACTATGTAGGTAAGTAGCTGAAAGTTGTAGCTAACTGTTGCAAATAAAACATTTTTTATTTTCACAGTGTTTCCCATTTTGCGGCTGATCAGAACTTACTTTCCGAATACCCCTTGTATTTCAGGATGTTGTTTAATTATCTCAGTAAAGCAATTTCTTACAAAAGTAATTATTAAACGCTCAAGTTCTTCCTTATAGTACTTTGGCTCACAGATTGCTATAACCTGCTCCACCAATGATTTCATCTCTCTTTTTCCGTAGGGATATGAGTAAACAATTTGGCCTGTTTAGCTTATTTCAATTTTAAACTATTATCAGAGTCTTAACAGCTTCTGATTTATGTTCCCAGCATTAGAAGACAGAACATTAAACAGAAAAATGTGTTCATAGAAGACTTCTGCTATCTATCAGAGATTTTATCTTCATGACTAGAGTGTCATACAGTTTTATGACTGTAATCATCCCTTTCTATGCCAAAACAAGATTCATTTAAGGGTAATCCATATCATTTTTCCTTCTAGTGATGTAAATATCTCTGTTACTCTCAAACACATATCATTGACAACACATTTCGTTTGTGATCAAATTAGATTACAGTTAGTATTCCCAGCTTAAAGAGATATCTGCATGTTATATGTACGTGAACGTCACACGTAATTCTATTTTCTTGCGTGCAATGAATATTTTTTGTCAAAGTGAGGAAGTTACCTCAGAATATTATCCCGTAACACTTCAGTGAATGAAAATGTGCAAAATATGTTACCTTACAGACTGACAGTATTATGGAAAGTTGAGTTGCAGGCAGGAACAACAAAAAGGCTGTTCAAACAAGTTTCGGGCTTGCAGCCAGTCGTCGCTCAATACTTCGCACGATATTTCAACTGGGCACCTGCCAGTCATCTTCAGGTGAGCCGTCGCAGACTGGCGAAAACGTCCTCCGTTCCGCAATATATAGCGTACTGTAACTATTCTGCACATGCGTCGAAAACTTGATAGATGACACACTGCCTGTCGGCAGCGCCCTCGCTGGTGGAATAGCGAAACTGCGTTGATCTTTGTCGCGGCCGTCGGCGCACCCTGTCGTCTTCGATTAGAGCAAATCGTGGAGATGATGGGATTCCATGCACTGTCCAGCTGGTAGCCACTGTCACGGTTTAACAGAGTTTCCGCCAGTTGTATTTCTACGGATTCTTTGATAATGGAGTCCCAGAAAGACGTTGCTGTGGACAAAATCATTGTTTTCTCATACTTCATTGAATGTCCAGTAGAAATACAATGTTCAGCAATAGCGGACTTGCTTGGCTGCAAAAGGCGGGTGTAACGTCAATGTTCAGTGCAGCGTTCTTTCACAGTGCGTGTGGTTTGACCTATGTAAGCCGTACCACATTGGCACAGTATCTTGTAAATTCCGAACTTCCATAGTAACAGATTGTCCTTAACTGATCTGACAAGGTCCGCAATCTTTGATGGTGGGCGGAAAACCACTTTTACCTGAAATTTTCAGACGATTCTTGCTATTTTAAACGAAGTGCTGCCAACAAACGGAAGAAAAGCTAAAGATTGTTCGAGCATATTCTCCTCTTTATTCACTTCCTGCTTCTTGGTTTTAACTGTTAGTGCCCTGATAATCTGCCGGATGGAATATCCATTTTCGCTGAACACTGTCTTTAGATGGACGAGTTCTTGAGGTAAGCTATCTAGAGCGGAAACAGTATGAGCTCTATGAACAAGTGTTTTAAGCAAACTCACGGTTAGCGATGGGTGATGGCAACTCGATGCTTGCAGGTACAAATCAGTATGACTGGTTTTCTGGTAACCTGAATGCCCTAGAGAACCATCATTCTTCCTTTGAACCAGGACAGCCAAGAAAGGCAAACAACCATCTTTCTCTATTTCCATGGTGAACCGGATGTTGCTATGAATGGAGTTAAGGTGATGTAGAAACTCCATTAATTTATCTTCTCCATGAGGCCACACTATGAAAGTGTCATCCACATACCTCCAAAAAACTGTCGGTTTCAGGGCAGCTGATTCAAGCGCTCTCTCTTCAAAATCCTCCATAAGAAGGTTGGCTACCAAAGAAGGCAGGGGGGCAACCCATGGCGACACCGTCACAACAAAAATGCTATCAAACAAGTAAGCTTTAAGCCAAAGAGGCCCTAATTGGAATCAGACAACGTACACACACACAGATTCACATACACTCACACAAATGCAACACACCGACACATTCTCTCATTTAGACAGCTCCTCCACCTGTGCCATTCTGTGGGGTCGACGATTTTTACTGGTAAAAAAATGAAAATGGAGCCGATTGCACCTCTGAAAAGACAAACATGGGGAAGGGGAACAGTGATGCAATACCGCCGAACGGTGATTTTACTGCTTTCAAAGATTCAGAGGTCAGTATACACTCGCAACACCGCACCTCACGACACAGTACAAACTGGACTATCAAAACGATCATGCTGGTCAGTATTCTTGGATGCACTCTATGCTCCCACTTCTTTCCATAAGAGGGTGCATCCAGAATGTGTACTCAGATGGAATCTGTTGTCATCTGAAAAGAGCACACGACCCCCACTCTCACCTGTACGATCCCTACGCCGTAGGGACCATCGCAAACTGTGCAGTCTCCGGTGTCAGTGGAACACGATGTGCCGATCATCGGCCAAAGATACCGCTCCCACAAAGTAGCCATGCCACTGTCGAGTGAGAGACTGGGTGCCTTGCAGCACTGTTAAATGTAGTTGCAATTGTGCCTGCTGTCTGACAAAGGCTACTTCTCGCCTACTGCGCAATGTAGTGGCTATCTGCTGCCGTAGTCGACTGTGGTTGACCGTTTCCTCTCCTTTGTGCAGTAGTGCCTGCGTTCCGCGGTTTGGAAAGCTCCCCTGTGGACGGGAAAAACGGCTGTTGTGCTCCCTGGGCAACACTGTCCTCCATCCAGTTTCGTGATAATTCTTCCCCGTACGAAGTCATCCGATTGTTGTCTCCTGGCTAAAGTGTTTCGAAGAACACTGCCACATTGCACCGTAACTGCTCACACACTGTCTTTTCCCATTCCTCCGACTGCCTCATGTTGTGAAGCTGGCCCCATTTGGCGCTATGGTCATGGTGACCTCACGCGATGTGACATTTAACTCGGATGCACAACTGCGAGACTTCTGGAAAAATGATCCCACACTTCTGTTCGTTTCCACTAAGTTGTTATTGCGCTGTGTTACTTTATCCATCTTGTCTTCAAGTTTAGCAGAGTTGTGTAGTTAACCTGTTACACACACACACACACACACACACACACACACACACACACACACACACACACACACACACAGAACTCGTACATACAGTGTGTACAGTACCACAGTCTCCGGCTGCCTAGGCCACCTCAGCAACCAGAGACTGGTCGTGCGTGTGTGTCAGTTGCGTTTGTGCGAGTGTATGTGAATCTGTGTGTGTGTACGTTGTCTAATTCCAATGATGGCCTCTTTGGCTTAAAGCTTACTTGTTTGACAGCCTTTTTGTTGTTCCTGTCTGCAACTCAACTTTCCATAAATCTGTCAGTCTGTAAGGTAACATATTTTGCATATTTTCATTGACTGAAGTGTTGTGGGATAATATTCTCAAGTAACTTCCTCACTTAGGCAAAAAATACTCATTGCACACAAGAAACTAGTCAGAATTATGTGTGGCAATCACATACATATAACTCACAGATATCTCTTTAAGCAGCTGGGAATACTAACCGTAACCTGATTTAATCACAAATGAAATGTGTTGTCAATGATATGTGTCTGAGAGTAACAGAGATATTTACAAGTACATCACTAGAAGGAAAAGTGATATGGATTACCCTTTAATGATTCTTGGTTTTGCATAGAAAGGGATGAAATATCCAGTCATAAAACTCTGTGACAATCTAATCATCAAAATAAAATACGTGACAGGCAGCAGAAGACCTCCACGGTTTTTTGTTTTATGGACTAGAGCAATGGTCCAAGACACATTTTTCTGTTTAATGTTGTGTCTTCTAATGCTGGGAACATAAATCAGAAGTTGTAAAGACTCTGATACTAGTTTAAAATTAAAATAAGCTAAGCAGGCCACACTGTTTACTCATATCCCTACAGAAAAAAAGAGAGATTAAATCATTGGCGGAGCAGGTTATAACAATCTGTGAGCCAAAGTACCACGAGGAAGAACTTGAGCGTTTAATAATTGCTTTTGTAAGAAATTGTTTCACTGAGATATTTAAACTGCATCCTGAAATACGAGGGGTATTTGGAAAGTAAGTTCTGATCAGCCGCGAAATGGGAAATACTGTGAAAATAAAAAATGTTTTCTTTGCAACAATTAGCTACAACTTCCAGCTACTTACCTACATAGTCGGCTCTCCAATTTAGACATCCATTGTAGCATCATAGCTACTTTCCAATACCTCATATTTCTTTCCAGCAATTCTCTTCATTGGTCTACAGCTTGTTGTCTATGCCAAAATGTTGTCTTCATAGCTAGTGGTTCATGTGAGCAGAGACGAAACTCAGAAGGAGCCTATTACAGGCTGGATTGTGCGTGATCGTACACTTCCCATCGAAAATGCTGCAAGAGCATCTCCACCGCCCTTGCAGGTAAAAAGAGCATTATTTTATTTTCCAAATTTTGCAATATTTTTCTTACAACTACCACTGTGCCTCAATGGTGTGAATTATGTTACATAAGCAGCTCCGCAGCACCAGGGATGGATTCCACGCTGAGTTCCGCTGAGCTAGGGACGTTATCCACGGGCCTGCCGAGCAAGTAACGCTTTCAGAAGGTTCAAAGCCAACCAGTGGAAGAGCACAGATCGGTCACATGGGGCGTGAGGGTCGGCCGGCGACAGTGGCTGCAGTAGCGAACTGCTCTCTCATCTACCAGCATCCTACCCTACGAACGTGTCTACCTGGTCTTGCCGTCGAGGTTGAAATGCTCCCCTCCACTATGTGCGGTTCCCTCAGCATGCCAAGCAGACGATAGACCAAATGTATCCTGTAGAATAGGTGAAGGAGAATAAATCTCCATTTTTCAGCAATTCTGTTTTTCATTACACATTCTAGAGTGAACAGGATCAGCCCTGGATGCCCACTTACACTCCTTAACCCATTTTGACAGGTACAGGTGGTGCCCTGAAGTGGGATCACCACCGTTAGGTCTACCCGACCTTTTCTCATCTACTAACATTAGCCGGTAGACACATACGTGCCCGGCAGTGCATATCCGTGGGTTACGTGTCTGCCTGTGCCAGAAGCGGGCCTGGCGCTTTCGCACACTAATTTGTGTGCCGAGTGCACCTGCCGCAGCAATCAGTTGAGACGGTTAAGTAGTGCCACCGAGCGTGCTATCAGATGCACGCCTTTGGTGCCTGAAACGAGCAGAGGTGCAATGAGCCACCACAGGCCACGTCGAATGCCATCACTGCCTACGCTGCTGCTGCCAGTGCATCGCTCCTGAGACTGCTGATGCCCTTGTGACTGCCGCCGCCGCCTCCGCCTCCTCCGTGTGATGTTAAGTGTTGCTCAATGTCATCTGCTAGTTAACAACTCCAGTGAACTTACACTGAGGGATCTTTTTGTCGCCTAGAACAGGGGTCTCCAAACTACGGCCCGCGGGCCGAAACCGCTCCCCGAGGGGGCCGGCAAATCGGTCTGCGTTATCTGGCTGGACATCCCCGGTATCCGGCCCACCAGATATTTGAAGTGGTACCTATATTGCCAACAACTGAGTTTCGAGGCTTATCGCGACCGATACACCGCGACATTGTCGGACACAGTCATGCAACAGAACTATCAAATATATGCTCTGGCTCTGCTACTCGCTACAAGATTACATAACTAAACTTATTGTTGTGCCGCTTGAAATAACAATGCGTTGACATTCTCTGCCTCTACGTCTTGCAGTAATAGTGTTTCTGACAATGATTTTGAGATTTCGTTAACTTTGTATTCCTGAAGAATGTGCAGTGACATACCTTTTTGTCGGTGAAACTCGCCAGGTACGTCCACCAATCAAAATCATGTAATTAAATAAATATCGTAGTTCGTTTCAGTGTCAGCTATTCCCACAACCTTAGATTTTTGCGATTTCATCTTTCCTTTAGCCTTACATTACGGTGATCGTGGAGTGCTAGGGTGCTTTAATCCCACTAGGTAGATCGTGGCCCTTATGACTTCGTGGAGGAGTCAATGTGGCCCGTGGACTAAAAAGTTTGGAGACCCCTGGCCTAGAATAAAGTGCCTGAAACAAGCAGATAACTGACGATGGTCGAAGTAGAGAAGATATAAAATGTAGACTGGCAATGACAAGGAAAGTGTTTCTGAAGAAGAGAAATTTGTTAACATCGTGTATAGATTTAAGTCGTTTCTGAAAGTATTTGTATGGAGTGTAGCCACGTATGGAAGTGAAACGTGGACGATAAATAGTTTAGACAAGAAGAGAATAGAAGCTTTCGAAATGTGGTGCTACAGAAGAATGCTGAAGATTAGATGGGTAGATCACATCACTAATGAGGAGGTATTGACTAGAATTGGGGAGGAGAGGAGTTTGTGGCAGAACTTGACTAGAAGAAGGGATCAGTTGGTAGGGCATGTTCTAAGGCATCAGGGGATCACAAATTTAGTATTGGAGGGCAGCGTGGAGGGTAAAAATCGTGGAGGGAGACCAAGAGATGAATACACTAAGCAGATTCAGAAGGATGTAGGTTGCAGTAGGTACTGGGAGATGAAGCAGCTTGCACAGGATAGAGTAGCATGGAGAGCTGCATCAACCCAGTCTCAGGACTGAAGACCACAACAACAACAGAATAAAGTGAGACCCCTTTCGTGTACAACTGTTCGGTCTCAGTCCCAGTTTAGTAACTGTGCCCGATTTACATCCTCACCGACCGGCAAAGACGATAAAGTTGGCTCCCGATGCTGCAGCTGTGGCCTCAGACGAGCCTGACACGTGACTTCACTGCAACAGCAGACAAGCACCCTGAAACAGGAGCGGCTTAACTTGTAAACGTGAAGACAGAGCCACCAAAAATGCTGCAACTCCACGCCCTTTCAGGTTGAACGTGGAAAACTAGTACCAGGTATAGCCAGTATGCTTCCAGCGGTAACTTTTATACCTTCGTTTGCTGCAAAGTCAGGTGAATATTTAACAATATTTTTGCAAAATCGTCAGGGAAGTGGGACGTGCATGCACATGGCCGACCATTTTTTGTTAAATGTCACCAAGCTGAATCTTTGGGCAATGCGTAAACTTATCTTGAGCCAGTAGACGGATTGTGGGAAGCACCTACTTTTGAGTTCTTGACAAAGGGGTTAACAGAGTGCTGCTCTGACAAGCACGGGGTTAGCTGTTATCATAATCAGTTGTCTACCCTTAGACAGAAAAGTGCAGAAGACTTTGAAGCATTTGCAGACAGAATTATGGCAATATCTTGTCGCACATACACCCTAGGAAGAGACAATACATACAACGAAGTGTTCAATGACGAAGCTGAATCGAGACCAATCGACGTATTCACATGTGGAATCAATCTACGTATATCGAGTGAGATAAAGGTAGCCTCCCCCACCTCCTTGCACGAAGCAGTCAGATTTGTTCTGCCAGGAAGTTTCAGATTTGATCTACCGCATGAGGAAGCTGGAAGAACTGTATCAACCCCCACACGCACCAGCGAAGTGCAACATGTGTCCATTAATTACACAAACTGCCAAAGAGGGGGGAAGCCCAACCATACAGCTAAGAACTGCTGGGCTTCCTTCTGTAAGAAATGCCATACAATTGGACACGAACAGGATTGTTGCCACAAAACAAGTGGCCGAATTCCCCCAAGAGGAACGTGCCAGCAGATTTTTAAAAAGAAAAAAAAAATCATTCAAAGATGAGTACTGATACATGGGGAAATGAGCATGCAGCAGGTTCTGCCAACGAACCTCAAATGGTTCAAATGGCTCTGAGCACTATAGGACTTAACATCGGAGGTCATCAGTCCCCTAGAAGTTAGAACTACTTAAACCTGGCTAAGAGAAGAAGGTGCCCGCTCCCGCACCCGCAGTGGGGGGTGCACATCACCACGCAGACAGACTTTCTGCCGCAAAAGGACACGGGTACTCAAACGGACGCCGCCCTGGAACCTGTAGCAATACAGGAAACGGGGGATACGCCCACAGACGTGGCACCGTCCTCCCCTTCCCCAACTCCTGACAGGGAGGGAAAACATCAGGGGAACAAGAAGAGGCTGGGGAACTATGTACTGACGTAATCCCATTCCCGGACAGCACCGACATGCCGAAGGTGCTAAAGAAGATAGCCACCACACTGCAGTACGGGCGCTACGACACCCGCAAGAACCCGTATCTCTTCGCACAGGTCGAAGGGGAACGGAAGCCGTCACTCCCGCACAGGCCGTACGAGCTAGGTGGTGGACATCGGGCAATCACACTCGAGTTAACTACAGAGAAGGACCTGCACACCATTTACGCAAACCCCTTCTTCACACCGTGCGACTGGGTTTACATCCCGGAAGACGCAGTCGTGCGGCCGAGGAAGGAGGTTCGTGACAGCAAGAGGAAGCTGTCAGCAGAGTTAGAGACAGCACTGCACAACGTCTCGCGTGGGGGCAAAACCACAAAGTCCACCACTAGCATGCCTGCATTTTAGCAGCCATGACTAAAAACTGGACCATGCAAAGACACATCAAAAAGGCACGCCACATCAAGACATCGCAAGGAATAGGAGGAAAGGCTGCCATAAGCAAAAACTCCTGCACTCGGGCCAAGGCCAACGCCCGTTTGTAGACCATCTACATCTACATCCATGCTCCGAAAGCCACCTGACAGTGTGTGGCGGAGGGTGCCTCGAGTACCTCTATCGGTTCTCCCTTCTATTCCGGTCTTGTATTGTTCGTGGAAAGAAGGATTGTCGGTATGCCTCTGTGTGGGCTCTAATCTCTCTGATTTTATCCTCACGGTCTCTTCCCAAGATATACTTAGGAGGGAGCAATATACTCCTCGACTCCTCGGTGCAGGTATGTTCTCGAAACTTTGACAAAAGCCCGTACCGAGCTACTGAGCGTCTCTCCTGCAGAGTCTTCCACTGGAGTTTATCTATCATCTCCGTAACGCTTTCGCGATTACTAAATGATCCTGTAACCAAGCGCGCTGCTCTCCGTTGGATCTTCTGTATCTCTTCTATCAACTCCATCTGGTACGGATACCACACTGCCGAGCAGTGGGCGAACAAGTGTACTGTAACCTACTTCCTTCGTTTTTGGATTGTATTTCCTTAGGATTCTTCCAACGAATCTCAGTCTGGCATCTGCTTTACCAACGATCAACTTTATATGATCTTTCCATTTTAAATCACTCCTAATGCGTACTCCCAGATAATTTATGGAATTAACTGCTTCCAGTTGCTGACCTGCTATTTTGTAGCTAAATGATAGAGGCTCTATCTTTCTATGTATTCCCAGCACATTACACTTGTCTACATTGAGATTCAATTTCCATTCCCTGCAGATCCTCTTGCATTTCAGTACAGTTTCCCATTGTTACGACTTCTCGATATACTACAGCAGTTGACGAAGGAAAAAATGTGTCACAATTAAGAAATGTATCCTGCCTTTGGTAACTTCCAAGAAACAAGCATAGATCGTGATGACTTCACTGGAATTATTGTCTCTAAATAAAGCATCATTTCTGTTTGCCACATTGTCTGTTTCTCTGTTGCTTTTTGTACTATACTGTAGCAGTTCTTTCTATGTATGGTCCAAGTTTCACATGTTGTGTTGCTGCCAAATAGCATTGCTCTGTGGCAGTTACTTCCATCCATAAGTTTCGCACACCATTTTACACTGATTCAAGAAAATGTGTGCAGATGACTGTACAAATGTCTGGTAAGATGCCAAATATACAAAGAAGGTCATATGTGTACCAAATGTACGGACACACCCACACCCACACACACACACACACACACACACACACACGCACACACACACACACACACACCACTTACCCCGAACCTCCGGCCCCGCCCCCTGCCGGCTGAGCCCCCAGCTTTGCAGGACCGCGGCTGTGGACGCCTACAGACACCTGCCGAAAGAACTGCTTGTCCAGATCCTCTGCTGTCACCCGGTTTGGCTGCAAACATTGGAAACATGTGGGGTTGTAGACTGCAACTAGAGACACGGGCAGTGTTACAAAGGCTTCTAGTCAGGCTGACATCTCCATTATTGTGAATATAGGTGAGGTGGAGCAATGAGTAAACTCTGGTTGTATTCAATATAATAGAGGGAAACATTCCACGTGAGAAAAATATACAGGGTGTTTCAAAAATGACCAGTATATTTGAAACGGCAATAAAAACTAAACGAGCAGCGATAGAAATACACCGTTTGTTGCAATATGCTTGGGACAACAGTACATTTTCAGGCGGACAAACTTTCGAAATTACAGTAGTTACAATTTTCAACAACAGATGGCGCTGAAAGTGATGTGAAAGATATCGAAGACAACGCAGTCTGTGGGTGCGCCATTCTGTACGTCGTCTTTCTGCTGTAAGCGTGTGCTGTTCACAACGTGCAAGTGTGCTGTAGACAACATGGTTTATTCCTTAGAACAGAGGATTTTTCTGGTGTTGGAATTCCACCGCCTAGAACACAGAGTTGTTGCAACAAGACGAAGTTTTCAACGGAGGTTTAATGTAACCAAAGGACCGAAAAGCGATACAATAAAGGATCTGTTTGAAAAATTTCAACGGACTGGGAACGTGCTGGAAAGGTAGGGCGACCGCGTACGGCAACCACAGAGGGCAACGCGCAGCTAGTGCAGCAGGTGATCCAACAGCGGCCTCGGGTTTCCGTTCGCCGTGTTGCAGCTGCGGTCCAAACGACGCCAACGTCCACGTATCGTCTCATGCGCCAGAGTTTACACCTCTACCCATACAAAATTCAAACGCGGCAACCCCTCAGCGCCGCTACCATTGCTGCACGAGAGACATTCGCTAACGATATAGTGCACAGGATTGATGACGGCGATATGAATGTGGGCAGCATTTGGTTTACTGACGAAGCTTATTTTTACCTGGATGGCTTCGTCAATAAACAGAACTGGCACATATGGGGAACCGAAAAGCCCCATGTTGCAGTCCCATCATCCCTGCATCCTCAAAAAGTACTGGTCTGGGTCACCATTTCTTCCAAAGGAATCATTGGCCCATTTTTCAGATCCGAAATGATTACTGCATCACGCTATCTGGACATTCTTCGTGAATTTGTGGCGGTACAAACTGCCTTAGACGACACTGCGAACACCTCGTGGTTTATGCAAGATGGTGCACATCGCACGGCCGACGTCTTTAATTTCCTGAATGAATATTTCGATGATCGTGTGATTGCTTTGGGCTATCCGAAACATACAGGAGGCGGCGTGGATTGGCCTCCCTATTCGCCAGACACGAACCCCTGTGACTTCTTTCTGTGGGGACAGTTGAAAGACCAGGTGTACCGCCAGAATCCAGAAACAATTGAACAGCTGAAGCAGTACATCTCATCTGCATGTGAAGCCATTCCGCCAGACACGTTGTCAAAGGTTTCGGGTAATTTCATTCAGAGACTACGCCATATTATTGCTACGCATGGTGGATATGTGGAAAATATCGTACTATAGAGTTTCCCAGACCGCAGCGCCATCTGTTGTTGAAAATTGTAACTACTGTAATTTCGAAAGTTTGTCTGCCTGAAAATGTACTGTTGTCCCAAGCATATTGCAACAAACGGTGTATTTCTATCGCTGCTCGTTTAGTTTTTATTGCCGTTTCAAATATACCGGTCACTTTTGAAACACCCTGTATATAAAAAACTGCTGTAACTTACCAAACGAGAAAGTCCTGGTATGTTGATAGACACAATAAAAAACACAAACACACACAAATTTCAAGGTTTTGCAACCTAA